>NC_057788.1:19866904-20466904 GCF_014905175.1 Aphidius gifuensis | reverse complement strand
TTTATTTTTTGATCTATTTTTTTTTTATTTGTTTATATAT
Source organism: Aphidius gifuensis (assembly GCF_014905175.1). Taxonomy (NCBI): domain Eukaryota; kingdom Metazoa; phylum Arthropoda; class Insecta; order Hymenoptera; family Braconidae; genus Aphidius; species Aphidius gifuensis. The sequence goes on along the minus strand of NC_057788.1, from coordinate 20,466,864 downwards.
TGATTGTAAATATAAGGGATGATTTTCTTTTTCAAATTGGCAAATAAAAATTAAGAATATATATACAAGATTTGTAGAAAATTTTATGAATTTATTAATTTTATTTTTGTTTAGATACAATAAAAAGATAAATATTATTTATCAATATTTATAAATTTATTATTCATTATTTTAAATTAAAATATTTTCATTAATTTAAAGCGTATATCGTTTAGCTGTTCTATTATTTAAACACACTTTTTTTTATGTTGAAAAAATTTTTTTGAAAATGACGTTTCTACCCAACGCAATGTTGCTATTTAAATATAAAATAATAATTTAAAATTAAAACAAAAAAGCCATATTAATTATCTTAAAATATTATCAAACCAAAGTTGAATAATATATATCTACTATATTAATTTTTAGTTGAAAATTAACAAGAGAAAATGTATATTTAATCAGAGTTGTTTACAATCCTCTATTGCTATATATATTTCATCATGATAACTATGTCTTCATCTTTTGCTGCCAGTTGAGAAACTCGGAAAGAAGAAGAAGAACAAAAAATAAAAGTTTGAAATGTCTTGAATAACTTATCTAGCTATTTGATTGTCCCGGATACAATTTAACTTTGAAAATAATTTTACTCTCGACATTGATTGATCAATCAACATGGTGCTTAAAATATTGACAATTTTGTTGAATTATTATTAACGTAATATATATTAATTCAAACTTGATATATGTATTTTCATATTTAAATATTTTTTGAATTTATATATATATACACCAATGCCAAGATGATAAACACATGAATGTCAAAGACTCAGCGACCGGTCGAGACCCATGTTATCCTTTGACCCGAGAATACATCCTTCAACTTTCATCAGTCAAATTGTTTTCATCATTTTAAAATATAAAATATATATATCATAATATTTCATCATATATTTTTTCAACAATATACACTTGATTTGAAAAAACACCTATCTCCCCTACTATGCATACTCGAAAAAAATAAATAAAAAATAAAAGATTCTACCCCTTAAAAACAAATTACAAAAAAAAAAAAAAAAAACCTCTCAACTCTGAAACCACCTGAAAAAAAGTCATCACATATTCCCCAACAAAAGTATCCCACAGTGCCTACACTTTTAATCACGATGGCCAAACAATAAAAAAAAAAATAATAATGATAAACTATATGTGTGCATGTAAAAAAAAATCAGAGTACAATACTCTTCCACTTTGTTAGTAATTTTCATTCCCCCTCGATATAATCGAGTACACAGGAAACCTAGATCAATTACATAATGGCGCGACTCTTGGGGAAAACAGAAGGTTTGCCGATTTTCACTCGTCATTTTCCTCTCTATACCCTCTTTATTTTTTTAATTTTTTTTTTATTCATCCATTCAATTCCTCTTTTCTCTTTTCACTTGTCTATGTACTCTCTTGTATACGTCAAACTCGGTTTCCATCATCGGAATGAAAGAGAAGGACGATTGCAAAAGCATCGTTTCTGTCGCAGCAAAGTGACTATAGAACAAAGGGTTGAGACTCTTCTCTGCGGGTGCAGTAATTATTATGCTCTTTGACGAACCACCACTACTACTACTACTACTACTGCCATTACCATCACCACCTACTTTTTTACGTTTCGATATGGAGGACTATGAGAAGTAAAGAGGATGAGATATTCTCGGAAAATAAAAAAAAAAAGATTTAAAAAAAATAGATGGATAATCTGTCAGTTGGATATATATAGATATATATTATATCAAACGACGACGAATCGATACTTCTAAAAATTTAATTCATTTTCATCAAATGTATTTATTATTTGTATTGAATGTACATATAGGGTTTTGTTTTTTTAGTTATTTATGTTTGTTATTAATTGATATTGAATAGTTATATTATTATTGTTGAGGGTATATATTGGTATATAGTTTTTATTGATTTATTCATGGATTATTGATAGTGATTTTTATTAAAAATTTCAATTAAATGAAATAACGCGTCATGAAATCAGGGGAATTAATTGGAATTGTTGATGAAACATTTCAAATTCAAATCAAACTTAAAGTCAAATGAAATTGTTTTTTAAAAGATAACTTTAAATGACGCTTTAATGTCATTTAGAATCATTTGAATTAAGTAGAATCAATTGAAATTGATTCAATCGTTTAAAATCATTATATAGTTTAATAATACATTTTTTTTTTTTTTAAATTATAATTATAATTATTGAATTATTTCATGACTATTTCAATGACTTTAGTTATAACTGTCAAACTTTTATAAAAATAGTATTTGAATTAAATAAATACAAATTTATTTCATTATAAATAAGATATTATTTTTTTTTTTTTAATAAATATATAAAAATATAAAATCTTATTTTTAATAAAAATAAATTTATTCAAATTTATAAAAAAAAAAAACAACTTATTGATTATTCAAAAAAATTTATAACTAAGCACTATTAAATATAATTATTTCATTTTTATAAATTTTTTTTTTCATTTAAAAATCTATATGAAAAATATTTATTTTATTTTATTATCAAGTATAATTAATTATCAACTAATTCGTATTTATTTATAAATTTAATTATCAATATTTTTATATTTATTTAAGCAAATTAATAGAACCAATTATTTTCTAAATATTATCATCAGCTACATACAGTGCTTATTTTATTTTTTCAGAAAATTATTCTTATACAAACACTTTTATCATCAACAATTTACGCCCCCAACATCATCCCGAATTTTTCAGTGACCCATCAACTCATATATCAGTTAAAATATATATTTTTCCCTTTGATATTTTATTAATATTCATATCAGTGCTTTTTTCTTTTTTCCTAGATTTCAATTTTCTATATGAATAACTGATGCTCTAACCCCTTTGAATGATTTTACAAACAATTTTCCGATTTACGAATTTCGTAGAATTATTACTACTGTTATTATTATTTATTTTTTTTCAAAATATTGATGAAAAACGTTATTTGTATATTAAAGTGTATTGATATATTCAGGCTGTTCTTGAGACGAATATTTTCCAATTGTGTGTTGAGAGATGTATGATGATAAAATTGTGATTTTATATGTTGGAAAGATAAAAATAAGGAGGATAAAAAGAAAGCTGAGTTTGTTCGTTTACGATATGACTCGGTTTAGATTATTAATAACAGCTTGTTTTCCTTCTTTACTATCTTTTCTTTTCTACCTAAAACTCTCTCTCTCTCTCTCAACTCCGTCTCTCTATCGAGATTTTCATCCGCAGGCTAAATTTTAGTACGTAAACCAGTGAATACAGGGGATTCATTATCCAACTGCCTATTGTCTCGTGATATACCAATATTTGACTAGATATTTTGACTGAACCGGGTTTTAAATTAATTTTTTTTTTTTTTTTTCATTTCAATTGTTACATTTTGATGATGAAATTCAATCACCTTTGTGATGAGTTAGTTTCAAATAATCAGTCAATAAAAATATATATTATATTTTCATAATTGATGATGATTTGATGAATAATTAAATTATTAATATCAAATATTTTTATTTATTTTTAACATTATCTCATCGTATTAATTGTTTCGAATAAAATTTCAAAGTGGCCACAATGATTTTCAATTTTTATCGACTCTTCATTAGATTTTGAAAAAAATAAATAATATGAAATTGAAAATTATCAAAATTAAATATCTATTTTTATAAAATCTATTATTGTTGTTATTCAATTTTGTCATATTAATAAATTATTTAATTAACTTGTTTTTATAGAAAACAAAATTTCAAAAGTTCAGTTTGGCTTGAAATATTTTAGCTTAATTTAATTATTAATTTATTCAATAAATTATTCAATGATAATGCCATTCGACAAAGTAAATATTTCATTTTTCATATAAATTATTTTTCAACTAATTATTCATACAAAAAACTTGAAGTAAATTATTCAATTTTACAATTTTAAATTTTAAGTTTTTCACTCATTTTCTTGTTATGTAATTTGGTAGTTTTAAATTAGTCCAGAGAAAAATATCTGAGATACTTTTTTTTTTTCCTTTTGGCAATAAACTTTTCTCTCTTTTGAAAATAAATTTTATGTCAATCTAAAAAAAAGCAACCGACAATTATAATTGAATTAAAATTAACATAAATTAATTTCATTTATTAAACTTTAAAGTTTTTAAAATAAAATTTTATAAAAAAATTCTTGACTATTTAAATTTTTTTTTCTTTATAAGTATATAAACTGGATTTTTAAAAATATTTTCTGCAAGATTAAAATGACTGGTTGGTTTTTTACAGCGTGAAAACCACAGAGCCATTCAAATTGTTAAAATTGAATAACGAAAAAAAAAAAGAAAAAACCCCTTGAATTTTTTATTTTTTACAAATGGGTATGAGTTAATTTTTTTTTGATAAGAAAATAAAAATAAAATGTGAAAAAAATATAACGGTGATGTAGGTTGTAAGCCGGATGAGGATTAACATCGTTCGAGTGAACGTTGAGTCCATAAAAATCGTAAAATGAAAAGGGCTCGTCGACGGTATCCAGGCTGTTCTTTAATTCAGGGCAAAAAAAAATTCAAAAGGAAACGCATTCAGCTGAAAATTCATTTTTTAAATGAAAAATAAAATAAAATAATAATGGGAATTATGCGGTTTTAATATTTAAAAAATAAATCATTTCTTTTGTTTTTATTTTTGTATGATATATTGATCACCATAGATTATATATGTTCATTACAAAATATCGTACTTAATATTATGAAGACATTTTTTTTAACTTCGTTTGAAAACAACATATTTTTAAGAAACCATTAGTTCTTTTAGTACATAGAATTTTGTGTTACTCAAATCAGTCTCTCAAAAATAAAGAAAAAAAAATAGAAAATTATTCTTAAATTAAAATTATAGGATAAGTGTTTTTTTATTTTTTTTTAAACTAAAACACTTGAAATGAAAAATAAAATAATAGAAATTAATGAAATTCTTTTTTTTTTCTTTGTTCGATGAATTATCTTATTTTTATAATGATAAGATGAAAATTATATTTAAATGTAAAAAAAAAAAAAACCATGGAAACTGAGTTAGTCTTAAACGATACCTTGAGAATACTTTTGGGTGTTTTTTTTTTTTTTTTTTAAATTTCTACAATGGAAGTAGTTTTTTTTATGCATTTTCATTTGCTGATTTTTTCTTATTCTGAAAAAAAAAAAATAAAGTTTACAGGTAATTATTTTGATGAGTCAAGTTTTAAGTTAATAATATTAATGATTAAAATATATATTACAGATTGTTTGGAAGATTTTGTATCAGCAGTTGAAGCTTTTAAATTTTTAGATCTTTCTTGTTCTAACAATGCATGGAGTGATGTTACTTCTGAAGTCAATTCATCACGTATTTCTTGGAGTTTAAGAACTTCAGCTAAAACTGCAGCTTTATCTTTCACTGTTGACAAAATTAAATTAAAATATTTTACCAAATACATATTTCCAATAGCAAGTAAACAGTTAAATGAATTACATATTTATCCAAAAATGTTTAATAATTATCTTGACAATAATATATAATAATGAATTCAAAAAAATAAAATAAAAAAAAGCAAACATTTCATAGAATATTTTAAAGGTAAATATTAAAAAAATTAAATTTGAAATAATAATAATAACATTGAGTCATTACAATACGGTGATTAATTAATTTATTTTTAAATTAATTAATTTTCAATTTATCCAACATGTATGATAATAGTAAATTTAAAAAAATAAATAAATTATTAAATGCAATATTTATTTATTTATTTTTTTCATATATACTCTTGTCATGAAAATTTTTTTAAACATTTAAAATAGTCATTGAATCATTATGTTTGCATGTTACTATACTTTTATAATTTTTATAATGATAAATTTTAATTACCTCGTGTTATTTCTACTAATACAAGCTACAAGATGTTTTATATTTATTTTTAATTATAAATAACTTACTTTCTCCATGTCCGAGAATTTGACAAAGCTTCTTGTTTCTCGATTTGACTTGTGTTAATTCACCCTTGAGTTTAACAACTTCATCTTTGAGTGATAAAATTTCTTGATCTCTCTGTTCAACTTCAGCCTTTAATTGAGCTGATGTAATATCATCATCAAGTGTATTTAATCTACTCTTTAGTAAATCTTTTTCCTTGCTTTTAAGTATCTCTTCTTTTGCTTCTTTTTCAAGACGTTGAAAAAATTCAGTATCTGATGCTATAATAAATAAACAATAACAATATAAGTTATAAAGAAAATTCATTTTAAATATCTGTGTTTTATAAAAATTAAATTAATTCTTTCATACGTTCAATGATTGCCTCTTTTTCAAGAGGAGTATCAGTAGAAGCACCTAATTTACAAAATTCATCCAAAGACATTGTTGAATTTTTTTTTGGTTTTTTAACACTTGCTTTTTTTGATGCATCATCATCACTTGCAAGAGAATTAACAAGTTGTTGTTCAAATTCTAATTTTGAAAGCAAAAGTACTTCTCCAAGTTCTTGATTATAAACTTCTTCAACTGTCTGTAAAAATAAATAATCATATAACAATTTTGCTATCAAATAATTTTTATCATTATTATAAAACTATTTACATTTGTTTAGATAAAAAAAAAAAAATACTACCATCGTATCCTTTTGCCTCCATTGTTCCCATTGTTGAGTTTCATTATCTTTCTTTTTCTTCTACAATAAAAATTATTATTAAAATAATTAAAGTTTTAAAACTTTATTAATAAAATTTATCTTATTTTAAAACTTTCCCGCCATTAATTTTATGACATTTGTTGATAATATTATTAATTACTTTTTACCCGGTACAATAAAGCTATGATAACAAATTCAAAAAATAAAAAAAAATACAAAATAGGTAAAAAAATAAAAACTCACAATTGCTTTTTTTTTGTCAACTTTTTTTGGTTGTTGTTGAGATTGTGGTTTTGATTTATCATTTTTCTTCTTTAAATTTGTTTTACCATTTGACGTTGTTGTTTTTTGATTTTTTTTTTGCTTTGGTTCATCATCATCAATTGAAAGAACAGCAAAACGTGACTGGACCATCGAAGCCATTTTTTTTTATCCTTTTTTTTTTTTGTTTTTGTTATTGTTTGTGTATATATTTATTTATTTATCTCCAATTATCAAATGCACTTTTAATTGACTTTTAATAAATTCACCTATAAAAAAGTATCACAATATTTAACAACAATTTTATTGCAAATAAATATCAGATAGATATGTCGTAATCAAGCTAAAATCAGAAACTGAAATATTGTTTTTTTTTTTTATTTTTTTTCTCTCTCCCCGCAAATTACAATAAAAAAAAAAAAGAAAATAATATTTTGACTGCGTCGCCGGAATAATTTATTCTAGTTTTACCGGATATTGATAAGAAAAATAGATGTCACCACTTGGTCAATTAATTACCGAAAAAATCCGATAGTAATCGAAATTTCGGCGGCAAAAAAATATATTTTTCTAATATTACATTGTTATAAAATTATCAATAAATATTAAAGCTACTTTTACAACATAAAGATCAATATATTAATGATAAAATAACGAAAAATAATTTAATCATAATTAACAATACAGATTATGCAAAAAAAATTGCATCCTGTCGGAAGAAAAACCCAAAAATTCTCAAATGAAATTTTCTTATAAAACTGACACAAATTATATTGATGAATTAATTTTTTTTAAATAAATTTAATTAAATATAAACAAAGCCGGGAAATGTAAAAATAACAAGTGTATAAAAAAGAAGTAAATTTAATTTTTTTTTTTATTTCTTTACAATGGCGACAGTGTTGATGCGCACGCATTCTCTTTGATCGTCAGCGCGACATCATTCGGCCATCTTGGATGATATATTTTTCATGGACCCCAGCGCCATTGCCCCGTTGCACGTCGGGTATGTAATGAAACATGTTTGTACGTCGTTTAATAAAAAAAATAAGCGTTGATATTGTGTATAAAATATTAATAATTTTATTATAAACAGTCATCATATTATCATTTAAATTATTACCTGTGAGTATCAATAATAATATAACAAATGCAAAAATAATATTTAACATTACAACAATATTTTTTGAGAGGTGTTTGGTGATTATAAATTTGGGCGCACACACATCGCCGGTGGAGTTTTTTTTTCTCTTTTTTTTTTTTTTTTTCTTCTCGTACATACTTTTATTCCATTTTTTTTTTTTTCTCTGAGAGCCGCGCCAGGGCAAATAGTGGGGGCATAAAAATATACGAGGTGAGGCAATATTATCCAGTGAAATTCAGTGTTTGTGTTGATTTAGAAAAAAAAACAAAAAAAAAGTTTCACATTTAAATTGTGTTTTATTGTTAATTTATATTGTTTATTTATTAATTTTTTTTTTGTTCAAAACATTAATAATAATTCATTTGACAATTTTGCTATTTCTGTTTTTTTTTTTTCTTGTTATTTTTTTTTAAACGGAAACGACGACCTGGGGGTCACGGGGGCCATCTCCAAAGCCACCATATTTATATTGACAATTATTCAAGTAATTATTTATATTTATATAAATATATAATTATTAACACTAAGCTTTATTTATATTTTTATAAAATAATTATTATATGATTGTTGGTTACTTTGAGTCTCGCAGTTGTAAAACTAGTTACTTTTCTCTGATGAGAAAAAAATGCATCAGGACAATGCTCTAACCCCTCATTTACAACAAAAAAAAAAACTCAACAATATAACTTTATTGTTAATCAATTATTAAAAGTAGTATTAACAATTGTTTTTATTGTTTTTTTTTTAGAATTTCATTTGTTACTTTAAACATGACGTGGACATCTACAGGTTAAATTTGGTAAATAATTTGCTAAGAAACTTGTTTATTGGTAAGAATAAAAATTCTAATAACAATAATAATTAATAATGTCAATTGAAATTTATAATTATTTATATATATTCGTGTATTACAGATGTAATCTATGTGTACTAGACGAAAACAATTGATAATAAACAGGACAGTTATTCCTTATTATATGTTAAAAGTTTGATAAATTAAAAATGTGTGATCAGACAGAAATAAGTTATTTAGATGGTGATATTGTCTGGGTTAAACTTGGTTCAGCATGGTGGCCTGGACAAGTAACTGGTTTAGATAATTTACCAGATGTTTTACAAGCACAATATAAAAAAAAACCACACATTGCTGCTGTTAAATTTTTTCAAGAAGATTCATAGTAAGTTTATTAATTTTATTTAAATTATTACTTAATAATTATATATAATATTAATTTTTTATTATTATTAATTTACAGTGAATTGGTTAGAAATATACAGCAAATTTATAAATACAATTGTCGACAAAAAGATTTTTATAAAAAAGGATTAGATAAATATCGTTCAAGAAGTAAAGATGGTACAAATTATATGGATAAATTTCCTGGTGATGTTGAAACAGCTGAAAAATTAACTGATGGTGATCCAGATATATTATCATCATCAAAATTTTGTGAACAAAAAAAGCCAGATATATCATCATTATTTGGTGAAAAAAAATTACCAAAACGTAAAAAGATAAAGATGATACAATAAATAATAGAAAATCATTAATTGGTAGTAATGATACACGTAAAATAACACATCCACGTTTTATTGGACGTAAAAGTGATCATGAAATTCGTATAAGACAACAAAATACTAAAAATTTTAATCCATCAACACCAACTTTAAATGATTCATCATCTGCAATAACACCAACAGCAACACCAACAAGAACAACACCATCAACACCAAGTATATATACATGTCCACATTGTGATTATACATCAACACGTCTTAATGTTATTATTTGTCATAATAAATCACATCGTAATAATGTTACAAGACCAAGTATAACACCAGTACGTCGTCCAATTCCACAAAAAAGTCGTACAGTTAGTGCTAGTATTGGTGCTGTTAATGATGGTGAAATACAAAAACGTAAATATACACGTAAAAATAAAAGTTTATCAGTTAAATTAAAGGATGATAAAATTATTGATACACCAAAACGTAAATATAATAAAGGTATTGAAAAACCACCTAAAAAAAAGAAAAATGATCCGGAAATTAAAGAAGAACATATACGTGAATCATTATTGGCTGATTGGGAAGATGGATCTGAAGATGGTGATATGGATATTGATCTTGATAATTCAGCATCTGAAGATTTTCCAAGTTCACCATCTAAAAATATTAATAAAGAAAAAATTAATAATGATAAAGATATTGACGATGTTGATAAATCATTATCACCAATTAAAAATTCAACAAATCTTATTGATACAGATGTTGAAGTTGAAAAACAACAACAACAACCACCACAACAACAACAACAACAACAACAACGTTCTCCGTTATTAAAGAAATTTAAAAAGTTGGATGATTCAAAAACAAATTTATCATCTAGTGATGATAAAAATGATCAAAAATCAAAATTATCATGTTTTGATTTTGATGAAGATGAAGAACCACAACCAGCATTACCACCAGCAAGAAAAATAACACGTGTATTTGGTGAAAAAAATAAATCACGTAAAAAAGAACTTATTAAAGAATTTACAAGAACATCACAAGCATTTGCTAATGAAAAAGTTGATGAAGAAGAACAAGGAGATTTATCACAAAAACAATCAAAAGAAGAAATTAAAAAATCAGATAATGATGATAAAATTAAAGATATTGTTGATGATGATAATGATGACGATGATTTTAATGATAAAATTAATCGTGAAATAAATGAGACAACAGAATTAGTTGCTAAAATTGCTGAAACAACAACTGATTTAATACCATCAAAATCTGAAATAATTGAAACTATTGAAACAATTGAAATTTTAAAAGTTAATGAAGATCAAGAAGATATTGAAGAAGAAAAAGAAGTAATTGAACAAAATGATGAAAAATTGGATAAAGTTCAAGAAGAAAATAAAAATGATACAAATAAAATTGATGAAAAGTTTGAAGATGATAAAATTCATGATGATGGTGATGATATGATGGAAGATGTCAAAGAAAAAAATGATGTTGAAGATATTGAAGAAACAAAAAATGACATTGAAATGAAAAAAGTTGAAGAAAAAGAAGAACAAGTTGATCAAATGGTTGAAGAAAAAGACGACCTAGATGACAAAATGAACGAAGAAAAAATGGAACAGGATGATAAAATTGATGAAGTAATGCAAGAACAAGTTGATAAAATAGATGAAGAAAAAGAAGAGCTAGTTGATAAAATGAATGAAGAAAAAGAAGAACCAGTTGATAAAATAAATGAAGAAAAAGAAGAGCTAGATGATAAAATCAATGAAGAAAAAATAGAACAGGATGATAAAATTGATGAAGTAATGCAAGAAGATATAGTAGAAAAAAATGAAAAAATTGATAAACCAGTTATTGATGCTGATCAAGTTTTGGAAATGAATAATGAAAATAAAAATACAGATGTTGAATTAACAAAAGAAAAAGAAAACCAAGATATCGAAGCAGATAAAGAAGAAAAAACTCAAGATATTGAATTTGACAAAGAAGAAATTGATAAAATTGATCAAGAAGAAAAAATTCAAGAAATTGAAACAACAGATCAAGAAAAAAGTGAACAAATTGAAGATGATTTAGAAAATAATAAATTAAATTTAACTGAATCTGCTATTGTTTCAGAATCAGAAATAAATAAAGTTCAAGAAATTTCAGATTTAAAAATTAATGAAACTGATGAAATGCTACAATCAGATAGTGAAAAAGAAATTATAAATTCACCAAATGAATTAATTGAATCTGCACAAATAATTATTGAACCTGAAACAATAAAAGAGATCAATGACGAAAAAATGGAAGATATTGAAGCAAAAATTGAAGATATAGAAGAAAAAGTTGAACAAGTTGACCAATCAATTGAAAAAATTGATGAAGAAATGAAAACAGACGATGAAAAAATTGATACTATTGAAGAAAGTCGTATAACAATTGAAGCTGAAGAAGAAATGTTATCAGTATCAGAATTAACAGCAGCAACAACATCAGGAACTTCAAGTAATATTGATAAAACTTTTTCACAAGTTAATAAAATAAATACTCCAACAAAAATTGAATTTATTGATAATAAAACAATAACACCAGATGTTCCGGAAAAAAGACGTCGTGGTAGACCTAGAAAAACACCAATTCCAAGTTATATGAGTGGTAATGGTGATTCATTAATAAAAATTGACGAACCAAAAACACCTGGTACACCAGATAGTCAAGATTTTGATCGTAAAACATCTGAATCTGATAATGAAAAATCAAATGCTGGAAGAAGAAGAAAACCAAGTAAAAAATATTTAGAATCTGATATGTATTGTCCAAGTCCTGGTAGTAGAACACCAAGAACAGATGACAGTCAATCAGAAGCTGAAGATAAATCATTGACAATTAAAAAACGTGGTAAAAGAGGTAGAAAACCATCTAAAAAATCAATAGCTAAAAGTATTGAAGAATATGAATTTTCAGATCAAACACTTGATAGTGCTGAAGAATCAATGATTGGTGAACCAATTAAAATTCAAGATATTAATAAAAAAACAGATACATTATCACCAGTTGATTTAACTGATTTATTAGTTAATTCAGATATTGAAATACGTGATAATAAATCACATGACGATAATAATGATGATGATGATAATAAAATTGATAAACTACCACCTAAAAAATCACAAATTAAAAAATTTGAATCATCACAATATGAATTTTTTGGTTCTGATGATAAAGAAGAATCAACAAAAGTTATTGAAACAATAACAACAGCAACAACAACAACACACACTGATATTTTATCTGACAATAATGTCAATGAAATTTTAGTTGAAAGTAAAATTGAAGCTCCACAAAAAGAAGAACATTCAATCGAAATTCAAATGGAAACAAATGAAATTTCTGATGTAAATGAAACAGTTATTGAAGAAACTATTGAAAATATTATTGTTGAAAATGATAAAAAAATAATAACTGAAGAAAAAGAAGAAGTTGTCAATGTTGTTGAGCCACTAAAATCATTAATTGCAAATGTAGAAGTTAGTGAAGAAAATAAATCAATGATTGTTGATACTAATATGTCAATTGATGAAGAAAAAGAAAAAATAGCTGATGAAGTTGTTGTTCAAGATAATGTTGTTATTGTTGAAGAACATGTGGAGACTATTGAAGAAGTTGTAACATTACCTGAAGTTACAACAGAAACTGTTGTTGAAGAAAAAATTGAAGAGGTTGCTTTATCAAATGAAGAAGTAATTGAAGAAGTTTCTGTTGTTGAAGAAAAAATTGAAGAAATTTCTTTATCAAATGAAGAAGTAATTGAAACAACTGAAGTTGTTGAAAAAATTGAAGAAACAACAGAAATAGTTGAACAAAAATTACAAGAAAATGAAGAAATACCAGTTCAAGTTGAAAATGTTGAACAAATAGTGGAAAATATTGAAAAAATACCGGGAAATATTGAACCAATAGTAGAAAAAGTTGAAGAAATGGCAGTTAGAATTGAAGAAATACCCGTTAAAGTTGAAGAAAAAATGGTACAATTATTGGAACAAGTTGAAGCAATGGATAATCAAACAGAAGAAATTGTAACAACAATGCCAGATAATGAAACAACTGAAACAACTACAACTGAAATTATTGAAACTACAGAAATACCATTACCAATAATTCAAGAGACTCCAAAAATACAAGAAATAATTGTATCGTCACCTAAAAAAGTTGAACCAATTGTTAATAAAATTACAACAATCAACCAAAATATAATTGAAACACCACAACAAAAATCACAAGAGCTAATAATGCCAGTTAAAAAACGTGAAAAACCAAGAATCATTGAAAATGTTACTCTAAAACAACCAATGCAAATATTAAAAACAAAATTATTAGAAAAACCAAGATCACAAAAACACAAACTAGATATTGATATGTTAAAAAGAAATAAATCAACACCACCAACAAAAATCATGAGAATTGATCCACAATTAATAAAAACAAAAACAAGTGGAAAAATTGGAACAGGACAACTTACAATATCAAAAAAATTAGAAGTTTTAAAAGCTGATGAAGCTAAAAATGAAGCTATTAATGAAGAAGTACTTGGTAATACATCAGGAGTTATAAGTTTAGCTACAAGTGGATCACAAGGTTTTCAAAATATGGAATTAGATATTGATTCAATACCATTCATATTTCAAGAAGATTTAAATCCAGATAGTATTAAACAATTACCAGATATGACATCAACAATAATAACTCCAAGTCCAACAATTCAAACATCAATACAACAACCACAACAAACATCAGCATTAACATTTGTACAAACAACACAGCCAACTGTTACTCAACAAATTCAATTAGCACAAAAAACACCAGATAATAGTGGTGAATTATCGCCATCTAAAAAGAAAAATTTATCACCAGCAATATTAAAAAATAAACCAAAAGCTAAACCAACAATAACATCAGTTAAAACACTAATGCCAGGTAGTCTTAAACAATTAAAATTTGGTCAAAATGCACAAGGTAAAACAGTTCCATTGATAAACCAAAAAGGTGGTGTACCAAGTAAATATATTATTCTTCATACATCAAATGCACAACAAATGCCATCAAATAAAACTAGTACACCACAAAAAATTCCAATTCCACAAAATAAAACACCAAATCAAATTATTCAACAGGGTAATAAAGTTGTTATATTAACATCACCACAATCTGGTCAAACTAAAATGTTACCATTGTCAATGCAAAAAAATGTACAACAAAAAAAAATTATCAAAGGTAATCAAGTTTATACACAAATATCTAAAAATCAAATTTTACCAAAAACTGATACATCATCATCGTCGTCATCATCAACAACATCATCATCGTCCTCATCTTCATCATCACCAACAACATCAAAAATAATAACTGGACAAAAAATTATAAGTACAGCTCAAGGTAATATTGTAACATCAAAAGTATTTACATCAGTTCCTGGAATGCAAAAAATATATGTACAAAGTGATGGAACTAGATTAATTGCAAAAGGTGGACAAGTTTATACAACAATTAGTACTGGTGGATTAACAAAAATGATAACTGGACAAAAAACATTGGTAACTAAACAAGGTACAATTGTTGGTACTGTTGCTGGTCAAAGTGGAAGTAAAACAATATTATCACCAGTGACACAAGGTAATAAACAAATAATAACACATAATTTACAATCATCAAAAGGTACAGTGTTAACACCAATAACTGGTCAACAAGTTAAAGCAATTGCAGCAAAAGCATTACCATCTAAAACACAAAAAATGCAATTTATACAACAACAACAACAACAGCAGCAGCAGCAGCAACAACAAAAATCTCCAATAATATCTAAAACTCAAAAATTACCAATGACATCTGGTACAAATATGGCTGGAGTTAGAGTAGTAACAACAAATAGAAATATTAAAAATGCTGGACAACAAGTTATCATACAAAATAGTCCAGTACTTAATCAACAAAGTCCACTTACCAAAGCAACAGCTGTAGGTAAAAAAATAATTCGTCAAAATATCGTTAATCAAAGTGGTAAATCACCACAATTATTATCATCATCATCACCATCTGGTACAAGTTTACAAATGACAAAAACAAAATTATTATCTTCTCCTGCAACAACAATACAAAAATCAGCAAATACACCGAAAGGACGACCATTAAAATCATTACAAAATAAAGTTTTCATACAAAAAATTCAAGATCCATCATCATCACCATCAACAAAACCAAATGTTTCATCAACAATAACTAAAGTAACTGGTAGTCCAAAAATGACAAATTTAAAAACAACACCAGTCGTTAAAAATATACAAAAATCATTGATTTCATCAAAACAACAACAGCCACAACAACAACAACAACAACAACAACAACAACAACTTAGAAATATTTCAGCACCAATGGCATCATCATCAAGTAATCTACATACAATACAATCATCTCCTCCACCACTTCAAGAAATTAAAAAGTCTGATATTGAAGAAACAATTAAAGTAGTTACTACTGCTTCTCCAATAGCTACAACATTGTCATCTCAACCACCACCATTAGTATCAGCAGTAACAGCAACAACAGCATTAGCAATTACAACAACAGTAGCAACAACGACAACAACAGTATCAGCAGTAGTAGCAGCAGAAGCAGCAATGACAACAACAGTAGCAACAACAGCAGCTATTGAAACAAATGAAGTCATTGTTAAACAAAATACTGAAGTTGGTGTACAATCACAAACTGAAGTATCAACTGAAAGTAATGAAACATCAGATGAACAAAAAGTTGCAACTTCACAAATAATAATGTTTCCAGCACCAAGTGTAGATGGTAGTCCATCATTTAGTCTATATGTTGTTGATGAAAATGGAATTGCAAATCCAATGGATAGCACTGCAATAATGGCATTAGATGGACTATCAATTGATCCAAATTCATCAAACTTCGTAATACAATTTGATGATGAAGCACAAATACAAGCACTTGATGCATCACAAACTATACAACAACAACAACAAGAACAACAACCATCAGCAACACAAATTGTATCAACAAATTCAAATCAAGATATATTAGCAGCAGCATTAGCAAATAGTGATTTTCAAGGTGAAATAAGTATGCCTGAAACTTCAAGTACATCAGTTTTATCAACAGATATTAATCAAACAAATTTAATTAGTCAAACAATATTACAATCAACTTTAGTACCACCACCAGCTGAAAAATTATCATCAAATGTACATGAAACATCATTAACATGGGATAGACCAATAATGACACCACTTGAACTACCAACCTTAACACAAAATACAACGACAAATTTATCATCATCAGTACCATTTAATATAAATTATATGACTGATGTTGATAATACAACATTACCTGGTAATTCAATGCCTGATATTGGTGAAACTGTTGATTCACATAAAACTAATGATGATGAAGATGTTACACAAAAATCAACAGCAGCATTAACAACAGCAACAACTCAATATTTAGATTTATCAAATTTAGAAACAAATGAAACAATAGTAACAACAGTATCAACAAGTATACCATCAACATCTTCAATATCATATTCAGTATCAATACCAGATAATATTACAAGTGGTGTACAAACAACTCCATCAATGCCAATAATTGATGATATATTTTCTGATAATATTGAATTTAATAAAAAAACAATTGATAATAAATTTTCATCTAAAAATAAAAATAATAATAAAACAAATAAAAATAATAAAAATAAAAAACTTGATAAAAATAATAAACAAGTTACAACAGATGTACCAATTGATAATAATGTATTATTATTAAAAAATAATGATGATAAATTAATAAATCAACAACCAGAAACAAGCCAAAAAATATTAGATATGCCAATTGTTGGTGATACACCAATTATTGATAATAAAATTGAAGATAAAAATAATGATGATGACGATAATAAAAATTTATTAAATTCTGATGTTGTTGATTCTTGTATGACTGCTGTTGTTGATAATTCTTGTATTATAACAGAATCAAGTAATGATGTACAATCAACTGCAAAAATAATTGATAATAATAATCAAGATAATGATGTAAAAAATGATGTATTAACAACAACAAATAATCAAGAAGAAGCTGAAACATCAGATAAAAAAGTAGTTATTTGTGATAATATTGAATCAATGGAAGTTGATGAAATTGTTTAT
The DNA here is from genome assembly GCF_014905175.1 of Aphidius gifuensis. Classification (NCBI taxonomy): domain Eukaryota; kingdom Metazoa; phylum Arthropoda; class Insecta; order Hymenoptera; family Braconidae; genus Aphidius; species Aphidius gifuensis. The sequence continues at coordinate 20,449,053 of NC_057788.1, read as the reverse complement.
AATGCTGTTGAAGAAATAAAACAAACAGCTGAATCATCAAATGTACAAGAAATTGAAGCAATGGAATGTACATTTAATGAGGATACAGTTGATGCTGAACAAAATCAAGAAATACCATCACAATCATTTGAACAATTTAAAATAATTGATAATAATGAATCACCATCACAATCTGTTGAAAAATCAACAGATTCACGTGAACCATCACAATCAGAAGCTGATGAATTAATGGAAATAAATAATGAACCACCAAGTCAATCATTTGAAAATTCAGCATTACATGAAGCATCACAAAGTTATCAAGAAAATTCAAATATAAATAGTAGATCAGATCAAATTGATGATCCAAGTTTTCCAACTCAAAGTTATGATGTTGGTAAAATTGATAATATTACTGAAAATATTGAAACAGATTGTGAATTAAGTCAAGAAGGTAATATACCATCACAATCAAATGATGTTGATATTGATGGTATTGGTACATCAACATTTACAAATCAAGGTAATGATGATGAAACAGCAAGTTCAAGTTATGTACCTGAAACACCAGAAGCACAAGAACGTGATCAAGATCAAGAATCAGCAATATCAACATCAAGCTATGAAATACCACCATCTGATGAAATTAATATTGCATCATCAAGTCTTATACCTGATACATCGGGTAATGAACATGCAAATATACATGATAATGGAGTACCAGAAATACCAACAAGTTCATATAATTTAAATCCAGATTCAAGCTCAACACATATTGATTCACAAGTGCCAAGTTCAAGTTTTGAAGATCAAATTGTTATTGAACAAAATGTATCAACAAGCTATGATATACCAATATCAATGCCAAGCATTGAAGATAATTCATCATCTGGTAATTTTGTTAGTGAATCTGGTGATCAAACAAATGAACCAACAAGTTATTATGCTAGAAATCCAGAGGTAAATAATAAATAATACAGTTTTCTTTTTTGTTTATATTTATTTATAAATATTAATTTATATATTATTGTTATTATAGGATGTTACATCTGAAGCAAGTCAAAGTTATTTTGAACGTGATGCTCCAAGTCCAAGTTATAATGAACAAAATGTATCACCAAGTTATTATGATGCACCACAAGAAGCAAGTCAAAGTTTTTATTCAACACAAGAAATTGAAAGAACTGCTGAACAATCATCGTCTTCATCATCATCAAGAAATGTTGAAGCATCACAAAGTTTTTATCAAGATAATTCAGATGAATTAAGATTAACACAACAACAAGGTGAAGCAACACCAACTTATTATCCATTGGACAATGATAATGAACCAATTGAAAGGCACGATCTTGTTGAAAGCTCTGTATCAGCTACACGACCTACAGAAAGGTAATAAAAAACCTTTCTGTAACAAAAAAAAAAAGAAAATATATATTTAAACAATATTTAAAATATAATTTCTTTTTTTGATTTTTTTTTCTTTTTGCAAATGCAAATAAAAGTTTAAAAAAAAAAAAAGAAAAACCTAACTTCTAAGTGTAAATATAGTAACAAAAAATAATAATAATAATAATTAATAAAAAAAAGAAACATAAGGTTTAATAAAAATCTAAAAAATTTGAGTTTTAAAATAAGAAAAAATAAAAACACATTACTTAGACAAAAACAATTAAGATATTATGTAAGATTTAGATTCTTATAATTTATAATGAAATAACAATTTAAAAAAAGAAAAACATTAATAAATATATATTGATTTAAAAAATGAATATTATTAAAAATAAAATTCCCAAATTTTTCAACACATACACATACACACACACACACACACATAAGTTAATTGAAGAATATTATATATATTTAAATTAAAAAATTAACAATGATATTTAAAATATTCATTGTAAATTTGTTACATTATGTTTGTGGGTTTATATCGATGGTAAAAAAAAAAAATTTATTATTACTATTATTATCATTATTAATATTATAATTTGTCTTTTATTTTTTTGAAATTAAATATTAAATGTTTTTTTAAGACCACGATGAAACTCTGACAAAAAAAAAAAAAAAATAATTATTGCAAAGGAAATTATTGCGATTATCTAAATTTATATAATAAAAAAAAAAAAAAAAAAAAACAAAAACAAAGAGGCGCAATATTGAAATAACTTTTTTTGTTTATTTATTATTGTTTTTTTTTTTTTTTTCGAAAGCTTTGTCAGCTTAGAATATTAATTAAGTACCTTAATAAAACAGACAAAAAAAAAGTTAAAAATACTATTATTAAGAAAGAAAAAAGTTTATTTGAAATAAATAAAAAATAAAAAATTATGTTTTGTCCTTTTTTTTTTTTTTTTTTGTAAGTGATTGAAAAGTTTGTCGGAGTATTGAAGAGTAAAAAATATATAACAATCGAAATAATTAGTTTCGTTATAAATTGTAGTGTAAATATAACTTGTGATAAATCAAATGTGAATTTAAAATCATATGAAAAATTAAGATAAAAAAAAAAGAATAATAATAGCAAATCATTATCGACAAACTTTTCATCAAAATTTAATAATTAAGTATCACCCTAATCATAATCAGGTATGTAAATATTATGTTAATCAATAATATTGAATAACAAAACAAGAAAAAAAATAATACAAAAATTAATAAGAGTACTAATGAAATAATAAATAACAATCAACGTACTCATAAATGCCTAAAATTGTTGTTGGAAAAAAAATTTCATAATTTTTTCGTTTTGTGAACATAAATAAAAATAAATAAATAAATAAAAAAAAAAAACCCTTGTGCTACTTTAGTTGTTTAAGAAATTCATGTATGAATAGTAACTCGATATTTTGCAAGTAAAGAAGAAAAATAAAAAAAAAAAAAACTAACAATTAATAAATTAAGCGTTTTTTAATCAAAAAAAAAAAAAAAAAAAAACAAGCGTGGATACCCAAAAATATCTGAATTTTCATAAAACTATTAATAACAATGATAAACTGTAAAAACAAAAAAAAAATAAAAATGATATACTAATAAATATGATTATTTACGTAAATAACAAAAAAATAATAATTAAATCCAATTCATCTTGTACTTTATATTATTTTTTTATTCAATAATTGTTTGGTCATTATATAAAATATCTTTGATATCAAATCACAAAGAAAAAAGAAAAAAAAAAAATAATCAACAGTTTTGTTATAACAATATTATTTACATTTTTGAGTTATTTAAAAAAGTGATTATCTTATTTAACAACAAGGAACACAGTCTTTGAGTAAATATACATAAATATATTTATATTATAAAATATGTCAGACTAAAGAAAAAAAAATTAAGTATTGAATAATTTAATTGATAATTATTTTCGCCAGTACTGAGCAAATTTGTGTAATTGTTCTACTAAAGCAGCCATAACAGCAGTAACTGATAAATCCAATTGATTTTGTACATAATGAACAGCTTCTTCATCACTTAAATCTAGTCTTAATTTATCTTGTACTTTTTTAACAGCTTTATCAGGTTCTAATGCAATATCAGGAACACTTGCATCAACCATTAGTGAAAATAAATTAAGCATCAAATTTGCATGACGACGGAGATGAAGAAATGCTGTATAACATTGTTTTCTAAATTCATGATAATGTTCAGAACCAACACCTCCCATTGCTTCAACCATTTCTTTGCTTAATTTCATTGGTGGTGGTAATGGTTTTGGATCACGACCCAAAATATAACCAAAATCAATATGAAATAATTTACCTTTAACACAAACAAACAAATTACAATTAGTTTATTATTAATAATTATTTGATTAATTTATTATTATATTTACCTGATGTTGTTAATAGTAAATTATCTAAATGACGATCACCAACACCAAGTACATATGTTATTATACAATAACCAGCACAACTTCTAACATATGTATCCATAACTTCAGAAGCAACACCATATGGTCCAGTTTCAGATGGATGATGTTTTCTAAAAAAATTTAATATTGATCCTTCACTTGCTAATACCTCAGCCACTGTTGTTGATTCAATAAATTGTAAAAAACCATGTCTCGTACTTGTTGCTAAAACTCTAAATATATTTTAATTTTATTAAAAAATTAATTATCAATTATTATTATTTTTATAAGAAGTTAAATTACCTGTATGGTGTTAATTTTAAATCTAAATTTTCACGTCGTAATAGCTTATCCATCAATGCAATTGTTTGAAGAATAAGTTGATCTTGACGTAAATCATCACCATGCTTAAATATTGCAATATATTCAGTATTTTCAGTCGTTAAAAATGTTAATTTTGATGGCATCAATGCAGATTTAAATAAAATTGCTCTAAAAAAAATGAAAAATCCAAGGTTAATTATTATAAATAATATAATAAAACAATGTGTAAACTTACTTTTCCGGTATAATTCCTTTAATTGAAATTTCTGGATCTAATGGAAATGGTATTGGTTCAAAATTTGAAAAATTAATTTTAAATGATGGATCAGGATCAGTTAATAATGCTTTTAATCTATCAATTTTTCTTTTACGATTACCACTTTCTCTAGCAACTGATTTAACAAGTGCAACAAGTTGATCAATAAATAACTTTTGTCGTGTTAAAAATGCACGTCTTTTTTGCCAAACAGTATTACCTTGTGATAATGTTGTTGTAAACATTTTCATAACAGTTAAATACATTTCACGTACACGTGTATCTTGTTTTGCAGCAATTGATGGATCTGGTTGATCTTCACATTCAATTGATAAATACCAATAAAAATAATTAGCAAGTGTTGAATTTTGTGATGCACGTGTTATTAAAAATGATGATAAATCTATTGGTGTTTTATCTTGACTTGTTGTTGTTGTTGTTGATTGTATTATTTGATCTGAATCATTTGATGTACAAATACCATGACAAGATGTATCTAAATTTTTAAAATCTTTATCATTTTTTTCATTATTATTATCACGTAATAATTTTTGATTAGCTAATTTAATTGATTCAAAATCTTCATATTTAAGTGCTTGTACAAGTTGTAATAAATAAAGCATTAAATCATCATCATGTGCATGATTTAATCTACCAATAGCATATTTTCTAACACTTGGATGTGTAAATGCTGGTCCTAATAATTCTAATGCATCTTCTGGATCTGGTGGTGCCCATAAACTAAGCATTTCTAATGCTTGTCTTTCTTCACCAGGAACTTTCCAATTAACACATTTAACAAATTTTGTTAATGCTTTTTTTTGATTCGATAAATAAAATCTAAATTTCCATATTAAATCTTGTTCTTCAGTTGATAAACTTGTTGTTGGTGGATATGCTAATATTGTATTTAATGCATCACGTACAGTTGATGTTGGTTTAACTTCTCTTGTATTACCACCAGATCTTAAACTTCTTGCTAATTTATGATGTTTAACTTCAACTAAATTATCTTGTAATATTTCATAATCTGGTAATGTTACAACATCTGGTTGTGATCTATGTTGTACAACTTCATCACCATCTTTTCATAATATACTATTGAATATAAAATACCATCCATTGATACTTCAGGAAATTCAACAGTTAAATAAAGATAATCAGATGTACGTTTTTCACGTTCATTTATTAATTCAATTTCACGAAATGTCAAACGATCAAGCCAATCAACACGTGACATTTGTCCATTACGACGTTTTTTAGCTAATTTTGCAAGACGTTGCATTTGTTCTTTATCAGTATCACGTGCTTTACCTGGTGTTGATGTTGGTGTATTGCCATCTGATTCAATACCAGGCCATACACGTAAATCAAGCATACCTTGACGAAATACACCATGTTTACCAAATAATGTTATTGTTGTACCACCAACAGCTATTTGACGGCCAGGACCAGCACAATCATATATTGTTATGCATAATTGAGCATCACGTGGAAGATCGGAATATGATATTGGAAATGTTACCCATTGATTCCAGCTAAAAGTATCAATATTTTTATTATTATTATATAGTCAAATCGAGAAACAAGAAGCTTTGTCAAATTCTTGGACATGGAGAAAGTAAGTTATTTATAATTAAAAATAAATATAAAACATCTTGTAGCTTGTATTAGTAGAAAAAACATGAGATAATCAAAATTTATCATTATAAAAATTATAAAAGTATAGTAACATGTAAACATAATGATTCAATGACTATTTTGAATGTTCAAAAAAATTATCATGACAAGAGTATATATGAAAAAAAAAAAAATAAATAAATATTACATTTAATAATTTATTTATTTTTTTAAATTTACTATTATCATACATGTTGGATAAATTGAAAATTAATTAATTTAGAAATAAATTAATTAATCATCGTATTGTAATGAGTCATACTAATGACTCAATTGTTTTTATTATTTCGAATTTAATTTTTTTAATATTTACCTTTAAAATATTCTATGAAATGTTTGCTTTTTTTTATTTTATTTTTTTGAATTTATTATTATATATTATTGCCATAATAATTATTAAACATTTTCAGATAAATATGTAAATTATTTAACTGTTTACTTGCTAGTAAATATATATTTTCTAGGATATTTTAAATGATTATTAATAATTTTATAATAAAAAACAAAAAACTCACTTCCATCGGTTGGAAAAAGGCTTGTAGGCTGTATGAACTGGTAATGCAAGTGGTCTACCACCACCCCATATTTGCAGTGATGCAGCAAGATCACCACGTCCATTACCAGCTCCATAAAGACCAGAATATTTTATCATAGGATCCAACAAAAGTTTATCATATTCTGGTTTTTGTCTTTTTCCTTCCAAGGTACCTCTGAAACAGAAACAAAAAAATATATATTAAATTACATTTTAAATTATAATACTTTTATTTTTTATTTTCCTTATTGTTATTTAATAATTAATAAGAAATTATCTGGAAATTTAAATATATTTATAAGAGGATCAATGACTTCTTGTTATAACGTCATTCAAAATACCCATAATAATTTAATGACGTTTTAATTATCAAAACATATTTTTTTCATTTATTTATCAAGGTTCTAATAATTAGATCGAGGATAAGGACACAAAGCTGTACGTTGTTTGTAATATATATTTTTTTAATTTTAATTCACAAATGTTTTACTCATTAATTCTTTTTTTTTTTTATTTTGAAAATACTTAAAAAAAAAATTAACAAAGTATTTATCTTGTGTAAGCTGTGATTAGATTACTGGGTTGAATGATTTTTCATAAATTTTTCTCAATTATTCTTTTTATAATCTTTTTGATGATAAATAATTGTTTTTTTTTTTTCATATTTTTTGTATCGAATTCATTGAACAAAGATCAACCTTTAAACTTTTATTCACACACAATGATTTGATTATTCTTATCAAATTTACTCAATTTTTTTTTTTCCAAATTAATTTTTATCTTAATATATTATTAAATTAATTTTTATTAAACAATATCTGATGACAATATATTTATTGATTCATTTAAGGATAAATTCAATTTATAAATTTCCATTTACCTGTAAACAAAATAATTTTTTAAAATAAATAAATTACAATAAATCTGTCAAAAAAAAAAAAATAACCAGTCCAAAGAAAGTTTCCTTTTTTCAAATCCAACTTTCTACATATGGTTTATAATTGAATAATTTAATTCAACAATAATAATTAATATATTGTCAATTAAGTTGTTGACATTGTCAAAACAAAAATACTCACATTTTAATCTGAATCCTAGTGTCAAGTGATGAACTGTATACATAAAAAAATTTATCACTGATGTCCTCCATCCTTACAATGTCAATTAATAAATAAACAAAAAATATATAATTTTTATTTAAACATCCATATGTTATTAATTAACAATAACATTTGTTTTTTTTTTTTCGTCCACAGTTGATTGTTTTATCACATTATTTTTACAACAACATTTGTGAGTGTCACAAGTGAATTCGTGAATCACAGTCTGTCACAGTCTGTCACTGGCATCAAAGTAAATTAAACATGATCCAACATGACAATCAGAGAAAGTCATCGTCATCACTGGTAATATTAGTATTTTTATTATTATTATTGTATTGTTAAAAAAAAAAAATATTGCGATACAATGACAGTCTATGTGTGCAAATATTATTATTGTTATATAATTTTTTTTTTTCAGTCGGTATTATAGAAATTACAATGATTTTTAAATTTGGTCGGTTTTGAAGCGAACTGCTTTGATTAAATTTTGAATTAAATATATTTTGGTCCTCTGTTTTTTAAAAAAAATTTTATGTTTCTCCACATATATGAAAATGTCATTGCACCAAATCATTTAACTTCTGTGTAAATAATTCTTTTATAAAATAAAAATAATTGATAGTGCGGAGTCAGATTATCGTCACATATTTTATTCAATAATGAATCACGAAACTTTTCAATAAAAGTAGGTTTATTTCTATTTCTTATTTGAAAAAATCTTCCGCTTATATCAAATAAAATTGATTGTGGATAATCGAGATCAAGAGATATCATTTGATCAGTTTTACTTTTTGAAATTCACTGTCAAAATTATTGATAGAATTACTATCAATTCCAAATGCAGTTGAAACAATAACATCAGTTGTAACTCTGTAATAATTTTTAAATATTAATTCGTTTACATATAAATTTAATAATAAAAATTACCTTGCAGACAATTCTTACATTCCAACTGTTCCTCGTAGAGATGCACACGAGACGAGACGAGACGAGATTTGATCGAGTCTCGTCTCGGTCTCGAAAAATGACCAAAACAACAGTCTCGTCTCGGTATCATCTCGGCTGAAAAAATCAGAGTCTCGGTCTGGTCTCGAGTAAAAAAAAACGGAGTCTCGTCTAGTCTCGGCTGTATAAATATAAAGTGAACAAAAGTAAACTTTTTTTTTTTATTATCAATACAACATTTTTAAATATACCTATACATTCTTGTAATACATATATGCATATAAAATATTTTTTTTTTCTTTTTTATTCTTTTATAACGTATGAGTACTTTATTAGTTTTTTTTCAATTATTAATTAACAATGAATATTGCATTTATTTTAACTCAAAAATTACGTACCGATTGTACGGAACAACAAACAAAAAAAATATATAAAATGAATATAAATTAATAATAAATAAATCAAGTTTAAATTTAAAAAAAAATGATCATACAGTTGCTGAAGCAACTGTGCCTTCCCTGCGGGGGGAATTTTAATTTCTTCTTTATATATATCGAAATTCGTGACTACAAATTTATTTCATTCTCTATCGTTACAATGATTATTGTTACAACTAAAATTTATTTAATTTTCATTCATTTTGCTTGTTCCTTCTAATGGGTCATCTCCATGTCCAGAATCGCTTTCTTCTAACCTTTTAAACTCTCCGTTTTTATTCATTTTGTTGTACTATGATTTTAGCCTGTCAATGTTAAATATTTATTACGAAATTGTCGAGTTCGATTGTATTTATTTTATTTACTTTTTTCTCTCGGTTGAATCAGGATTTAACGTTTTAGTTGTTGCTGAAGTCGTCGTTATATTTTTAATTTTTTTATATTCATTTATTTTCAATTCCTTTGATGCTATCACATCACCCTTTTTTCCCTAGAAATTTTCTGCCTCTTCATTCCATAAAGTTAGTCCAATCTAAAATATATTTCCTTTGGTAAAATTATTATCTTTGTTTAGTTTAATCAAACTTTTTTTCATTTAAATTTTATTTTACTTCATAATCACTGTCGTCTACTAATGTCTATTGTTCTTTTATTTTAATAACCGTACTGATATTTATTCGTTTATATATTCTTTATTTTTCTATATTTTCCTTCATTTTCCATATTCATCTTGTTTAGATTTTTTTCTTTATATTCAGTCACTTTTCTATATTTTCCTTTATATTTACCGATATTTTCCCATATTTATCGTTTTTTTCTTTATTTTCAGTCACTTTCCTATATTTTTCTTTATATTTACTGATATTTTCCCATATTTATCTTTTTTTTCTTTATATTCAGTGACTTTTCTATATTTTCCTTTATATTTACTGATATTTTCCCATATTTATCGTTTTTTTCTTCATATTCAGTCACTTTTCTATATTTTCCTTTATATTTACCGATTTTTCTTTGATATTTTCCTATATTTTTCTTTGTATTTACTGATATTTTCCCATATTTATCTTTTTTTTTCTTTATATTCAGTGACTTTTCTATATTTTCCATATATATCGTATTGGTTAAGATTAAGGGACTTAGAAAATTTTTTGGGGGGGTGTCTACCATGGTTGAGATTAAAGGACTTAGAAAATTTTTTAGGGGGGGTGTCTACCATGGTTGGGGGGGGGGGGGGTCCAAAGAAAAGCGAAAACAATAGGAAATTAAAATTCCCTAAAAATAAAAAAATAATATCTCATGACTAAAAAAAAAACTATTTACCCTCAACAACAGGTAGCCTTTTTTTAAATTAACACTATAAACGATGATTCATTTGAAAATTTACATGATTCTTCTTTAAAATATTCTCGTGTAATATTGCATATAAAACTACTGGACGTTAAATCAGGATTTAACGTTTTAGTTGTTGCTGAAGTCGTCGTTATATTTTTAATTTTTTTATATTCATTTATTTTCAATTCCTTTGATGCTATCACATCACCCTTTTTTCCCTAGAAATTTTCTGCATCTTTATTCCATAAAGTTAGTCCAATCTAAAATATATTTCCTTTGGTAAAATTATTATCTTTGTTTAGTTTAATCAAACTTTTTTTCATTTAAATTTTATTTTACTTCATAATCACTGTCGTCTACTAATATCGTCTTTATATTCAGTGATTTTTCTATATTTTCGTTTATTCGTTTATATATTCTTTATTTTTCTATATTTTCCTTCATTTTCCATATTCATCTTGTTTAGATTAATTAAGGGACTTAGAAAATGTTGGGGGGGGGGGGCATAATTGATATGTTCCCTTATTTATCGTTTTTTTCTTTATATTCAGTCACTTTTCTTTATTTTTCTTTATATTTACTGATATTTTCCCATATTTATCGTTTTTTTCTTCATATTCAGTCACTTTTCTATTTCACGGAGGCTAGAAGCCAAAAGGCTCAGCCGTAGTATTGGATTTATCCCCCAAAAAAAAAAAACGTTCATAACTTCTAAACTAATTGTCGTAAAGACTTCGGATTTGGCTCAAAAGAAGCGGCTCTGGGAATTCTATCGCCCCTAATAAAAAAAAAACATTATCTATTCGGCCATTTTTTTTTTTCCCAAAAAACGAAAAAAAAATTGTTTTGCACGAAAAATACTATTCGTACGATAAAAATTCATTTGAAAAAGTTATAGAATTTTCAAAAACGATTATTTTAAGCCTAATATGAAACCTTTGCGACTACTCTATTTTGAGTTATAGCTTGTGCCGTTTTCATTTTTTAGGCAAACGATAACTCATGATGAAATGGTGTTAGAGACTTCATATTAGGCTTAAAATATGCGTATTCGAAAATTCTATCGCCTCTCCGAAAAAATTTTGATCTATGAATCATATTTTTCACAAAAATAAAAAAAAAACCGTTTTTTTTTTTTTTTTAAATTTAGTTTAAAAAAAAAAAAAAAAAAGTGAGTGAACAGATAATGCTCTTTCTCATGAAGGGCGATGGAGTTTCAGAAGACGCGTTGTGTGAGCCTAATACGAAGTCTCTACTACAATTTTATCAAAAGTTATTGCATTCCTAGTTTTCGAGTAATTTCTGAAAAACGCTCTAACTTTCGACAAAATCGTCCTAGATACTTTGTATAAGACTTAAAAAGCATGAATGGTAAAATCCTACAACTTTTAGTCGAAACTTTTTTCAAAAAAAATTATAGTTTTCATAAAATAGTAAAAAATAGAATTTTTGAAATATTTTTGTCTCTTTTGTTTCAAAAATAGAAAAAAATTGACTATTGGAATCAGGATGAACTCCTCAAGGGGCGATAGAGTTTTAAAAACCACGTTTTTTGAGCTTAATATGAAGTCATTCCGTTGATTCTAACAGAAGTTATAGCTTGCCTTAACTTGAACGAAAAAAAAAAAAAAAAAAATCGATTTTCAAAAAAATAAAAAAAAATGTACTATTATTGTATTGTTACTTTTAAAAACTATTTAAGAGATAAAATTTAACACGGCCCTAGCCGGAGTATTGAAAATTTTTAATTTTCAACGGTAACGCGGGCCACATGCCCCAACAAACGTTACCAGATCTTTTTTTCCTTTATATTTACCGATTTTTCTTTGATATTTTCCTATATATTCTCCTTTATATTTACTGATATGTTCCCATATTTATCTTTTTTTTCTTTATATTCAGTGAGTTTTCTATATTTTTCTTTATATTTTCCATATATATCGTATTGGTTAAGATTAAGGGACTTAGAAAATTTTTTGGGGGGTGTCTACCATGGTTGGGGGGGGGTCCAGAAGAAAAGCGAAAACAATAGGAAATTAAAATTCCCTAAAAAAATGTTTATTTATACTTTGATTTAACATATATAATGGAGATGTTCTTTATTTATTTCGTACGTCTAAATCAAAATATAATTTACCATTATTTATTTATTTTTTTAAATCAAACTGGATTTCAATTTAATTTTTATTGATTTTATATATTTTTTTGTTTGTTTATAGTTATTATATAGATGCAATATGTATAAGAACTTAATACTAAAAAAGGCACCACAAAAAAAAAAAAATTAAGAAAACCAAATTTGATATTATTGATGACACGGCGAGACTCTCGCGAGATAAGTCTCGGACTAGTGCTAGTATCGTCTCGGTCTCGTCTCGAGTTCGCGAGACGAGACGAGAAAGCGCCGAGACTGGTCTCGTCTCGTGTGCATCTCTAGTTCCTCGATTTTTAGCGATACTTTCAAGATGTGCTGTCGTTTTTTCTGCACAATTATAAATTGTACAAATCATTTGTCTGATCATCTTGCCAGATGTAAAAGTAGGTGTTAATTTAGCACATAAGTTTTCCCAACGTACACCACCGAGAAAAAATAAATGTACTGTTACAGAGAAGAAAATATAGCAAAGATAAAGTCAAAATTTATTATCCTGGTTATAAAAAGAAAAGAAATTTTCTATTTTTATAGAACACAACTGTAGCAGGAATTGAAACTACGTCCAGTAGTTTTATATGCAATATTACACGAGAATATTTTAAAGAAGAATCATGTAAATTTTCAAATGAATCATCGTTTATAGTGTTAATTTAAAAAAAGGCTACCTGTTGTTGAGGGTAAATAGTTTTTTTTTTAGTCATGAGATATTATTTTTTTATTTTTAGGGAATTTTAATTTCCTATTGTTTTCGCTTTTCTTTGGACCCCCCCCCCCCAACCATGGTAGACACCCCCCCTAAAAAATTTTCTAAGTCCCTTAATCTTAACCAATACGATATATATGGAAAATATAGAAAAGTCACTGAATATAAAGAAAAAAAAAGATAAATATGGGAAAATATCAGTAAATACAAAGAAAAATATAGGAAAATATCAAAGAAAAATCGGTAAATATAAAGGAAAATATAGAAAAGTGACTGAATATGAAGAAAAAAACGATAAATATGGGAAAATATCAGTAAATATAAAGGAAAATATAGAAAAGTCACTGAATATAAAGAAAAAAAAGATAAATATGGGAAAATATCAGTAAATATAAAGAAAAATATAGGAAAGTGACTGAAAATAAAGAAAAAAACGATAAATATGGGAAAATATCGGTAAATATAAAGGAAAATATAGAAAAGTGACTGAATATAAAGAAAAAAACGATATATAAGAGAACATATCAATTATGCCCCCCCCCCCCAAAAAAAATTTTCTAAGTCCCTTAATTAATCTAAACAAGATGAATATGGAAAATGAAGGAAAATATAGAAAAATAAAGAATATATAAACGAATAAACGAAAATATATCACTGAATATAAAGACAAATACGATAATTATAGGAAAATATTAGGAAAATATGAGTAAACAAAAAAGAAAAGTATAGCAAAATATCATGGAAAAATCATATTTAGCAACAAGATTTTTCAAAAAAAAGATTAAAAAAAAAATTATTAACATGATAAATTATTAAATATTCAAGTTAAACAAAATATATACGATCACTGGAGGATTAGTGAGAAAAATTGATGAACAATACCCATCAATAAATAATAAAGAAATAATGATACCAGTAGAAGCTAATATAAAATTCGATGACGATGAGGAAAATGAAAATATACCAAAAATTAATTTCGAGATTAAAAAAATACAAGAAATTGTACATCTACCAATTAATTCATTTGCAGGCAAAATAATTTTAGCGAAAAAAAAAAAAAAAAGAAAACTATTCAATAATAATAATGACATTATTTAGATATCATCGCAATCATAATAGCAATAAATAAAGTGGAATTTATATATGCAATGTCAGGACGGTTATTGAAATGAAGAACAATAACATTAGTGGACGACAGTGATTATGAAGTAAAATAAAATTTGAATGAAAAAAAGGTTGATTAAACCAAACAAAGATAATAAATTTACCAAAGGAAATATATTTTAGATTGAACTAACTTTATGGAATGAAGACCCTGGTGAAAATAATATGGCGGATTATGTCATAATATGCCATAATATGCCATAAAATGACAGGAAAATTATGGCATATTATGCCATATTATGGCATAATGGGCCATTTTTTAACGTCAATTTATGGCATTTTATGTCATAATATGACATAATCCGCCAACTTTTTATAGCAATTTATGGCACATTATGTCATAATATGGCATAATCCGCCGCAACTTTTTATGGCATTTTATGGCACCTGGCGAATTTCTGATATTCATTAAACATAACTATTTACGTATTATTCATTTTTACTTCTTTCAAACAATTACGGGAAACATTGATTATTTAAATTTTTGTATTATTATATCGTCATATTTTTTGGATATGAATATGATGGATCCATATCGTTATCGTATATATAAGAACTAGTTGTGAGATGACCACATGCGAGAAACTTCAAAAAGCAATGTACAAGAAGAAATGTAAAAAAAATGGTATCACTCAAAAAATTTCTTGCGTAATAATTTAATAACAAAGTCACATAATTAAAACAACGACGTGACCGAGAATAAAATATTATTTACTAAAAAAACTATTATCAAAATGATTTTGCCATTACAAACTTTTTAGATGTCAGAATATGCCATATTCTGACATATTCTGACATATTCTTATATGATTTTTGGATGCCAGAATATGACATTTTCTGGCATATGAATTTTGTCGGAATATGTCAGAATATGCCATATTATGACATATTCTGACATATTCTTACATAATTTTTGGATGCTATTTTCTGACAAATGAATTTTTGTCGGAATATGTCAGAATATGGCATATTATGACATATTACTGACATACTCATGATTTTTAATATGCCATTTTCTGGCAAATTAATTTTGTCGGAATATGTCAGAATATGGCATATTCTTACATGATTTTTGGATGCCATAATATGCCATTTTCTGGCAAATTAATTTTGTCGGAATATGTCAGAATATGTCAGAATATGGCATATTCTTACATGATTTTTGAATGCCAGAATATGCCATTTTCTGGCAAATTAATTTTGTCGGAATATGTCAGAATATGCCATATTATGACATATTCTCACATGATTTTTGGATGCCATAATATGCCATTTTCTGGCAAATGAATTTTGTCGGAATATGGCATATTTTGTCATATTATGTCAGATTATGTCATATTATGCCATATTATGACATAATCCGCCAAATTATTTTCACCAGGGGAGGCAGAAAAGTTCTAGGGAAAAAAGGGTGATGTGATAGCATTAAAGGAATTAAAAATAAATGAATATAAAAAAATTAAAAATATAACGACGACTTCAGCAACAACTAAAACGTTAGATCCTGATTCAACCGAGAGAAAAAAGTAAATAAAATAAATATACAATCGAACTCGACAATTTTGTAATAAATATTTAACATTGACAGGCTAAAATCATAGTACGACAAAATGAACAAAAACGGAGAGTTTATAAGGTTAGAAGAAAGCGATTCTGGACATGGAGATGACCCATTAGAAGGAACAAGCAAAATGAATGAAAATTAAATAAATTTTAGTTGTAACAATAATCATTGTAACGATAGAGAATGAAATAAATTTGTAGTTTCGAATTTCAATATATATTAAAGAAGAAATTAAAATTCCCCCCGCAGGGAAGGCACAGTTGCTTCAGCAACTGTATGATCATTTTTTAAATTAAAATGGAATACAATTATTTATTGCTATCACTTAATATTTTATCAAATGAATATAGAAAAAATATTGTGTATATTCGAAACAAATAAACAGTTAATGATTTGCTGTCGTATAAAATGTCGAGTTTTTCATTTTTATTTTTACTGTTATAAAACTGAATAATACATAATTGGAAATTGCAGAATCTGAGACAATGAACATACCATGAATCTGCTTATTATGAAAAATTATAAAAAACGTTTATAATTGTGCGACTAGTATTGTTTTTTAAACTGCCAAATAAAATGTTATCTAAAATGTCAAGTTTATTTTTTGTTTTTAGTGTTATATAAAGCTAAATAAGTAATTGAGCTAAATGCATTAACAACCTATAACTTCTAGCAGAGGTGATAAACTTGCAATATGTTTAAATTTTTCATGAGATCGTTCTATTATCGTGGTATTGATTGTAAGTAATGTATTGTTAGTACGACGACATGTTTCTTCAACAGCACAAGATAAAACTTCATCATTAAACGGAGCACTAAGAACTGTCGAATCCTCAAGATTCACAACATAATGTGATCAAAAAATATAAATGTGATTTTAAATTAGAAAAGATCATATTTTTGATCACATTATGTGATTTATTTATTGGTCACATTGATAGAATAATCACATAATGTGATCAAAAAAATATAAAAGTATTTTAAATTAAAATGTGATCAAAAAATAAATCACATAATGTGATCAAAAATATAAATGTGTTTTTAAATTATAAGTTGTAATCCCGTGTCGAAGGGTTCGAACCCCGGTCGTAGCAATAATTAGTTAGGTAAATTATCAATTAGGTCAGTTTGTAATAATAAAGTTTATCTGTATTCTGTTAAGCGTTAGTTTTCAAATTAAAAAAAAAAATAAATTTGAAATTATTAATTTTTTTTTTTTTTTTGAATAAATCATGTATCCTGATCCAGTTTCGATCCGGAATCTGGATCCATTATGGATCATGTATCTTTACCACAGCCTGATCAGGTATCCTGATCCATTCTGGATCCAAACCTTACGAAAAAGCGTTACATCCTGATCAGGTTCGGATCCAGTATCTGGATCCAGATTGGATTTGAAATCAGGCAACCCTGATCAGGGCTTGATCCGAACCTGACCTGAATTTCTACTCGGGTGGGCCCTGTCGAAAAATGGCACTATCAAATCTGATAAGGCCCAAAAATTAAAAATAAATGTGATGATTGCTTTTGGGAAAAAAAATGGAACATAATGGGCATCGTAGAAGCCAATTCGTTTCATAACTTTCATTTTTATCGCGAAATAACAAAAAGTCACACGAAAAGTGAAAACATAAGTGTCCTACGGAACACTAAAAATATATTTGCTTTTTTCAATTATTTTTTTTAACAATCATTATTAAGGCGGTATGTAAATCCCAAGGTAGGATAATTCTTTGGGTTCAAAGAGGCACCCTTGTAACCATAGCTTAAAAAAAAATAATAAGTGCCCTCTAATGTCTAAAATTTGTATACTTTACTGACGCGTCTTTAGAAGTATGAGTGAGGGCGCTTCGTATTTACACACACCAATACTACTTCAGCAGATTTTCAGTGCTTCGCCTGGTACTTTTTGACTGTTTTTGACCCTAAATCTTCGTCTTAAATAATTAATAACTTTTAAAATTCGTGGTAAAAATCGATGATTTTTTTTTATTATTTTTGTAATTAAAAGAAGTATAAGCTGTAGTAAAATAAAGGTTTTCTGTGAGAGCGTTTTTTCAATACAAGTGAAAATGTGCCGATGCTTCCTATGCTGGTGTGTTAAAGTGTTAAATTCTTGTCAACTTTGACCCTAATTATCTCGCTCGAATCGTGGTAGAAAATTACAAAAAAAAATTGATAAAATAGATCTTTATTTCACTTAAAAAATGAGCCTACTTTGATTAAAATCTGTGAGAGGGATTTTTTTTTCAATATTTTGGCATACTGGCAAAAAATAGAGTCTGATAAAGTCCGGCATTCCGGATCCGATTCGGATCAGGATAGAGTAAGGAAAACCGGATCCGGTTAGCCTTAGCCAAACCTGACCGAACCCGGAGATAACTTTGCAAAAAAAAATAAAGTCTGATAAAGTCCGGCAGTCTGGATCCGATTCGAATCAGGAAAGAGTAAGGAAAGCCGGATCCGGTTAGCCTTAGCCAAACCTGACTGAACCCGGAGATAACTTTGGAAAAAAAAATAAGGTCTGATTAAACTCCGGCAATCCGGATCCGATTCGGATCAGGATAGAGTAAGGAAAACCAGATCCCGGGGGGGGGGGGGGGGCCAGAAGAAAAGCGAAAACAATAGGAAATTAAAATTTCCTAAAAAAATAAAGTATGAAAAATAAAGCTGAATAGTAATTGGAAATTGGAGAATCTGAAACAATTAATATACAATGAATCCGCTTATTATGATATATAAAAAACTTTCAAGAGATTATTCTGTTTCTTCAATAAAACATACTTAATATTTTTGCTTTCTGTGCAACTTTTTTATTCTTATGTTAGAATTGTTTATATGTGGCACGAGTTGAGCATCGTGCGACTAGTACTGTTTTCTAAACTGCCAAGTAAAATGTTACGTAAAATATCAAGTTTATATTTTTATTTTGAGTGTTGTAAAGGTGAATAATAATTTTACAATGAACAATTAATTTTATTGTTATTTTTCAAGTTTATAAATATTTTTTTCGCAGTCATATTGAAGTTTGTCTTGTCTCCTTTAAAACAAAAAAAAAAGAAATAAATCAATTATAATAATTTTTTCGGCAACCGTAATTCCTTAGCTGCATCTTTTCCTTATAGCTACCGAAGAAAAAATCGCGTAGATCTACGTATATCAAATTAGATCTACTTAGATCAAATTAGATCTAACGAGATCTAATAAGATCTAATTAGATATAATTAGATCTTAAAGTAGCAAGATCCACTTATACATGCTTATATATAATTAGATCTATTGAGATCTAATTATATGTAACTAGATCTTATTAGATCTAAGTAGATATAATCAGATCTAATCATATCGAAAATGCGGCACGATATATGCTTAATATAATTAAATCTATTGAGATCTAACTAGATCTCATTAATCTAAGTAGATATAATCAGATCTAATCATATCGAAAATGCGGCGAGATCTAATGATATATAAGCATACATAATTAGATCTAACGAGATCTCATCAGATCTAAGTAGATATACATATGGGGCATTCCATGTCAATTCACAGGGTTTTTTCCCTCACCCTCTCAGATTCGAAAACAAATATTTTTTTTGAGTTAGTCATCGACTCAGATATACCTCTGATTTTTTTTTTATTTTTACCATCATTAACCGCCGAGCCAGAATCAAAAAACACCTCCTTCACAAGAGTAAACTACGATTTCGCCATTTTTTAAAATTCTGATTTTTTTACTGCAGATAGTAGAGCACAAGATTAGCTCAATTTCCAAATTTCATCATGGGATAACGATGGGTTCATTATAAAAAATTTTTTTTTCCATGTGAAAATTACTAAAATCAGGCAAGATCATATCCCAAAAAACAGGTTTTTTTTTTGTTTCTTATAGGAAATTTCCTCACGATTACGGGAAAAATACGAAAAAAATTCCCACGCATGCGCAAAGTGGTTAAAAATCAAGTTGAATTATCGAAAAAACGGCTATTTATCGGTATATATCGTACAGCCATGAAAATAACGATTGATTCTAAAATTCAATAATGGTAATCGATAAAACTCGTCAAGGAAAAAAACGTCCTAATAAAAATTTAACATCTCGAATAAATATTGATTGTTTAGCTATAATTACAGCTATAGTAAAACATCTAACGGCTAAGTAAATCGTATGCATGTTTTGAAAAAATATCGATAAGTCGAAAACTATTCGAGATATCGAAATTTTTATTAGGACATTTTTTTCTCTCTGACGAGTTTTACCGATCGCCATTATTGAATTTTAGAATTAATCGTTATTTTCATGGCTGTACGATATATAATCGATAAATAGCCGTTTTTTCGATAATTCAACTTGATTTTTAACCACTTTGCGCATGCGTGGGAATTTCTTTCGTATTTTTCCCGTAATCGTGAGGAAATTTCCTATAAGAAACAAAAAAAAAACCTGTTTTTTGGGATATGATCTTGCCTGATTTTAGTAATTTTCACATGGAAAAAAAAATTTTTTATAATAAACCCATCGTTATCCCATGATGAAATTTGGAAATTGAGCTAATCTTGTGCTCTACTATTCACAGTAAAAAAATCAGAATTTTAAAAAATGGCAAAATCATAGTTTACTTTTGTGAAGGAGGCGTTTTTTGATTCTGGCTCGGCGGTTAATGATGGTAAAAATAAAAAAAAAATCAGAGGTACATCTGAGTCGATGACTAACTCAAAAAAAATATTTGTTTTCGAATCTGAGAAGGTGAGGGAAAAAACCCTGTGAGTTGACATGGAATGCCCCATATATAGTAGAACAAATTTTCGTTGCCTTTAATTATTGCTGCTATGATTGAGTAGGTAAGGCTTTGGACTTTCATCAAGAAGATGCCATGTTCAAGACCACGTGATGGTAAAAATTTATGGTCTAAATCTATCGGTCCAATAGATCATTAATTATAAAAATAAAAAAACAAAATTGTTTAAACAATTTGAAAATTTTTTTTTTAAATCAATAAATTTTTGGAATCTCAGTAGATCTACTTAGATCTCAGTATATCTAATTTGATCTAGATATATACGAGTAAATCGCGCCACTTTGCGGATCTAATTATATCTAAAGCAGTTAGATCTAATTTGATCTACGTAGATCTAATTTGATATACGTAGATCTACGCAATTTTTTCCTGGGTAATTTGATGTTAACATCTTATCTTGAGCTCAATGCATAACAATCTAGAATAATTTCAGCAGAGGTGATAAACTTGCAATATGTTTAAATTTTTCATGAAATTGTTCTCTTATCGTGGTATCTTGGATATTAATTGTAAGTATTGTATTGTTAGTACGACGACATGTTTCTTTAACAGCACAAGATAAAACTTCATCATTAAACGGAGCATAAGAAACTGACAAATACTTAAGATTTGGACAGTTTTTCAACAGCATCATCAAACCGTTAACACTCAAATTGACGGCTGACGTAGATATTAATGATTTAAGTTTGTAAACTCCGTTGAACATAGCATCTGTGATATTACCAGTAAATACTAAGTGCAAGGTTTCTAAATGTTCTAGTTTCGCAATATTTTGAAGACCAATATCAGTTACGTTGCAACATAAATATAATTGTAAGGTTTTTATATTTTTGCACTCACTCAGAATATGAGTGATTGCATCATCATCAAAATTTTCTACCCTCGAAAAATTCAAGTCTTCGAGGTTTTTGAGCTTTGCTAATTGACACAGACCAGAGGCAGTTGCATCTTTACAGTAAGACAATTGAAAACGCTTAAGTTTATTGCAATTATTCGAAATTGAAATAATAACATCATCGTCAACGTTCTTACCATTAAGTAAAACTAAACATTCAAGTTCTTTCAATTGACCAATATCTTGTAGAACAAAGTTTGATATATTTTTACAATAACTCATATGCAATTCTATTAGATTTTTCAAGGAGCTTACAATACGAATAACCGACAGATCATCAACATGATGGACATTAAGACATTTTAATGTATCCAATTGAGTTATTTGTCCAAAACCTAATGACGGTAAATCAAAGTCTACCTCTAAAGTTCTGATAAATTTACAATTTTTCACTGTACGAATTACGCATTCTTCACTAACACGACTGCCTCTGAGATGTAAAGTTTCCAAATTTATGGGATTAGAAATTAATGTTGCATCTTCATTTTCGATGAAACACTTACGTAGTGATAATTTAACTATCGTTGTTTTTTTAGCAATTTCTTGCATCGTATTTTTGTTGAGTGAACAATTTTTGAGATCAAGAGTACGGAGTCCATGGAATTTTTCAAGAGTCTAAAAGTAAAAATATAAATTAATCATCTGGTATATAAGTTTTTTTTTATCATTTTGTTATTTATAAAAAGTAACTTACACAATCAAATGGAGTCACGAAAAAGTTGCTAAGAGTTATCTCATCTACTTCTTCTGGAAGACTATTCAATACTTGTGTTGGAAAGTCTTTACAATCATATTTAATTTTAATACTTCGTAAATTAGTCAACTTGATGAATGCCTCAGTATAATAATTTTCATCAATTGATTCATCGACATTGTCAAATTTAATCTCCAAATGGGTAAGATTTTTACAAGTGTTGCCAACAAGTTCCATAATACTTGAATCAACAATCTTAGATAGTTTCAAGTGTCGTAAATATCGACCACAACAAAATAATGCATTTATCACGTCTGATTTTTTCATCTTACGATTATTGTAAGATCTACCAATTGTAGGACGATATACAAATTTTTTAATGTCATGCCATGCATAATTATCACATGTATCTTTCCACTTTTTACAAACTAAAAAACAAAATCAAATAAATAATATGTGTCTTTATAACAATGAATAAATATAACAAATAGTTTTGACATGATAAAAACTTACTTTTTCTTATTTCCATTCTATCAAATACGTCAAGACACATAAATATTTTTGCAAGACATACAGAAGGAAGTCTGTTTATCAAATCAGTTGATGATATTTCTGATAAAGATTTGTTGATAATTATGTCCAATCTTACTTTTTTTTCAACAGACAATCGTTGTTCACTCATGTTGATTTACTTTTTGGTTGTCAATTTTATGTATAAATGTACTTAATAATGAAATTGGATTATTATAATGATAAGGTATTAATTAATATAATTAACAATGAAATTCAATTGTTATAATGTAGTTGGTGGCTTATTTAATATGTTTTATCATATTACGTAAATAATCTGTTACCTGAATAATTAACAATAATTAATTGATATCAATATGTGTTATGTATATGGATATTCACACAATAAACATATGACATCACGTCGATAACGTCATTATTAATATTATTATTATTATTATTATTTTCATTAAGAAATGCTAATTAGCACCATCTGTGTAATTATTTATAAGATTATGTCCTTCCTTTCTCTCTGCTTCTTTCTAATTGGCGATAACTTTGGGTAGTATTTATTTGTTTTTTTATATTTATATTTAATTTTTGGTTTATTTCGTTTATTTCATTTTCGCAAGTATTAACTATTAATTAACACTATATAAGCTATTTGAAAATATAAGATTGGATTTGTCTGTAGTCGAAATTTAATCAAATTAATAGATTAATTTTAATTCATATTTTCGATGATATGAAATTGACATATTATTTTGGATATTCATCAGATTTTTCGAACTCGAGCGAAATTAATTGAGTAATAAGCCGTTAACTTTTTCAAAAAGCTTATCTCCTCTAATCTATAATTCCCTAATAATATTAAGAATTTTCTTTTTATTTTTCGAGAAAATTGAAGTTTTGTATTAGGAACATAGAGCTAGCTAGAAGATTTGTCACAGGAATATATAGGATGACCAAAGAAGTTTGGTGTTTTGTAAAGCTTACGTCCAGCAAATACTTTGAGAATAGGTAAATTAGTATTACTATTTCGAAGCAATTTAATTATATTTAAGTCTTGAAATATATAAAAGTCTTAATTCATGCAATTTAAACAAAAATTACTCACTTTTGCATATGTCATCTTATCAACTTCTCCGAAAGTATTTCTAAAAAGTTATACGTTCAACGTATAAATGCCCCATCTTGTAATTTCAAAACTTATTCACATCATACGCAAATTAAATATGATAACGTACTCAAAAATATATTATTCAAAATAAGAAACGAGTCTAATTTAATTCAGTTATATTTTACTCGAGGGCTTTTGTCTTGTCATTGATCAGTTACATCACAAACACCGACACCCTCAAAACAACACCAAGAAAATAATACTAAAATGTGTCCATTCGTTTTATGATATTGTTCAAACTTTTTTCTTCAAATATTACCAATTCCATTTGTAAATATAAAAATACTTGCGATGATATAAAAAAAAAAAATAAAGTAAAAAAAAAACACTAAGAAATAATTTTTTTTTTTTTAAAAAAAACGTTTTATCTTCAAACAAAATAAATTTTTATTGAACATAATAAAATTCGTGGATGACGTGTTTTCAAGAAAAAGCTATACAAAGCAAACTTTTCAGTAACATGTAATTGAAGACCATGCAATTATTTTGTTAGGACAATGACGTGGATGTTATTTAAAAATTCTTTGTTAAAAGTTTTTTATAATATTTCATTTCAAAAATAAAAGAGAATATAAAATCAGGATCGATTATTAAATAAACCCTTCTGGAAGGGTTGGTTTATTCAGTAGTCTGTTACAAACACTAGGGACAACGAAATGGATACTTCAACACCATCATATCTTGCAATCAATAAATTACTTGCATCACTTTCTGGTGTATGGCCACATCAACCGATTGTAACAAAAAATATTGTGTTTATTATCATGTTGATATTAACAATAAGTCAATCATATTTTCAGGTAATTTTATTTAAAACTAAACAACAAATAAAAATTTAATTTATTATGACTAATTTTGTACAGATTTACGGTGCAATATTGGCTCGTTCAAATGTTGATTTATTCTTAGAAACAATACCAAATATTCTTGTGGATTTTAGTGTCGCTGCAAAAGTTGTTAATTGTTTTTTTAACAGTAAAAAAGTAAATTATTTTTGTTAAATATTTAAACATAAATTGAGTTTCATTAATTAGAATAAAAAATAATAAATAAAATTTAATAATTTAGATGAAAAAATTGTTGATTACTTTGGAGAAAGATTGGATCAAATTTAATTCTGAAGGTGAAATTCAAATTTTAAATGAACACGGTGTGAGAGCTAGAAAATTGACACTCACGTATTTTAGTAAGTTTTATTTATCATAATTTATTTTGAATAATAATTTATTATTTTTTTTAAAGGTGTTATTTGTGGAACAATCACACCATTTATGGTGATTCCACTGGTGCCAATAATTTATAATAATTTTGCTCCGGCGAATGGAACTTTACCAAAACAAATGTTATATGCTCAATATGATTATTTATTTAATTTACAAGTTAGTTATTATCCAGTGTTGATTCACAGTTACATTGCAACATTTGCATTTATCAATGACATCATTGCAATCGACACAATGTGCATGGTTTTTGTACAACATGGATGTGCATTATTTTCAATTATTGGGTAAATAATTATTTTCGAAATTAAATTAAATATAACGGAGAAAAACTTTATGGAACAATCTTTTCTTATCAATTTTTAAAATATTTTTCCATCGAAAAATGATGAGACAAAGCAGAGAAATTATCTCCGCTTGTTTGTTCAAAAAAAAGGCAGAAATAATTGATAATTATGATAAATTTTGTCCATTTGAATCAAATAAAAACTATTTTTTTTTTCAATTGAATTAAATTAATAACTTGTTTGTATATATTTTATTAACAGCTGATATTTATTGTTTAAAAAAATACAGGTATAATCTCGAACAAATTGAAATCAATAGCACCATTAAAAATGATATAAATCATTCAAGATTCAATGACAAGGCATATCACCAAATGTCAGAGTGCATCAGGAGGCACAATCATGCATTAAAGTTAGTGAAAAAAATATAAACAATATTTATAATTTACAATTATTTGTATTCTAATTTAATGTCGTTTTTTTTTTTTATTTTAAATTTCATTAAGGTATGCAAAATTGATTGAAGATGCACACAATGTATCTTATTTTTTTCAAATTGGCATTGACATGATTTGTTTTAGTTTTACCGGTTTTCAAATTGTTGATAAATTAGACACTGCACCAGATGTATCAATAAGATTTGCAGCATTTACATCAACTCAACTTGCTGGTCTTTTTTTGCTAAGTTATCCAGCTCAACAATTATTTGATTACAGTGTTAAAATCTATGATGACATGTAAATAATTTAACTATTCCAATGTTATTTTAATTATTTTTTTCTGTACAGTTATTTAAATATTCTATTATATTTTTTTACAGTTATAATGCAGGATGGTACAAAACTTCACTAAGAACTCGTAAATTATTTATCATTATGTCAATGAGAAGTCTCATTCCTTGCCAAATAACAGCAGGTAATTTATTTATAATAATATTCTCGACAACTTTTTTGATCTATAATCTTTAAATAATTTATTTAAAATAATTTTTAACAGGAAAATTTTATGTTCTTGATCTTGCCAACTTTGGAAAGGTCAGTCTTTTTCAAAAATATTAATTGAATAGATGTATATTCATTTTTTAAAAATTTATAACTATTTTATCGCTGATTAATTTTTTTTAGATCGTCAAAACATCTCTGTCTTACATTACAGTACTCATATCTATGAAATAGTTATCCTAAAAATTTCAACAAAAAAAAATAACGAAAGTTCGAGTATTTAAATTCAAAAACAAATCATTAAATGCCATTCTGTTCGATGATATTTAAATTTAATGATTAATGAAAATATTAATATTGTGTCTTCATGTTTGTGTCAATGATAATTAGGAAATAATTATATACGTGTGTCAAAATACCTTAAGACTAATAAAAAAAAATTTTTTAAGTATATATAATTATAATTTCAAATTTTATAATTTAATACAGCTGGTACGTAAAAATTTCTTCTATTAGAAATTGTGGTACTTGGTACTTTAAAATCGAAAAAAAAAAAAAATTAAACAAACTTAATTCTAATTGAACAATAGAGATCTCCATGGATCTATGAAGATCTATGGATCATTTTATCCGCATCAAATATCTATGTGGATCTTTTTAGATCTATACTGAACCTACTGTACTAAATGGATCTATATACAGTATAACACAAATGAAAATAAATTGTCTATAAAACCAAGAAATTAGAAAAAAAAGAATTAACGTAATGTGAAAAATGTTTGCTTATAAGTGCCAAAGTACCTCCCGTTACCTTGTAAGTGACATTGAGTCGTGTGTGTTATTGCAATAACACACAAGATTGTACAATTCTTGCATGTAAAGTTATAGTTATCAAAAATATTACTCATACTCTAAAAAATCGAGTGGTATTTTCGGTAACAGTATCTTAAAATCTGTGAATATTTTGAAAATATGATCTTCAGCACTTCACTCAAAAAAAAAGATTGCCAATTTTTTTTTTAATAATTTGAACGAGGAAAAAGTAGAAAAATTATTGCCTTCAATGTATAATTTTTCAAGGTAATGTGCATTAAAAACAATACTTAAAATTGATAACAAGCCACATGCATTTTGTTGGATATAATAATTTAAAAAAAAAATATATTTACATTCGATAAAAGTTTTGTTGAATTATATATAATACATGGAGTATTTCGATTGTTAAAATATATAAATAAATAACTCGGTGTGTCATAGATGCCATTATTACGATTTACTCGTATGATACAACGTGCTTATATAGGTAATCTCACAACCCTTCAGTCAAAAACACAAAAATTTTACATTTATATTTCAATTTTTATAAAATATATTATCGATACATTACCCAGATAGTATGGGCCGATCCGTTGCTTTGGCCGAGATACCTCTCTCCGACAAGATGAAGCCAATGATTAACAATGACATAATTATTATCTTAAATAATGTAAACAATTAATTCATAGTATTATTATTATTAACAACATTTATTTTTTTATTACTGACTTATTATTTATTAATTTAAAATAAAATAAATTATTACCGTGCGAGAAAAAAACATCGTGGTAGTTTGTAGTATAGTAATAATATGGAAAATCGAAAAATGTATCGCTTTTATACACACGGTGAGTGTATGTTTGTATAACAATTTTAATAATTAAAACGCATTTTGTTGCGTAGTCAACAAAAATTACCAAGTTTCGATATTTATTATGAAAATTTAAAGCAATCGAAATATTCCACGTATGTCAACAAAACATTTATCGAGTGTAATTATATTTTTTCTTTTATAAATTATTATCAAACAAAATGCATTGGTATGAATGTATTTTAAAATTGTTATCAATAAATTTTGAATATTGTTTTATAATGTGCTTTACCTTGAAACATTATGTGTAAAAGGCAATAATAACAATTTTTTTTTTTAATTTTTCTGTTGCTGTATCTAACTGAGTAACACGACCAGTTGAGGCTCCAGTAAGTCCACAAAAATAAAAAATAAATCAAATGAATAATTATTGATAACTATTATGTCTACATGGTTTAATAATTGAAATTAAGATCGATTATTTAATCAACATTGGTAAATTACAAATGAATAATTAAAAATTTCTTTTTAAATCTGGCAATTTCAATTTTTCTTATAACATTAATTTAAAACATTCATTAAAAAATGTTGAGGCAATAAAGCAGATAAATTATTCCCACTTATTGTTTGTTAAAAAAAAAAGAAACGGAAATAATTTTAAAATAATTTTTAAGACTGACAAACATCGAAAGTTATTTATTTATTTAAATTTTTCAAATGATATATTATACAGAAATTTTAATTTTTCAATTACACAAAATATGAAATTATTAAAAGATATAATACAATAACCAATTTTCTTTTTCATTTTTTCAATAAATTTTATGTAAACTATAAGAAGAGTTTTTTTTTTTTTTCTCCTTTCGTTAATAAGTATTATGTGTATAATTTTGAATATATTCGATTTTTTATCTGTTCCATTATTTGCTGGTACCATTTCCCTTTTTGCCAATGCCAAAAGTGAATAGAAGATTGAAATAAAAATAAATAACTCGTTGTTTCATAGATTCCATTATTATAAATTACTCGTATGATACAGCGTGTTTATACAGGTATTCTTACAACCCTTCAGTCAAAAACACAAAAATTTTATATTTATATTTCAATTTTTATAGAATATATTATCAATACATTACCCAGATAGTATGGGCCGATCCGTTGCGTTGGCCGAGATACCTCTCTCCGACAAGATGAAGCCAATGATTAACAATGACATAATTATTATCTTAAATAATGTAAACAATTAATTCATAGTATTATTATTATTAACAACATTTATTTTTTTATTACTGACTTATTATTTATTAATTTAAAATAAAATAAATTATTACCGTGCGAAAAAAAAACATCGTAGTAGTTTGTATTATAGAAATGATATGGAAAATCGAAAAATGTATCGCTTTTATATACACGGTGAGTTTTATGTTTATATAACAATTTTAATAATTAAAATGCATTTTGTTGCGTAGTCAAGAAAAATTACC
This sequence comes from Aphidius gifuensis, assembly GCF_014905175.1. NCBI lineage: Eukaryota > Metazoa > Arthropoda > Insecta > Hymenoptera > Braconidae > Aphidius > Aphidius gifuensis. The sequence goes on along the minus strand of NC_057788.1, from coordinate 20,419,386 downwards.
AAGTTTCGATATTTATTATGAAAATTTAAAGCAATTGAAATATTCCACGTATGTCAACAAAACATTTATCGAGTGTAATTATATTTTTTCTTTTATAAATTATTATCAAACAAAATGCATTGGTATGAATGTATTTTAAAATTGTTATCAATTTTGAATATTGTTTTATAATGTGCTTTACCTTGAAACATTATGTGTAAAAGGCAATAATAACAATTTTTTTTTTTAATTTTTCTGTTGCTGTATCTAACTGAGTAACACGACCAGTTGAGGCTCCAGTAAGTCCACAAAAATAAAAAATAAATCAAATAAATAATTATTGATAACTATTATGTCTACATGGTTTAATAATTGAAATTAAGATCGATTATTTAATCAACATTGGTAAATTGCAAATGAATAATTAAAAATTTCTTTTTAAATCTGGCAATTTCAATTTTTCTTATAACATTAATTTAAAACATTCATTAAAAAATGTTGAGGCAATAAAGCAGATAAATTATTCCCACTTGTTTGTTAAAAAAAATGAATCAGAAATAATTTTCAAATAATTTTTAAGACTGACAAACATTGAAATGTTATTTATTTATTTTAATTTCTCAAATTATATTATACAGAAATTTTAATTTTTCAATTGCACAAAATATAAATTATTATAAAATGATACAATAACCAAATTTTTTTTTTTCTTTTTTTGTTAATATTGTATGTATAATTTAATTATAGTTTAATATATATTTAAACTATATTTACAATACAGTTTAATTTTAACAAATGTGAATAAAAGGCTAAAAAATAAATAAATAACATTAATATGCATTATTCGAATGATCCAGTGTCCACAAAACTTCTCTTCTTCTTTCAGTCAAAAACAAGAAAATTGTATATATTTATGTTTTAATTTTGATAGAAAATATATTATCAATTACTTTCTGCCTGCTAAGGTGGCCAATGCTGATGATGAGACCTTTTTAGCAGCTACCTCCGACAAGATGACGCCAATGATCAACAATGACATAACAATTATCTTAAATAATATAAACAATTAATTCATAGTATTATTATTAACAATAACATTAGTTTTTTTATTACTGACTTATTCTTTAATACTTTGGAATAAAATAAATAATTACCGTCCGAAAAGAAAACATCATTGTAGTTTTTATTTGAAACACAATAGTTCAAAGAAAAAATATACGTTATATTTATATGTATGTATTTGATATTGAAAATTTTTTGCCTTTATAAATGCACTTTGATCGGTGAGTTTTATGTTATAGAACAATTTTAACAATTAAAATGCGTTTTGTTGCGTAGTCAAAAAAAATTACCAAGTTTCGATATTTATTATGAAAATTTAAAGCAATCGAAATATTCCACGTACCTATGTCAACAAAACATTTATCGAGTGTAATTATATTTTTTCTTTTATAAATTATTATCAAACAAAATGCATTGGTATGAATGTGTTTTAAAATTGTTATCAATTTTGAATATTGTTTTATAATGTACTTTACCTTGAAAAACTATATATAGAAGGCAATACTTATATTTATTAAAACATAAATATACAATTTTTGTGTTTTTGACTGAAGGAAGAAGAGAAGATCTGTGGGTTCTAGATCATACGAGTAATGCATATTAACGGAATCTATGACATAATATGTTATTTATTTATTTTAGCCTTTTATTCACATTGGTTAAAATTAAACTGTTTTGGCAAGAAGAGAAACAGTATCAGCAAATAAAGCAACAAATATATAATCAATTAAATATTCAAAATTATACATATAATATTAACGAAAAGAGAAAAAAAAAAACAAAAAATTCTTTTTAGTTTACCCAAATCTGTTGAAAAAATGAAAAAAAAATTTGGTTTTTTTATTATCTTTTAATATAATTTTATATTTTGTGTAATTGAAAAATTAAAATAAATAAATAGCTTTTAATGTTTGTTTTAATTTTTAAAATTTTTATCAGTCCTATAGGAGAAAAAAAAATAACAATTTTTACTATGCTAGCAGGGTAATCGTCGGGTAAAACGTGATTTTGGAGTTTTTTCATGTTCTGATATATAAAAATTATTGTTTAGATTATATAAATTACTTTGCAGCACAGTAAAAATTGGGATATGCCAGGGTAGTATTTATTGGTATAACAAATATTGATAACCTTAATACAATTATTACAGTTTTATTAAAATAAAATACTGAGCTTTGGATAATTTTTATTGTGCTGAACACAGAATATTACTCTGCAGCATGGTAAAATTCAACCCTCGGTATTCTTCGGTGCTGTTCGATAATTATCGTGTCAGGCTTTTGTTATTTTTGTTATTGTGAGCCTCACATTCATGTATTTGTACGTCCAACGGTCTAATGTGCCTCCGTAATTATATATAATATTGATATTAATTAATTTAAGTGAATAAAAAAGTGCAATGATCTAAGAAAAATCTATGACTTAATGGAAGTACTTTTACTCGATAATTATCTATAGAAATGGAAGTGTGAGCATAATTTGTGTGCAGTTTTTATTTGTTTATCGTTATTAGTATAGGTTTTTTTTTTTTGTTTTTTTATTATTTGGTGGTGGATGACTGTTTGTGTTGAACTATTTTTATTTTGGATTTTTTTTATCGTTTAATATAAAAGTCGTGAAGTTTTAAATGTGTCATTAATTTTTTTTAGATTTCATTTCATAAGTTCATTTCATAAGTTCATGATAGCAAGTGAGGATGGTCTCAATTTTTATATTATAAACAATGTTTTAATGGAAACATCCACACAATATTATTTTATAACAGAAAAATTATTAGCTGTATTTTTAGATGAACACATCGGGCATTATGAAGTTAATAAAAAAAATTTTGTCGTGGAAAAATTTAGATTTAAATAAAATATATAATTATAAGTTAACATATATAACACAAGCACCAAATACAGAATTTATTGTTAAAAGTTGGATATAAAAAAAGATACATTAAATAAAACTTTAATTTTGAGCATTATTATTTAATTATTACCCTTTCATTTATTTTTTCAGCAATATTTTAAAAAAGATAATATATTTGGAATTTTTATTAATTCAAATAATAAAAATTGTTGGTAATACATCAAACTTTACTTATCGACACTATATTTTTTAGTGTGTATGTATAGTTAGAATTACTGCACTCAAAAAATTTTCTGGCGAATGCCACTGTAAAAAGTTCAGTCACAGGAGTATGGTTGCAGTCACTATACGTTCAGTGACTGCAACTATTTGTTCAGCTGTGAGAGCTGAACTTAATTCAAGTAATCGAGTTCAGCTACCACAACCGAACTTATAGTTGTCTCAGCTGAAGTATCGTGCCCTTAGCTATACACGCATGCGCATATAACGTTAGCCGTATTTTTCCTATATTTTCCACTGTGTGCTTGGCACGGTAATTTTTGTCCAGCCGAAATACAAAATAAAATGGCACGAAGGGGAAAATTTATTGTTCGCATTGTAATATATGTTAAACCTACAAAATACCCGGCCTTTACTACGCAGCGCAGTAATTTTTATTTGATTTTAGTCGTAAAAATTGTTATTTTTTTTTCTCAGTATACTGGAAATAACGTCAACTGTTGAAAATGCAAGTGTTACGTATTCCGAGTGTTGGATCTTGAAAAAATATTCAATAATATTAACACAACAAAAAAGACTGTGGTAATGTAATACTTGTAGTTTTATTTCCGTTAAAGATAATAAAAATCCAGCCATGTTCTATACTTCAATAAATTATTATTATACTAAATGTGTTTTTTAAATTAAAAAAAAAAAAAAAAAACATACTCAATTTGTTATATATATTTTTAAGTTCCAAATTTAGGTACTGTTATATTTTCAATATTTAAAAAGTCATGAAATAATGGTGGATTCATATACATAGTCAAATTTAATGGATATAATTTTAAAGAAATATATCCACCAGATGAACCATCAAGTTGTCCTTTGTGAAATAATTCAATTCCATTGAGTGGTACGCTCGTTTCAGGTGCAACTTCTAAAAGATCAAAAAATGGAATAGTTGTTTGTGATGCATCTTTAATCAAGTCTGATGCTCTGATTGTAATAAATTGATTTTCCTTAGAATCATGTGGATGTGTTTCAAATTTGAGTGGATCATCAGGATTATTCAAAATCAATTCAGGTCTGAAATGTGTAAATTAATATTTATATATTCAATTAAATAATTCAAATGTTTTGTTATAGTAATAAATATAATTACAGCTTTTTGCATGATTGTTTAATATATTTTCTTTTAGATGTTATGTTTCCATGTTGATAATTAAAACCAACAAATTTTGCTTCAAGTTTTAAACGTTTTTCTAAGCCTTTACCTAGATGTTCATAGTTGAACCTCACACCTAAAATTAAAATTATTTTTTCACATAGTTAATTGTTTTCATTTTTTTTCTCTTTTTTATTTTATACTATTATTTTTTACCAGTCAATAAATGTTCTTCATCAAAAGCCAATTTTTGTAGACATATCGTTTTTGCCCACAGATGATTTATCAAGATAAAATCAATATTTTCAGTCAATAAATATCGCTTGTCATTCAAATCAATTGCCACATGAGGAAAATTTTTATTATATTCAAAGGACGGTAGTGGTATCCATCTCTCAGTTTTTTTATCAATTTCTCCATAAGGCAAAAGTTTACCTTCACGAAGCTGAATATGAATCATTCGATCTTTAGCAACAAGTCTTGCACCAGTTGCTACCCTATACAAACAAATGATCATTTAACAAATTTTATTTAAAATAAAAATATATAATTTATATATAATACTCAACATGTTGTTTGCACTCGTTTGAGACCATAACAAACTGAAAGCTCTAATCGTATTAGTGCTTCTAGTATAAATACTATCATCTATACAATCACAGTAAATTGGAAGTTGAATATTTTTTATATAATCTGTATGAAAATTATTTATCTTATGTAACGAATTTGGCTGGCATTGTCGATATGTATCACCCAAATCCATAGATTTTTCTAAATTTCTAATTCTCATCCAATAATAATTTTTGGTACTTCTTTGATCTCCTTCTTTCTATATATAAATTTCATAATTTTTAATATTATTTTTAGCTTTTTTACATTGATTTTATCGCATGAATATTATCCTGAAAATTTATCAAGATTATTTTTTAACTTACTCGTTGACAATACTCGATAGTCAATGCTCTTTGACAATTTTTAATCAAACCAGGACAAATTTTATCATACCTATGATTATTGTCATCGCAATCATTATGTAATTGACACAATCGAAAAGCATTTGGTATTTCCCATTCAATGATTGTTTCAATGGGCTCAAAATGCTCTCTAAAAAGTACAGTTGTGTAATACATATTTTCGAAAGAAGCATAAGTCTTATTATCTTAAAAAACAACAAAATGGTTATATATTATTTTCACTATAATATTGATATATATAATTAGATATGAATGTTTAATTTATTTTTTTAAACTTACCCTTGTAGTATTTTACATCACATCGTCGAATAAAATTTCTAGTCGTTTTCATTATATTTTTAAACAACTCTGTATATTTAATAATACTTTGCATTCTTTCATTTTTTACTTCATTCATTTCATAAATAGTAGCATTATTTTTATGTCTCCACATATATGAAAATGCCATTGCACCAAATCCTTTAACTTCTGTATAAATAATTCTTTTATAAAATAAAAATAATTGATAGTGTGCAGTCAGATCATCGTCACATATTTTATTCAATAATGAATCACGAAACTTTTCAATAAAAGTAGGTTTATTTCTATTTCTTATTTGAAAAAATCTTCTGCTTATATCAAATAAAATTGATTGTGGATAATCGAGATCAAGAGATATCATTTGATCAGTTTTACTGTCAAGATCCCAAGTTATATTTTTTTTCAAATATGTTAACCATTTTTGACTTTGCTTATATAACAAATCAATTCTATCAATATCGTCATAAACTTGTTCATACTGTTTTGAGAATACTTCTTCCGATAAATAATTTTTAAAATAAGTATCTACATTGTTAAGTTCGAAATTAAGTTCATCAAGTCTGTCTGTTATTGTCTGGGAGAGTTCCAAGATTTTTTTATCTATACTTTCAGCTGTAGAACCTACTGACAATTTTTCTTCTGCAGCTAAATAAACTGTTACCATACTGGAAATAACGTCAACTGTTGTCAATACAAGTGTTACGTATTCCGCGTGTTGGATCTTAAAAATATTCAGTAATATTAATGCAACAAAAAACCATTTTCTATGCATTTTTTAAATATAGTGTTAGCAAAAAAACTTTTTTTTTTAAATGAAGTCTAAATAAATTTTTGGGTGCTGTATATATATTCGAGTTATGAGGTCAATCGTCACGTTGCTTATATTCTTAAAAACATGTTATTTCAAATATTTATTTTAGTTATCTCTGCAAAATTTGCAAGAAATATTTCACTTGAAGAATAATAAAATAAAAACTACGTGTACCAGTTATAATTGTTGCATGTGATTTGTTATAACAAGATACGAAACAAAAACGACCCAATTAGTCTGGCAATCTTAGCTTGATGATTACATTATTTGTTTTTCAAAAAAATAAAATAATAAATCTTATCGTCGTTGCCAAATACGTACGCTTTTTGATAATCATATTTAAATAATTAAAAAAAAGTTATCTCATATTCTTTATTTCAGAACTGAATAAAATGTTACGCTTCACGTAATTATGTTTTTTTTCTTTGGTCCAGCATTATCCTGCGGATGCTGGAGACCAATGAGACAATTTTTTTTTAATAATATATGTATATGTATTGATGTAATTAAAACTCTTTTCACTGTGTTAATCAGAACTAAAATAGAATTTTCTTTTTGAACTTTGTTACCAATTCACAAATATCAAATAAAAAATCTTGAAAATTTACAAAAAAGATTTCTAAAACAATATTTTTATGTAGAAACTTGGCCATTTTTTATTTTGAGATCATGAGAATTTTGAGATATTTATTTATTTACCTTTTATTTCATTTTTTTTTATCGTTCGTTCAGCTTGTATTTTCATCTATTGTTTTTCTCAGGATTTTTTTTTATTCATTCAACTTTGATTGTGATTTTTGTTTTTTATTTTTACTATTGCTACTGTTAATTGCTTCGCAAGTTTTCTTGTTTTTCGCCATTTTGATTTGCCTTTTTAAAATATGATTAATTTTAATTGTACTAGTGTTGTTGACGGCCGCAAGCGGCCGTTTTCGTTGATCAACTGTCATTGCAATGATATGACAAAAAACAATTAATGAAATTTTTTATACAAAAGAAAAAAGGATTCAAAATAATTTGTGTTACCGGTATAAGACTTAGTAAATTTTAACTCGAGAAAAACGAAAAAAAAAAAAAAATTACTTAAAAATGATCATATACAGATGCATGCCTTTTACATTAATACAAATTAACCTACGACTTTTCTTCTAAGAAAATAAACAAATCATTTGATAAAATTTTTTTTCGAGGTGCCATAAACAATTATATGACACCTTCAAAAAATAATCCTTTACAAATAATTATTTTTTTATATTTAAAGAAAAAAACGTGGGCTTATAATAGCAGAGTGGGAAAAAAATATAAAAAATTGTTTATTAATGATCACATGTCACCTCGAACAGCTGTTAATATATATTTATTAATAAATATTGTTGAATAATTTTATTTTTCATTTTTGAAAAGAAAGTCGTGAGCTTAATCCAAACCAATAAATGCAGATTGCAGGGTTCATACTTCAATAATGATTTGAAAAAAAAAATTGGTTACTTCAAAATTTTAGTTAACGAATTAACAAAATTTTGTTATTGTTAATTATGTACAAATTTCGATTTCATTAATACAGCAAAAATATAAAACAAAAAAATAAATATTTGAAGTGATTTTCTTTTTTTTTTTTTTTTGAGAGTGTGAGTATGTAAATGACGACCAATGAAATGACTGGAAGCAGCGTCCCGAGTAGAAATTCAGGTCAGGTTCGGATCAAGCCCTGATCAGGCTTGCCTGATTTCAAATCCAATCTGGATCCAGATACTGGATCCGAACCTGATCAGGATGTAACGCTTTTTCGTAAGGTTTGGATCCAGAATGGATCAGGATACCTGATCAGGCTGTAGTAAAGATACATGATCCATAATGGATCCAGATTCCGGATCAAAACTGGATCAGGATACATGATTTATTCAAAAAAAAAATTAATGATTTCAAATTTATTTTTTTTTTAATTTGAAATCTAACGCTTAACAGAATACAGATAAACTTTATTATTACAAACTGACCTAATTGATAATTTACCTAACTAATTATTGCTACGACCGGGGTTCGAACCCTTCGACACGGGATTACAACGCTAGTACTTGACACGCTCGGCCATTGAGGCATTCGATAATTCGTACTAACTTTTTGTCCTCATAGGTTCTACAAATTGCCTGATCAGGATAGCATCAGGCTATCTGTATTTTATCCTTAATAGGGATAGCCTGATCCATTCTGGAACAGGACTGGATCAAGAAAAAATTATTTGAAAAAAAAATAAATTCAATAATTTTTTCTTGATCAAGATTTGATCCAGAATGGATCAGGCTACTCTATTAAGGATAAAATACAGATAGCCTGATGCTATCCTGATCAGGCAATTTGTAAAATTCAAAGACGCAAATTTGATACTTTTTTCTTTATCCATTTTGGATCCAGCTAGCCTTACTCTATCCTTAATAGGGATAGCCTGATCCATTCTGGATCAAATCTTGATCAAGAAAAAATTATTTGAAAAAAAAATAAATTCAATAATTTTTTCTTGATCAAGATTCGATCCAGAATGGATCAGGCTACTCTATTAAGGATAAAATACAGATAGCCTGATGCTATCCTGATCAGGCAATTTGTAAAATTCAAAGACGCAAAATTTGATACTTTTTTCTATATCCATTTTGGATCCAGCTAGCCTTACTCTATCCTTAATAGAGTAGCCTGATCCATTCTGGATCAAATCTTGATCAAGAAAAAATTATTTGAAAAAAAAATAAATTCAATAATTTTTTCTTGATCAAGATTTGATCCAGAATGGATCAGGCTACTCTATTAAGGATAAAATACAGATAGCCTGATGCTATCCTGATCAGGCCATTCCTACTTATCTTTTTATTGAAGTCCGGATCAGGACTTGATCAAGATGAAATTATTTAAAAATTGAATAAATTTAATACTTTTATCTTGATCAAGTCCTGATCCGGACTGGATCAGGCTATCCCTATTAAGGAAAAGATGTAGTTGCCTGATCCAGGCTTGATCAGGATGTGATAGAGTTACTTGAATAGGGATAGCCTTACGATATCCTGATCAGGCCTGGATCAGTGTTCAGGCTATCCTGAACAAGTTTCTACTCGGGGTTATTCATCAACTTTTTATAAAAGGAATATTAATAATATTATTATTATCATTATATTTTTTATTATTATTAACAGTAGAAACAAGTTTAATAACTACCTTGGTAGAAAAAATTTCTCCGGATTTTTTTGGAAAAAAATTTCCTTCTTATTTTTCCTATGTAAATTCTTATTTCTCGTTTTTTTACTCATTTTTCCATTTTTTTCCAGCGATACTTAATTCTGAAAATCAAAAGATCAGATATTATGAAAATAGTCTGGTACTTAATTCTGGAAAAATCAGGAGATATTATGAAAATAGTCTGGAGATTACTCCGTAAATATTTTCGGAAATTTCAATTGCGCAGAAATCCGGAGAAAATTCAAAGAGATTTTTTCCACCAGGGCAGACTGAGCTTTATATATGTTTCAATATCTTTATAGCAGCACAAATAGCATCAGATTCATTATTACCAATATTAAGGTTTAGGGCTTCATGCGGTACCGAGACTAGTCTCGGTCTCGCATGCGTCGTCTCGCGAGACGCGAGACCGAGACCGAGAGTATCGTCTGAAAGTCTCGCTAGTCTCGCGAGACTCTGAAAATTTTAAATAATATTTTTTTTTTTTTTTCCTTCTTACCGTATCGAATCATATTGAAAAAAAAGAACTGTTATATTCCTGCACAGTAAGACACTGCACAGTAGGGCACTGACGCCAGAGTCACAAGATATTTACAAGCCTTATGTATATCAATGAAAATTGTAAAGACTTAAGTTACGCCAATTATATTTTCCTCAACTGATATTTTTTGTATTTGATGTTTCAAAAGCAATGATTTACTTCTTGGAAAAAAAATACATATCGATGAAGTAAAAGAAAAAAAAAAAAGAAAATATACTATTTGTTTATGGCATTTCTAAAGACTTTTCTCAGACTAATTTAAAAAACTTTGGTTTAGAATCGAAAGTTCAAGGTATTACAACTGATAACGCCTCTTCAAATATGACATTTGTTGAAGAACTAGAAAATGAGATGGAAAAAATAGGATACTCGATAGAAAACAAATGTCGTATATAAAAATAATTCTCGTCATAATTTTGTATGATTAATCAATTTTATTAATATTAAAATTAATAATCAATTTATTAATTAAAATAATTCAATATTTATTGCATTATTTTATATTTTATAATTTTAAAAAAATTAGGTAATACAATATTAATTGTTTTTATTTTACACGAATTTGATATACATGGTATTATTCAATCACTTTTTTTACTTTACTTGGACGAATAAATATTAGTATAAAAGCGAGACCCGGCGATACTTGCGAGACGAGACCGAGACCGAGACCGAGACCTGGTGCGAACGAGCGAGACCGATACCGAGACTCGTCGAATCTCGTCTCGTCTCGTACCGCATGAAGCCCTATAAGGTTGAATGTAAATACGAATTCCCTCTACTCGATTTTGCTAATTTTTTTTTTAATCGCTAGCTAGAACATTTCTCTATTTTATAGAATTTTTTTCAAATTTTTCGACCGTGAAATAAACTTGACCGATTTAAGACGGCCGTAAACGGAAAAACCCACGTTTTTATCTGTATCTAAAAACCCCTCTACTCGAAATTACTAAATTTGATTTAGATTTGTAGTTTTTTTAATTACGAAAATTTAAAAAAAAAAAATCATCAATTTTGACCGTGTTTTTTAGAAGATATTCAATCGCAAACGATTAATTAACTCCGAAATTTACTTCACTTTACTGCTGCAGTCGTAGTTGTGTGTGTTCGTGTAGGCCGGGTACACTCATACTATAGTCCGTAAGCTGATGGCTAAAAAACTAGACTCAACCGTGTACGAAAAGAATGTGTCAAATGGTATAATGGTATAGTAGTCCTTGAGACCTAGAACACATTGCACATACCCTCAAGCAGTTTTTTGGTCACTCATCCACAGGTAAGCCAGGTAAAAAATCGATTATTCAGACTCCTCATAATTACATAATTTTTTGTTTAAATACTTTTAATTTTAATATATTAACTTAATTTTAAACTCTCAAGCAAATTAATTGTAGCCCTGCCGAGATATTAATTTTTGAAAATTAAAAAAATCACGAATTATAAGAGACGTTACAATTGCTTGGCGAGCTAGGATATTTTTTTTTAATGTATTTTAAATATAAAAAAAAAAATCTCAAGCAAAAAAAAAATAGCTAAAAGGGTTAAAAAAATTATTATAAATTAAATTGAATTGTAGAGCAATGCGGGGGCTGAGCGGCATGGGGATTACAGAGGGGTGCGAAAAAAATAGAGTAGTGGGGAGTTTTTATCTTTTTTCTCTTTATAGTTTTCCTCTTCTAATATAAACTTCAAGCTGACTGCCAAACTCCCCACCACTCTTTTCTTTTCGCGCCGCTCTGTAATCCCCATACCGCTCAGCTCCCGCATTGCTCAATAATTTAAATTCTATAATATAATTTTTAATAATTTTTTTAACCCTTTTAGCTATTTTTTGCGAGATTTTTTTTTATATTCAAAATACATTAAAAAATATCTAGCTCGCCAATTGTAACGTCTCTTATAATTCGTGATTTTAATTTTCAAATTATATCTCGGAGCTACAATTGGAGGTTTAAGTTAATATATTAAAATTAAAGTATTTAAACAAAAGTTATGTATTATGAGGAGTCTGATAATCGATTTTTACCTGGCACCTGCGGATGAGTGACCAAAAACTGCTTATGTTACTGTGTGTTCTAGGTAAGAACTACTACATTTTTACATTTCGTATACGGTTGAGTCTAGTTTTTTCGCCATCAGCCTACCGTCTACTACTACAGATGTGATAGTAACGGACACAGATTTTAGGCATAGAGGGCACCAATTTATTTTAAAAAAGCATGGGCTGGGGCGAGCCCCTTTGGCACAAAAAAGTTATTCGACGATGGGACTTACATTCAACCTTAATAGGAATATTTTCAACAACAAATTATAAAACATAAATTTATGACTCAGGACCAATCGCAAAAGAGCGTTGCAAGAAGTACGGAGTGGTCCATCTGTTAATGAAGAAGTATCAATATACAGACAGTCAATCAGTATTTTCGTACCATGTACTCTGGTTAGGCTGGTTTTGGATGCTGATGAAGATCAGATTAAATGGCCGAATTGGTCGGACACTCAAGACAACGGACCGGCTGAGTGTAGCACTGACCAAACCTTTTGAGATGGTTGAGGTAAGGAGAAGGCTAAGGACTAAGGAGTGCACATAATAGTTCACCTATAGGCCTGATCAACTCACCTATGCTGATCTCATCAGAGCTGATCAGACTGCTGCTGTACTCACGGCAGTTTTCAACGTCTGTCTTCAGCTATCGGTCTTTCTGTCAGTTCGGAAAAGGTCAAACACAGTACTGATCAACTTTTTGCTAGGGTATTAGAGGATTGCTTAACGGAATTTTCAATGAGGAGAAAGCGGTTGGGTACTGAGCAAAAGAGATTTCTCCACTATGGTTCTATATATGGTCTCATTTTTGTGAATTTATTATTTTTTTTTTTTGCTACGTTTTTTTTTATTGCATGTAATGGCCACCTATTGAAAGTGCGTGACAAATTTTATGAGATAAAATAATAATTTTTTTTTTAATTATTACAATTTTTATATTTTATTAGTTTAAAAAACTTTAATTATAATCTTTTCAAACAGATAATTGTGTATTTTTAATCACAAATAATTATCTGATCAAAATTATTTTTTTATTATTTTTTTTATTTGCCATTTCTAGGCATATATGTAATATTCCTATATTGCTATTGGAGTATTACATATATGTTTATAGGACCGTTTGCTCCTTCACTTAGCTATGAAAGGTGTGCTGAGTACAATTTTGTTCTTCAACAAATCATTGAAGATTCCAGAAGATCGGACAAAGAGCTAGTGAGTAGTGGTGGCATGGCTTGACTTTGCAAATGCATTTGGGTCGGTTCCACTTACCTCCATTTATCGTGCTTTGTTCTCAGGAGTGCTCAAGTGAAAAAATTTTACTTATTTCACAAAATAAACAGAAAAAGGTAACAATTAAATTATATAAATTATAATTTATAGTGTTGGTATTAATATTTAATATCAACTTCCAGCTGATTTAATATTTCATTTATGTCATTTGTAACAATTGGTCCATAATAGGATAATTCAATGCAGAAACTAAAAATTTACCCTGAATTGAATATTTATCAGCCTCAATACCCATTACAATCCAATGATCCTTTAAACACCCTAGCGAAAATTTTTATCCGATATTTCTCAGTTTTTCTCCGAATTCCTCCGATTTTTTCCGAATTACTCGGAAACTGATACCAGTACTTCTTGTTGCACCATCTGAACAAGATCGTTACAGTGAATTATCACGTTCTAAATCACATTCGCATCACAGTTTAAATTCCCCAGGGGCAATACTGTTCATACATTTCTATTATTTAGGTAATTATGAATGGAATTTTGATATTAAAAACTCGCGTATATTTTATTTATCCACATGTGATAGAAAGAATATAATAAATACATATAATAAAGGATGCTTAGTTTACTTGTAGTTATTTCGTTTGTCTGAAATATTTTTTAATTATCTTCATTTATTTGTTTTTTACCTTGATTCTTGGTACATGCTTTCGTTAACGTTAATTTACTGTTGATTTACCGAGTTTTGAATATATATATGATATGCTGCCAGCTTCCGAAAGACAACACTACGAGTCTCTCTTTTTTTTTTTTTTTGTTGCTTTAATAGAAATCTTACTTACCAATAATAATTTTCAATGGAAAAAAAAAAAATAAATAAATAAAAAATGGACGCGATAAGATGAAAAATCCATTTTTCCGCCATATTACTATTTTATGTCAGTTTTCGCAAAACAAGAGATGAATGTGTGTGTTTTGTTTTAACGACGCCACGCCGTACTGTCTTATTTTATAATCTAAATAAATGTAAAAAAAAAATATATATAAATAAAATGTTGTTTACGTATATATTATCCTTGATAATAAATCAATAAATAGTTTACTTCCGGGATTTAGTGATAAGATAATTTTTTTTAATTTATATTAATTTATAAAAAATATTTTATTTTAGCTTTTTTTTTTTTTTAATTAAGTGTTTTATAATTTTAATTATTGTGTGTCTTAAAACAAAAAACTAGTAAATAAACAAAATGGTGTATATTTCAAGGTTTACTAATAATCAAAGTTAAAATAAAATTTATTAACTTTAGAGAAACTGTTGGTCCATTGTTTTCGTGTAATGGCGAAAATAATATTTATCATATATTTTCTTCTTCTGACAGTTAATCTATGTCCAGGTATGCTATTAATTAATTTAACATAATTTATTTATATATTTTATCAATTGACGTAATAAAAACAACAACAAGTTGTGCAATTTAATTTTTTATTTTTGGAGTAGTTTTTTTTTTTTAATTTTATCTCGAGGGATAAAAATATAAGAAAAAAAAAGAAAGAAAATGAAAGTTGTAGGTTTTTTTCAAGGAGAAAAACTTGTAAAAGATAAAGCAAATAAAGCGAGCAAAAGAGAGAGAGAGGTAAAAAAGATCAAGATATCAAATACTGGATTTTCAAGTGTTCTCCTTGTGTTTCCTTTCTAAATTAAACTCTATTCAAAATAATTGCAATGTGTTTTTATTTATATCATCATTAAATTATAAAAAAAATTATCTTAATTATTATCATATTTATTAGTTCAAAAAAAAAAAAACAATAATGTCTTTATTATTAGGTGAAGAAGGATCATTTTTAGAAGATGCACAAAATAATTCAGATAACGAAAATATAGATGATTATGATGAACCTAAAAAAAAAGTATATAATGGACCAAGATTTAAATGTTGGTCATGTCAAGGTGATCAATGTAAAACACCAACAATATGTACTGATGCAATTGTTGTAAGTAAATAAATCAATAATAATTAATAATTTAAAAAAAACGAAATTTATTAATTTTAAATTAAATTTAGTGTTGGAAAGCAAGTGTACGTGAAATAAATGGTCTTGAACGTTTTGAAAGAGCTTGTACAAATGATCCAGATCATGCAAATTTATTATGTGGTAAATCATCATCTAAAACTGACTCAACATATTTGATTGATTGTTGTCGAAATGATTTATGTAATAATGGATCATTTCCATTGCTTCGAGAAATTGATGGTAATTATTTTTTTTTAATTAAAATAAATAGATATAGGTATTGACTTTGTTTCTTTTTTTTTTTAGTTCAAAATAATGAAGAATATGCTTTTAAATTGACAATGTCAATATTAGGTCCAATAATTGGTATTTTTATATTTATTATTGGAACAATATTATTATTTATATTTGCAAGAAGAATTAAAAGAAAACGCCCACTTGTTACAAAACGTAATAAATTATTATCTGATGCTGATATTGATTCATTGATGATACATAATTCATCATCAACACCAGGATTAATTGGTAATGGTAATAATCCTCATGAATTACGTGCAACTGCTGCTGGTGAAAGTACATTACGAGTTAGTATAAATTTAATTATTATAAAGCTACATCTTTTTATTATAATAATTTGAATAAAAAAAAAAACATTATTTTTTATTTTTAAAATAGGAATTTAATGATGGTAAAAGTTTAACAAGTGGTTCTGGTTCTGGTTTGCCAGTATTAGTACAACGTACATTGTCAAAACATGTATCATTAATTGAGTGTCTTGGTAGTGGAGGTGGAAATGGTGGTGGTTTTAATAGTGAAGTATGGAAAGGTTCATGGAATGGTGAATCAGTTGCAGTTAAAATATATTTATCACATGATTATTCATATTGGCAAAGTGAAACTGAAGTATATTCGCAACTTTTAACATCAAGACATGATAATATACTTGGATATATTGGTAGTGATGTTACTCCAAAACCAGGTTGTGTACAAATGTGGATTGTAACACAATATCATCCACTTGGTTCATTGTATAATCATTTAAATCGTTCACCTCATCCATTGACACTTCATCAAACAATAAATATTTGTCTTGGTATTATAAATGGACTATTATATTTACATACTGAAATAAATGGTACCAAAGGAAAAAAAGCAATGGCACACAGAAATTTAAAATCTAAAAATATACTTGTTAAAAATAATGGAAGTTGTGTTATTGCTGAATTAGCATCGACAATAACACAAGAAAAATTAGATAACAATAGTGATGACCATTCTGATATTCCACCAGGAACTAAAAGATACATTAGTCCAGAAATATTGGATGAAAAGTAAGTTTTTTATATAATATTTTATTACAAGAGAGTTAGAGCCACAAAAGTTACTAAGATATTTTTAATTCAAATGAAATTGATTTTTAAAAGATAACTTCAAATGACTTTTTAATGTCATTTAAAATAATTTGAAATCTAGAATCAACTGACATTGATTAAATCTTTTAAAACCATAAAATAGTTTATTAATACATTTTTTTTTTTTTTTAATTATAGTTATAATTATTAAATTATTTCATGATTATTTCGATGACTTTAGTTATAATTGTCAAACTTTTATAAAAATAGTATTTGAATTCAATTCAAATTTATTTCGTCATAAATGAAATATTATTTTATTTTTTCCCCAAAATTAATCTTACAAACACTATTATCATGAACGATTTACGCCCCCAACATCATCTCCAATTATTTTATATCTTTTATATTTAGAATTTTAAATATTTATGATTAATTAATCAATCAATTTATTATTGCAGGATAAATTCCAAGTGTTTAGAATCATACAGACGAGCAGATATTTATAGTTTGGGTTTAATTATTTGGGAAGTTTGTCGTCGTTGTATAAGTAACGGTGTTGCACTAGATTACATGGCACCATATGCTGATTATTTTCCAAATTTATCTCATGAACCATCAATTGACGAAATGCGAAAACTCGTATACCTTGATCAACGTAGACCTGAAATACATAACAGATGGTCATCTGATCCAGTAAGTTATCATATATTAAAACAACACGTTAATAAACAAAATAAATATATTAATTATTTTTTTTTTTATCTTTCAGGCATTATCTGGTTTGGGTAAACTAATGTGTGAATGTTGGCATGATAAACCAGCAGCCAGATTAACAATTTTACGTGTTAAAAAAACATTAATAAATCTAGTAAAATTATCTGGTAATGATACACGTGTTCATTTACAACTTGACTGACCAACTTATAAAAAAAAAAATAATATTCTTAATCCCAATTTTTCACAATTATTTATTGTTATATCATTATTCCACCGTATCTTAAAACTTAAAAAAAAAATTCATAAATTTATCATCTATCTATATTTTGTTTTTATTTAAACAAATACAATAATTATAGTTTTAATAATATTTCTTAATCAAGAAAATGCAATGTACTTTTTAAACGATATTATTTATCAAATTTTAATAATTTCATTATCTTTTTTGTTAGACAAAAAAAAAAACAGCTAATACACTTGTATATAGTTCACATTTATTATGTTATTATTATTGATTGTTGTAAAATCATAAAAAAAACAAATGTCAATCTAATTTAAGTAAAATTTAATTAATAAATTGTACGAAATATAGAATGCGAGATAATAATAATTATAAAATCATTTTTTTATAAAAAAAAAAAGAAAAGAATATATTTCAGTGTGCCATTATTACAAATTAATAATACAATAATAAATTTAATATGTTTCTAATGTCATAATTTGTTTAAGTATATTATTTGGATTATTGTAAATATTATCAATAATTTTTGATTTTCTTAAAAATTCTTCAAAATATGAACAATTACTCATTGGACTATTTAAAAATATTAAAAATACTGTTCTCCATAATATTGGCTCAAAAGCATAAAACATAGATTTATTTTTTTCTATATATAAAAATAATATTTGTACTGTTTTCCAATCATGTTTCAATATTGCTAATCTCATTTGTTGTATTATCATTTTAACATTATAACCAGTTAGTTTAATTTTATCACTATTTGATGATTTTCTTGAATTATCTAAATTTATTAAACAATTATGTTCTTCATTTTTTGTATTTTTATTTATTTTTTTTTGTTTTGATTTATTTTCTTGGTCTTTTTTTCTTATTGCTCTTCGTACCATCAGTATAGCATTTGCCTAAAAACAATAACAATATTAAAAAACAATAGTTAATAATTTTTTTTATATTTATTTATTACTTACCACACTTGTCTTTGATATTTTTTGTGGATTATCTGATGTTTTATCTGCGTTAATGATTTTTCCCTTTATGAAAAAAAAAATATACAAAAAATATTAATTTAAATTAATTAAAAATTAAATAATAATTATTTGATTTTTACCATTGTTGTTATTGTAAATATACTGTCACTTATTCTCTTTAACAATTTGTAAACAAATTCTACTTTCAAAACAAGAAATTGTGTTGATTTTTTTTCAACTTTCCAACAAATATAACCTCAAAATTTTCGATAATAAATGTGCATGTGCATTTCAAAAAATTGCAAGCTTTAATCTTGAATTTATATCACTTTAATCAACTAATAATATTTTATAATAATTTATCTTCTGGTGTACGAATCTGTCTGCTCCAAAACCAGCCAAAAAAAAAAAATGTTGAATAGGGTAAATCAAAGCTTGACGATTGGTCGAGAATCATAAATACCAGCAGGTAAAAAAATAGAAAAAAAAAATAAAAAAAAAACACGCCGCATAAAACACGAAGCATTCAAGGACGGTTGTACATATTTTCCCCCTTGCACCCCTTGCAAGATGTCTACACACGTAATCGACCCTGCATATAGTATATAAAAACTTGTCTATATATATTTGTATAGGTATATCAGTGTATATGTAAAAAGGAAAAAGTCCAAAATCAACAAAATTCCACTACATACATTTTTTTTTTTAATTGTCCACAAGTACAGCAAAAAAGTAATCAACAATTTCAATATTTCAACAATCAAATTATTCGGTTTATCTTAAATTAATTATTATAATTAAATTATTTTTATTTTTATCTGATAACTCCAAAATTAAAAATATTTATCATTTTATTATTACTAAAAGGTTACAATTTTATTTTAACGTATTTTTTTTTTTTCTGCTTTTTTAGTGTGTGAATTGTGTGAATAAAAGTCGATATTTTAATTCAGCTAAAAAGTGATATGAAAAATATTTTTTAACGCTCTTCTCCAGTTATTTTCGGCGTCCTAAGGTGTTGCTGGAGTACTGGGTAAATAAAACATTTAACCTAAAATATATTATAAATAAATTAATAATTTTTTGTTGATGAATTTATTACATTTGTTAATTTATTATTGAGTTTTTAATTTTTTTTTTTTACTTTACATTACAGCTGGTTATTTTGAGTGAAAATATATGCTTAAAGAATGGAATTAGATACAATAATAAATAATAATAAATATTTCAATAATGATGAATGATAAAAAAATTGAAGATAAAAAAAAATATGTTTTTTTTACGGATCCAGATGTAGTTGCAAAACGTGCAGAAGCAGCTTCAGCATCTGTAAGATTTAATTATGTTTATTTAATACTAAAAAACAATTAATGAATGCGTCATAAATCACTAACTAATAATATACCTAACTGATTTTTTTTATTTATTTTTTTTTATTTTAGACATTAAATAATCGTTTTTTTTCCTCAAATGATAACAAACCATTGACTAAAACTCATGAATGTCAGCTTCAACCACATCCATTTACATTTATAACAGCTGTAAAACGTAAACTTGCAATTGCAGCTGAACATGAACTCAACAAGCAACAACAACAACATCAACAACAGCAGCAGCAACAACAACATATACCAGATAATATTTCAACATTAAATATTGATAAAATGGATTTTATAAAGCCACTTAAAGTTCCTGATATGAAAATATCACCAAAAAATATGGATTATTCACCAAGATTATCACAAAAATCACAAAAAATATCATTAGCACATCGTAAACTTGATTTTTCACAATCAGAAGGTTCATCATTTATAACAAGTGATGAAATTGAACAATTAAAAACACCAGATGTATCATTTACATCAAGTATTAATAAAAAAAAAGATCATACAAGAGATAATAATACAAAAGAAAAAGAAAATCGTACAAAAAAATTAAAAAATGATGATACAAGTGATAATTTTAAAAGACGTTTAATAAAACATACATCTAGAAAAGATTATGATGATATACAAAATAAAATTAAAAAAAATTTATCTAAAGATAATGATTTTAATGATTATTTTGGTAAAAAAACAAAACAAAAAATACTTGCAACAACAACAGCATCATCATCATCTTCATCTTCACCATCATCATCACCACCACCACCTTCAACAACATCAGTAGCAGCAGCTACACTAGCAACAACAACATCAACAACAGCAACAGCAATGACAACTACAGCAGCAGCAACAACAACAACATCAACATCGACAACAACAACAAGTAAAAAAGATGATGATAGAAAATTAAAATCAACAAGTTTACATTCAATAAAATCACGTGATAGATCATTAGAATCAAGAAGTCGTTCATACAGTTCTGAATCAATATCAGATAGAAATTTTAAAACACGTAATAATGAACAAATAAATCATAAATATAATGATGATTTTACAAAACAACGTATATCATCAAAAAAACAATTTGATACAAAAAAAAATGATAAATCAAATTTTAAAAATTCAAAAAATAATGATGATTTAAATGATAGTTTAGATTGTCGTATTAAAGATATTGATAAATCACAACAAACTGGATCAACAAATTCAATTGATGATATATTTATGGATCCAAGAAGAATATCATTTAGAGATGATAGTTATTCAACACAAGATGAATTTTATAATTTAACAACACCAGATATGAATTTATTATATCGTCCAAGAAAACGTAAAGATACTAGAATAATACAAGAACAATTACAAGATGATTTACAAATTGGTACAAATAAAAAAAATATAGATGATGATAAAAATATAAATTTACGTCATCCAACAGCATTGCATATGCAATTTCAAGCTGAATTACATTTATTTGATAGTTATAATCAATCATTACAACAAGTTATGGATGTAGAAAATTGTTTATACAATGTACAACAAGAAAAATCACGTGAACTAACAGATGATAAAACAAATGAATTTATAAATCAAACAAATGAATTAATTGAACCTAAAAAAATAGCTAAAGAAGTACAAACACAAACAGCAAATGACATTGCAACACAAACAGATATATGTATTAAAAAAAAACAACATCCATCAATAACATATTCACGTGGTGATTTAAATCAATTATCACTTGGTTCAATTGATGAATATGATGATTTTGAAAATATTGATAAATTAAAAAAAATGAGAACAATGTCAGAAATAAGTTTACATGAAACAACATCATCAATTAAAACAGAAACTGGTACTGAAATAAGTATATCAACACGTGATGTAACATGTTCATTTAATAAATATTTAGATCTTGAAATGGTACAATTAATGAAAGATGAAGAACAAATGTATGATAAAATTGAATTATTATTTAAATCACGTGAAAAAACATTAAATGATAGAACACGTAAATTAGTTAAACTTGAAGAACAAAAAAAAGCATTAAGAGATACTGGACAAGATTCAAGAATATCATCTGTTAAAAAAAAACAACGTGCATTATTATTAAAATTACAACAAGAAAAAGATGAAATGAATAGATTAAAAGAATTACATAAACTTGCTAGTCAAGAAAGAAAATTAATGTTACAAAAACAAAGAAATATGTTTAATCCAACAATGTCAACTAAAAATATATTAACAAAATTAAAAAGAACTGCTGATTGTCAATCACCAAGAAGATTATCTGGTCCAATGAAAGGTTATGATATTAGAAGTAATAGTTCAATAAGTTCACTTGTTGATTCTGATAAATCACATATTGAAAAAACAAAACAATCATTTAATAAAAATTTACAAGATTCAACAAATTCATCACAAATTGATTCACCAAAAAAATTTGAAGTTAGAAAAGGTAAATTTGAAGAAAAAATGCCAAAAGTTGATTCATTAAAATTAAGATGTCATCAATTTGATATTGATGATAAAATTAATCAAACAAAACAGGGTGATAATTTTATTAATAATAATAATAATAATAGTATTAATAATAATATTAATAATAATAATAATGGTGATTGTCAAGAACAAAAATCTGAATCTGATACACTTGTTGAAGATTTAACAAGAAAAAAAATGATTGATGATAATGATGATATGACAAAAAAATCAAAAACAACACAAATTAAATTACAAAATATACCTGAAAATAATAAACAAATAAATAAAAGAAAAAATTCAAAAAGTATAAAAAATAAATCAAGTATTAATGTATTAAGTGAAAATATATTACGTCAAAAAACAAATATATTAAATAATGATGATACAATAAGATCACATAAACGTACAAATAATAAAATTGATAAAAATGATGATGAAAATTATAAATTATCTAAAAATTCAATTTTAGAAGAATTAGATATGAATGAAAGTCAAAATTCAATTCAAACACTTGTTAAACATTCCAAGGCATTAAAAGAAAAAAATTGTCGTTTATTAAAAGATATTTCTAATGATGATGAAGATGTTAAAGAAAATTATTTAAATGATTCAAAAGATATTACTGGTGAAATTGATAATGATGATGATGATGACGTGCAAAATTTAGGTAATATATCAACTAGATCACAAGTTAGTACATTGACTATTTCGAGACATAGTTCTGGTGATTCAGAAAAATCATATTCAAGATCAGTTGTCATCAGATCACAGGATCATCGTTTCAAAGCTCCAAAAAAATTTGAGCAGTGAGTATATAAATATTTTATTTCATTAAATCAGCTATCTCTAGCTGTTTTTTTTTTTTTTTTTTCATTTAGTTAAAGAAAAAAAGAAAACTTTAATTTAAACCATTACCTACATATAAAAAAAAATCAAAGTAAAATATATTTTTTATTTTTATTGAAAAATTTCGGTTTTTAAAATAATCATCTAAGAATAAATCACGAGTATACCTAACGATGATTCGTAAAAATAGAATTCAAGCTTTTCCCCACCAGTCAGGATAGTTGGCACATTGCAGTGGGAAAATTTGCCTGGAATTTTTCATGAAGAATCGAAATGTTGATATTCAAGCTTTAATTATTTTTCTTCAATCACGGTAGAAATTTTTTTCCCTTTTTTTTCTCATTTTTATCAATGTTTTTTTTTTTTTTTCACTTTGTTTTCATTCACAAAATATTTCAATTAGTTTTTTCTTGTTTTTTCACATGTTATTTGTTTGTTATTAATTTTTTTAATATGTAAATTTATTATTATCAATAAAGAGAAGCTAAAGTTGTTGCTCGACAAAATTGCGTTGAAGACTGGATTGCTTGGCATGCTCGACTGAAAGCTCGTGAGAATAGAGTTGCCAGAATGGAAGAGGCTACATATAAATTGTTCAATGCATCTAATCCTGCATCTTACAATGGTAAGAAAAAAAAAAAAATTATTTTGAATAGTATTTGTGTTAGCTTTAATAAAAAAAACAACAATTTCTTCGTCATCAAGTGATTAGTTTTTAAAATATATACAATTCAAAAAACAAATATTAAAATTATTATATTATTAAGAATTAATTACATAATTGATTTGTTATTTTTAAATTTGTTCAAGATGTGACTGTTTCATCAGATGCAAGTGAAGTAGCTGGTAGAGTTGAGCTACTTTCTGAAGAATTAGCTGAAAAAAAAGCAGTTTTAGTCAAGTTATCTAAAAAACAAACAAAACAAAAACTCAAAGCATTAGAAGCTGATCTTTTAAATAAAATAAAGGTAATAAAATTAATTTATTTATTACTATTTAATAGAAATACATGTATAATTTTATATTAATAATTTTTTAAAAATGATAATTTTGCAGAAATATGATACAACAATTAATGAAATGCAGAAAAAAATTGAAACAAATCGTGTTGTATCGAAAAAAAGTGGTAAATTAGCAATTGAAGCAAAAGCACTTGCTGATGTTAAAGTACCAGAAATACCAATAAAACGTATACAAGAATTATATAAAAATAATGATTTATTACGTTCACGTTCAGAATCAGATTTACTTGTTAATTATACAAATCCAAAAACACAAACAACAGATAAAACTAAAAAACCATCGATTCGTAGTATTGAATCTATTTTATCTGAAAGAAAGAATATTTCACAAATTAAATCTTCATCGAATATTGATGATGAATCAAAAAATACAAAAAAATATACAGACAATACAATGACAACGACAACAAAAACAAAAACAAGATTAACTGATGAATTAAAAAATAGCAAATCATTAACAAATAAAATTGATTATGGACATATAAATAACAATGAAAGCTTAGATGATCCAATAAGTACATTAAAAAATGATCTCAAAACATTGAGTGAAATAATGTCAAATTTTAGTAAAAAATCAGATGAAAAATTACGTTCAGTAATATTAACATCTGTACATGAAGAAACACCAAAAAGTACATCAAGAGATATAACTGATGATCTTTTAAAATCATCACAAACAACAAGTACAATAGAGCCAGAATCAATACCTGAAATTTTAACTTATAATAGTAATAATAAAAAATCAACTGACACAACATCATCATTAATATTACAAAATAATATTGATAATAATGATACAAATGATGTTTTATCTATAAATTTAAATAAGGATAATGATACATCATCAGAAATAACAAGTGTTGATGTAACTGAAGTTATATCTAGTATAATACCAAGTCAAGAATGTACAAAAATAAGTGAAGAAATTGATTTTACAGCTCGTAGTAAAGCAATGCTAAGTGAAATTGAAAAATCAATAATATTAGATAAATCATTAGTTAATAATGGTGGTAAAAATTTAGAATTAAGTGGAGCAAAATTAGAAAAAAGTATGGATGATTTACATAAAGAAAATGAAGCATTATCATCAGATTTTAATATTATTGAAGGTGATATACAATCAATATCAGAAATAATATCAAAAATGAGTGAAAATAATCAAAGTTTAAGTGATTATAAATGTCATCAATCAAATAAACAGTCTTTAATAGAAAATATTAATTCATTTATCGAAGATGAATCAAATAATCATGAAATAATTAGTGAAAAAGATGTAAATATTAGTCATGATAGTCAAGATAATTTATCTGTTGATAAACAAAGTGAAACAATGACAAGTATTGATAATAATTATGATAATGATGAAGTAGAAATTGAAGAAGAAATTGAAGAAGAAATTGAAGCATCAGAAATTAATGAGGCAGGTAATGAAAGTTCACTTGAAAGTACAAAAATATCACATCATGAAAATTCATCAAAAATTCATGAAAATAGTAAAAATGAAAGTGATTGGACAATATCTGATTCATTTGAAATACAACAAGATCATTCAAATATTATAAATAATTCAAATGAACAACAAATTGAATTAAATTTTGATAATAATAATAAATTAATTAAAAATATTAATAATTCATTTAATTATCAAAATTTTGATAATGATATTGATGCATCTTATTTTGTGCCAAATTGTGAATCAACAAATATTGGTAATACAATGTTAAATGATCAAGAGACTGATTTGAGTATAATGATACAACAAAATACATCGCAAACAGATGAATTGGATGATATATTAGAAATTATTGAAAATGATTGTAAAAAAATGGAATTAAAAAATAGAGAAAAAATAATAACTAATATTGATAATGTACCTGGTGAATTACAGCTAGAAATAAAAAATAATATTGGTGTACCAGTTTATTCACCAGAACTTAGCTTGACAACTGATGTTGAACCTGCCTTGAAAAAATTGACTGAAGTTTTACGTAGTGTTGAAAGAAATATTGAAAAAAGAACACAATCAATTGAAACAGAAAAACAAGGTGATATACAAGATCCAGTTGGTAGTGAAAGTACTGAAAATGATATAGAACAAATAACAAGTAAATCAACAGATACTAATAATCAATGTAAAAATAAAAAAGTATCATTTTCAGATAAAATTATATTGGAAATTGATTTTAAAGATAAAACATTAGTTGAAACAAATATTGATGAAAAAATTGAAATTAATAGACATCTTGATGAAGCATTAGATCGTTTAAGTGTCAGTGAAGATAATGATTGTCATCATGAAAATTTAAATGATAGTAATGATACATTTATAACAAATGATTGTAATGAAAATGATGTTATTTTTAAAAAACCAATTAATAAAATTCAAGAAATTCTTCGAGATCCTGAATATGAGGATATATCTGAAGAGAGTATGGAAGTTAGTGAGATACTTGATAGATCAATTAGTTCAAGTTCTCATAAATCATCAAAAATACCAGATAAATATGAAAAAATTGTTAGAACAGATGATGTTCTTCGTATACTTGATGAAATATCACAAAAAAAAGATAATAATTTATCTTGTATTCCTCAGGATTTATCAAAAATACCATCATTATCATATGAAAATAATCAAACAACAATTGAAAATATTGACGAAACAAAAAGTATAAATGATTATATTATAAATGAAACTGAAAAAATTGATAAAATTGATGATAAAAGTTTTGAAAATTTACGTAATATTGAAGATACAACTGATGATTCAAGTGAAGAACAAGAAACACCACGAGAAATATCTGAAATAAATATGGATTCACCAAGAGATCAAAATTCATCACGACTTGATATTGAAACATTGGATGATGATTTATTAACTCCAATATCACCAGAAAATACAAATAATAAATTAGAATATCATACTGCTCGTCCACAAACAGAAAGTGAAAAAGATATTGAAAATATGATTGATAAACTTCGTGCTTCATTAAATACACCTGGTCTTGATGTTGCTATTATTGATGCAAGATTATTACGTATTGAAGAATTACAAATTGAATTACAAATTAAAAAATTAGAAGCTGAAGAAGTATCATATTATTTACGTGAAATACCAAATAAACCACCACCACCATATACACCACCAGGTGGACCAAAAACATCATCAAGATTAAAAAATTTACCATCAACAGTTATTCCAAATAATATTGATGAATTAACAAATTTTACTGAAAAAGCAACAATGTTTATTTATCATGAAAAAAAATGTGGTAATGATATATTAATGCTTGATGCACCAGAAGAAATATGTGAAACAACAACAACAAATAATAATACATCAAATACAGATGATAAAATTATTGATAAAAATATAAAAGATGATAAAAAAATATATAATACATTTTTATTTGATTTATGTAAAGAAACTGTTGCTGATATTTATCAATCAGAATATGAAAAACCAGGACCAAGTTGGACAAAACCAAATTATAAAACAAAAACAATTATTAAATTACCAAAAAATATTGATGAATTAAATGAACATGTTTGTAAAGAAGTTGCAACATTATTTGGTTTTAAAACAAAAATGCAACGTGAAAATATGGTTATGAGATGGAGTAGAAAAAAAGGTGATAGAGTTGATGAATTATTAGCTAGAGAAGCACAAGCTGAAGAAGATGAATGGACTAAATTTCATCATGATGAACTTGCTGTTAAAAATGAATTAACAATTGCTATTTTTAATACCTTAATTATGGAAACAACAAGTGTTGTTAAAGCAGCATATGCAAAAAAAAGAAAAGTTATTGTTTAATTATTTTATTTTTTTACTTTACACAAACAATTTAGTATTTAATATTTCATAATTATAATTTTAGATTTTTAAATATAAATTTGACAAAATATAATCATCATGGAAATGATTTAATTGTTTTTTTTTTTTAATAATTGTAATCTGCTAAGTTTATTGACAAATGTTAATATTATTATTAGGATTAAATTTATCAGAATACAAATTTCAATTACAATGGTACTTATTTTTTTTTTAATTATAAAATAGTTTTCATAAGAGCTAGAATAAGAAATAATAATAATTTATTTGCACACTTTGATTATTCACATAAATTAATTATCATCTGACACATAATAATGTAAAAAAATAAAAAGACTGAATAATAGAAGACAAAAAAAAGAAAAAAAAAAGACCTTTGTTGAATTTTATAAATAAAAAAGGGCATAACTGAATAAAAATAAATATTCTTAAGGTACATACTTACTTTTTACTTTACTCTTCTATTTAATTAGTTTCTAATTTTAATTTAATTTAATTCAAGTTTTGGTAAGTTCAATATGTATAAAATCAATTATATTTCAATTGTTTAAAGTTTTTATCTTTTCCTGAAAATATTCCATGGTCGGAGAAATGTCTCGGTCTTTTCTCTGACTTTTTATGAAGATGAGCTGTGGCCGAAGAAATTAATACACTTTTTTCCCACATTTTTTTTGCACTGAACAATAAATATTTATTGATATTTTTAGGGTGTAAAAATTTAAAAAAGGCATAGAATAAATAGAAAAAAAAAACCGGAAAAAATACGGCGAAATTTTTAGATTTTCTAGGAGAAATAAAGTAGAAAAAAAGACGGAGAATATTGAAGAAAAGTCCAAACTATTATTTCGATCTGGATATCTATTATCTAAAAAATAATTTATATAACTAAAATTAAATAAATATTAATTTATTTATAATGCTGACCGGCTGTTGAGAGAAAAAGGTCTATTGAATCGTCAAAATGCCCATATAAAATCGCGAATAATTTTTTTAAGAATTGATATCACGAAATTAATGTGCGCGAAATTCACACTTTTTTATTTTTTATATCTCATTCATCACGGTATCCCATAGATTTTTCCAGAATCTTGAAATCGCAAATAGGTAAGCTAAAAAAAAGATGTGAGTGGGGTATAACGAGAATTTTGCCCGCTAGAAGATCAAACCAGTTGATAATAATTAATAAATTATTAACTAACCAATTGTTTTGATCTTTCAGCAGGCTAAATTCTCGTGACTACAGCTAAAAATTTTTTACATTTATTTGTATAAAATATTCTTCATTTTTATAATATAAATATAGAAAGAAAGGATAAAAATACGGGTTAAATAATAATATTGACTCTTTTTTTATTCGATCAATATAATATATTATTATCATATAGCTTGCAACTCAATGAATCAATTCACAAAATCTATAATATATATATCAATAGTAAAAAACACAAATAAAATAAAATAATAATAAAAAAATAAAAATATCTATATAACAATGAAAGATGTACGATGCATAATTTTTAAAATTCCATATAATAAAATGATAATAAAAAAGTAATATATATATATTTATATAATTATCTATATGAAAACGATTGAATATATTATTTTTATCACTTACAACTATATATTTTAGAGCATATTTTATTTTATTTTTTTCACAACGTCGGTAATTTCATGTCAATTGTTTTACATTATTATTGTTTTAATCAATAATATCGTCGTGTTTTTTACAAACTAATATTGTTTATTGATTGTATCGTATATCCTAAATCTAACAACAGCATTTTAAAACTTGATTAAACAATTAAATTTCTTTTTTTAATAAATATGACAAAACAAAAAATATTAATGAAAAATGATTTTTTTTTTTTTTTTTTACATTTCAAGGATAATAAAGAAAAATTATTTATTTACGTTTATCGGATTTTAGATCCTCCGAATGATCTTATATTACTTTATTAATATTTATTTATTTTTAAAATTGCCATTTTCACTTGACTCTTATATTTTATTTTTCTATTTAATATTAATTCATAATTGGCACCAAGACTCGTCGATTTACGATAAAAAATTTCACTAAAACATTTCTCATATTCACATACATTTTTTTTTTTTTTTTTTTTTTCTTTTTCAAATGACGATATTTAATATATATATTTTCAGTAAAATGCAAACATAACTAGTCTAATTGAATTCACAATGTATGAGCAGGGGAGTTTAACCTAATTAAAATAAAAATTTCACATAGTTTTTTTTAAATTTTAATTTAAAATTAATGCATTTCATTTATGTACATCTTTTTTTTATTTTTATACGAAATTTTCTTCTCGACAATATCAATATGCTGGAAGTTTTTTTTTTACTTTTACACAATCCAAATATTCAAATGTTATTTAAATTAAAAAAAAATTATTTATTGTGTTGTTTATATATAATTTTTATTCTTAGATTTTTCTAATTATTAATGCTTTTTTCATTTATTTATTTTTTTGTTTTGAGTCAAGTTTTACAGTTATGCTTTGTCGATATGTTTTATTCGCTATTTTTTATCTCTTTTAAATTAAGTTTTAAAACACTGAAAATTTTGAACAATTTATTAAAATTTTCATTTTAGTGTAATGATGATTTTTTTTCTTTATATTTTTTCATATTAATCATTCAAACAAGCTTCAAAAATTTTCAAATTTATTAACGATTGAAATTAAAACAAAATAATATTAATTTTACAATTTTCTACTAAAGTTTTTTATTCACGCAATTATTGCATAATTAAAGAGCTATTTATTAATTTTTTAAAATTTGTTAATTTTCTAATTTTTGATAATCGAACTTAAGAGATTTCAAAGATGATTTTATTTTTTATTTTTAAATCTATACGACGGGATAATAAGGATTATCACAAGACAAGAGCCATTCTGATTGTTGAATTAGAAAATCCAATAGATTAAAGCGAGAAAATTTATAAATTTTAAAACACATGCATTATTTTCTTTTACAATATTAATAAAATTTATTTATCTAATTATTTATTTTTGCTTTCTTTAAAACATTAACAGGCTCGCGTGTTTTTTATATAATTGATTGTCAATAACCATCACGTTCCAAAAAAAAAAAGTTTATACAATATTTAGTGCAAAAACCAGGAAGATAATTTGAAATATAAAAACAGTGATTTGTTTAAGTTTCGAAATATTTTAAGCAAATAAAAAGTCCCTTTTATAATACAGTGATAAATAAATAAACATTAAAAATATTTAAAAAATGATAAAATTATTGTTTAATATATTTTTTTCAATTATAATAATTAACAGATAAAAACGGAAAATAAAAAAAAAAAATACGACGTAAATAAAATAATATTATTTTTTTTTTTTTTTAATAATTAAAATGAAAACATTTGTACTTTAGCAGTATATAGAGCAGTCATTTGTATAGTATATTAATTCATTATTATCATAATGTATATACACAAGATATATATATTTATTTATAATTATTATTTTTAAACAATAACTTTATTTATTTTAGTGCGAAACAATTTATAATTAATTTATATTTATTAAAATTGTCTTTGTCGCGTTTTGAGAAACCATAAATGGACATTTTATCTATTTTTTTTGTATTTAATTTCAATATTTTCATCGGCATTTCATCAATTCTTTTTAATTTATCTAATTAATTATTTAAATGCACAATACAATCAGTTTGTTTAAAAATATAATCACGATATCTTAATAATAAAAAACAAATGAAACAAAAAAAAAAGAAAATTTGTGCGTATTTTGTAATAATATAATAATATGTAAAAAAAAAAAAAACATTATTATATTTAAATGCAAAATATTGAGAGAACAAGTAGCACCATATTATTTGAAAAAAAAATTAAATTTTAAAATTAGCAAAGAAAAATTTTTCTATACAAAAATTTCATATTGAAATTACAATTTTTCTTTTCATTTTAGAATAAAATTAATTAAAATTAATCAAATCGCTGAATTTTAATAAATTTAATATTTTTTATTTTCTCAAATATATTTGGGAAAAGGCAATAATTATTAATTTTTTTTTTTTTTAGTTTCTCAATTTTACAGCTCTATTTTTAATCATCTATAATTTTAAGTATATTTGGCCTTTATTTAATTATTCTCCCTTCTTCCATAATAATAATTAAAAAAAAAATTAAAATAATAAATGATTAATTCATGAAATTTATTAATTCAAGACTAGAAATTTCGAAGGGACACACCCAAGTTTATTTTAAATATATATTTTTCTTTTTTGCATTGTTTAAATAATTTAAATGATTTTTTTTTTTAAATCTTAAGTTAGAAATTTAATATCCATTTTTGTTTTCTTTTATTTTGCGTATATTAAGTTAAATATGATATGTTTATTCACAACTTGATGTGAGCTTTATTTATTATTAATTGAAATTCATACTTCCCGACAATATCATGAATATATACTTAGTAATTAAGTAAATAATAATAATAATAATAAAACATAATAATAATTATATTTATAAGAATAACATTTTGCATTTTAGTTAAACTGTTTTTTTTTTTTTTTTTCTTGTTTATAATTTTATTTTTAATTTAATTTACTATATTTATATATTTACGTGTTAATTGAATTTTAATTATTATTACTTTTTTTTTAAGTACAGAACTATTCAACATTTATTCAACTATATTAAAATGAATTTCAAATTAAATTTTTAATACAATTTTTTTTCATTTTTTAATCATTAATTCTATATTTTTTTTTTTTCAATTGATATTTTTAATTTTGCATTTTACATTGTCATGCCAAGATATGAGCTGATGTATTTTTTTTTTTAAGCCTAGTCATTGTCAGTTTCAGTTTCATTTTCATCATGAAAAATAGAAGGATAAATTAATGATATGATTGTGCAAATTCTGAGCAAATTAATTGTCACCTTATCGACGTTTATTTTAAATATATTTATATAAATATGTTTTTTTTTTTTTATCTACTTTACGATACAATCCAATTCCTTTGTGAGAATAATCACCATGCTGATCTGTATTCACATTATTTTATTGATATTTATAAACGAAAAAAAAAAAAAAAAAAAAAGAAAATATTTATTTATGGTTTTATTTTTCGTTCAGAGAAAAAGATTTAAAGATATGTAATTTTTTTATATTTTTTTTTATCTTCAAATTATTTGAAAAATAAAAAAAACTATTATCATGAAATTGGCTTTCTTTCGTACTAGTCTAAGTCGAGTAATAAAAATAGATTGCGTAGATTGTGAAGCATGCATCTAAAACACGCCTATGAAATTTTTTTATCTTTAATTTTTTTTTGTTTTTACTATTTTCTTTTTTTCTTAGCTTGATGATGAGTATTATTCAGGGGTACTTTATTTTTAATTTAATATATTTTTTTTATTATTACGTTTTTAGATGAGACAATTGTCGAAGAAGGTAATTTCTCTTGTGATATTTTTTTTTTTTCGATATGTCTATTTTGTTATTTGATCAGTAAAATTTATAAATGTTTAATTGTAATTGTTTTTAAAATTATTTATTTCATTGTAAATCTTCTTCACATTTTGGAATGTCAAATATTTCAGCAAACAATGGTGGAAGTTTTAATTTAATCCAATTTCTTCTAAACCATTCAAGTAAATTTGCATGTCGTAAACCAAGTGCACGTAATTCTGGTAACCTTTGTGAAATTCCAATAATTGGTGATATATCATTTGTATGATTTCTTGTTCCTTGTATTCTTAAACCTTCAAGTAAACGATCTTGTAATTTTTGTACAGCTTTAACATCATTTAAACCAGGTCTTTCACTTAATAAAACAGCACCAGAAAATAATCCTAATTCAGCATCTGATAATTGATGTGCATTTAATGATAATGTAAATTGCATCAATGCATTTACAAAATCAGGCTAGAAAAATAAATTAAATTAATATCAATTTTAATTTATCAAAACATTTAGATTATTTATTTGTTGAATCTAAAATTCACCAATATGTAAAGAAAAATAATTATTAAATTAAAACTCACTTCATACATAAGTTCAATTTGTTGTCTTGTAATATATGTACCATCTTCAAATGTCATTGAACTTTCACTTGTCATACGTGATATATGACAAAGCCATACCTCAAAAAATCCAACTTTAATAAGTATTAATTGATCATCTTGTGTTAATTCACAAAAACCAGGAACACGTTTTGCAAATTCTACTACTCTTTGTACTGATGGTGTAACTCTTGTTGCAAATTGTTGCCACAACCAAATTCTTTGTGATTCAACTGTTTCAGCAGTTGATGATGCTGCCTCTGGATCTTCTGGGCTTGCAGGCTTTATTAAATAATATCAATACATAAAGCATTTATCAGTAAACAAAAAAAAAAAACAATTAATAACTAAAATAATTTTAAAAACAATTACCGGTATGATCATTGGTTTTTTAGTAATACCCCTCGTTGATTCTTCAGTAAATCCACAATGTGCATTATGTGCTTGTGATACTTGTAGTATAACATCATAAACAGCTAATTGTTTACCATCAGCATCTGATTGATCAGCTTCAACAACTGTAGTTGGTATACGTGAAATAACATTTTGATTTTGATTGTTGTTGTTGTTATTATTATTAATATTGTTATTGTTGTTATTATTGTTATTAT
Source organism: Aphidius gifuensis (assembly GCF_014905175.1). Classification (NCBI taxonomy): domain Eukaryota; kingdom Metazoa; phylum Arthropoda; class Insecta; order Hymenoptera; family Braconidae; genus Aphidius; species Aphidius gifuensis. Next base: position 20,384,453 of record NC_057788.1, on the reverse strand, counting down.
TACTATTATTATTGACATTATTATTACTCGTTGTTGTATTATTATTGTTGTTGTTGCTGTTGTTGTTGTTGTTGTTGTTGTTGATTCCAGGTGTTATTTGCTGACCAGTTGTAACTGTTGTTGTTGTTGTTGTTGTTAATCGGACCTTATTTTTTTTTTCAAAGTTATCTCCGGGTTTAGTCAGGTTTGGCTAAGGCTAACCGGATCCGGTTTTCCTTACTCTATCCTGATCCGAATCGGATCCAGATTGTCGGACTTTAATCGGACCTTATTTTTTTTTTCAAAGTTATCTCCGGGTTCAGTCAGGTTTGGCTAAGGCTAACCGGATCCGGCTTTCCTTACTCTTTCTTGATCCGAATCGGATCCAGATTGCCGGACTTTAATCGGACTTTATTTTTCTTTTCAAAGTTATCTCCGGGTTCGGTCAGGTTTGGCTAAGGCTAACCGGATCTGGTTTTCCTTACTCTATCCTGATCCGAATCGGATCCGGAGTGCCGGACTTTAATCGGACCTTATTTTTTTTTTCAAAGTTATCTCCGGGTTTAGTCAGGTTTGGCTAAGGCTAACCGGATCCGGTTTTCCTTACTCTATCCTGATCCGAATCGGATCCAGATTGTCGGACTTTAATCGGACCTTATTTTTTTTTTCAAAGTTATCTCCGGGTTCAGTCAGGTTTGGCTAAGGCTAACCGGATCCGGCTTTCCTTACTCTTTCTTGATCCGAATCGGATCCAGATTGCCGGACTTCAATCGGACTTTATTTTTCTTTTCAAAGTTATCTCCGGGTTCGGTCAGGTTTGGCTAAGGCTAACCGGATCTGGTTTTCCTTACTCTATAATGATCCGAATCGGATCCGGAGTGCCGGACTTTAATCGGACCTATTTTTTTTTTTCAAAGTTATCTCCGGGTTTAGTCAGGTTTGGCGAAGGCTAACCGGATCCGGTTTTCCTTACTCTATCCTGATCCGAATCGGATCCAGATTGTCGGACTTTAATCGGACCTTATTTTTTTTTTCAAAGTTATCTCCGGGTTCAGTCAGGTTTGGCTAAGGCTAACCGGATCCGGCTTTCCTTACTCTATCCTGATCTGAATCGGATCCGGAATGCCGGACTTTAATTGAAGTTTGTTTTTTTTGTCAAAGTTAACTTCTGGATTCGGTCAGGCTTGGCTAAAGTAAGCCGGATCCGGTTTCTCTGATTTGAAACGGATCCAACTTAGAAGTATTTGAAAAAAAAAAAAAAAAAAATTAATTTCAGAATGTCATTTTATTTTTTGATAATAATAAATACATTGTTGCATATATATAGTATTAATCATATCAAGTTTTTCTATTGTAATTTTGAAATAACTTTCTACACTTGTAAAGGACTTTTGATTAAATGGATTCCACGTACGCCGTCGTGGTCAATAGGATAGAGTTCCCGACTTTAAACAGAATAGCCCCGAGATCGATCCCCGCAAAATCCGGAATTTTAGTTTAGTTTAGGTCGAATTTTCTAAGATAAAAATATTGTTAATAATGATTGTTAAAAAAAATAATTGAAAAAAGCAAATATATTTTTTTTTTAAATCAAAATTTTTTTAAAACAAAATTCGGATCCGGTTTAAATATAAAATCGGATCCGATTTGGATGTAAAATCGGATCCGATTTGAATGTAAAATCGGATCCGATTTGAATGTAAAATCGGATCCAATTTGGATGTAAAATCGGATCCGTTTTAGATGTAAAATCGGATCCGTTTTGGATGTTAATTCGGATCCGTTTTGGATGTTAATTCGGATCCGATTTAAATGTAATTTCGGATACATAATTTGGTATCCGATTTAGCCACGGTGTCCTTATTGTAACCGGATCCGTCCTGGATCCGAATCGGACTGAAATTTCCACTCGGGTAATTTTAAGTTATAAATTATGATTTTCTAATTAAATAAATAAAGCACATATTTAAAATAAATTTGATAAACAAAAATATTAAATATTAAATTCAACTTTCTTTTAATTATTATTTTAAAGTTTGCATGCTCTTAAATTTTGCGTAATAAGATGATGGTTTTCTGAGCAACGTCATTAAGTCTGTAAAATTAAGAAAGACAAGAAACGATTAACGAGATTACTGCAAAAATATAGCTCGAAAAATTCGGGCTACAATCAGATCACAATTATACCATAATAATATTTGTTAAACATCCAATGAAAAATTGGATCACATATGATGATCACATTGGAAAAGTTGAAAAAATTCAAAACATCCCCGGTGGAAAAAATTTCTCCGGATTTTCTCCGGATTTCTACGCAATTGAGACTTCCGGAGATATTTTCAATAAAAAAAACCAGAAATAACAGTTTTCATACGAAAAATAAAAGAGAAATTTTTTCCCAAAAAAGTCCGGAGAAAATCCGAAAAAACTAACGCTAAAGAATGGAAAAAAAATTATTGCTCGAGAAATGAAACAAAAGAAAGACTTGGAAGAAATAGCAAAGCATTTTATGACACTAATTTTATGACACTAGGAACAGTGGGAATAATATGTAAATTTCCAGAGCATATAATAGAGGTATTGCGTTTTTAAACCCAGATAGAAGTAAGAGTCATTTTTTTTGACTTCGCATATCAAATTAACGTGTGAAGTCAAAAAGTGACTTCAAATTGACGTCAAATTGACTCTAATTTCTACCTAGGTAGCTAGGAGCACAAATATAAAAATGGACCTGAAATCATTTCTCATCTTGAAAAATTCAATATTGAAAAAATATTTAATAAATACTTAATATTGAAAATATCCTGGTGGAAATATTTCTCCGGCATGAGATTGATGGACCAAGAATGGAGTAATGCCGGAGAAATATTTTCACCGGGGAGTTAAACTGCATCAAAATAATTTTTTTTTTTATCTATCTAAGTTATGTGTCATTATTTACTTTTATTTTTATATCATAACTAAATTTATGTATATTTTTTTCAATACATTTTAAATTTAATTTAAAAAATAAAAATCATTATAGAAGAATTTTGTCAGCAAAAAATTAATATAAATTAACATATTAAAATATATATAATTTATTCTAATGAATTACAATTAAATTTTCTTCAATTTAAATAAATTTTTTTCCTCTTTCAATAGAAAATTTTTTTTATCATTCCTGTTGAAAAAATAAAAAAAAAAAGCGAAAATTTTTAATTAACTTTTCTTTGAAGCTCAACTATCTACAGTGAGATAATTTTTTTTTATTTTTATCTCATTATGAAGATTTTTATTTAAACAAAAAAAAGTATTTATACAGATGGAACATGGTTATTTTAACGAGATAATTTATTTATATACTTTATTCTTTGTTGAATGCAAAAAATAAAAAATACGAGTTTTTATTTTATGCTTAGATAATTTGGTTATCAACTGTTTCTATAAAGGTTTTAATTTTGACTGCAGGCAAAATATTATACAAATATACATGTTAAATTAGGAAATTAATGACTCGAAATTTGTTTACTATAGTTGATTGAGATAAACTGTATTTTTTACGAGATGCTGAAAATTTTAGTCCTGCGCAAACTCCTAAAATATCGATGCACCTGCGTTCACCTACTTTTTAACACACACACATATAGATACATTAATTAATAAAATTATAAACATGAAAATTTATCTAAATCATAATAATAATTTTTCATTTTATATATCATATTTAAAGCGTTTACTTTTTTTTATTTATAAATATACAAAATTGAATTTTTCAGAAAAAAAAAAATAAAAAGGTTTTAAAGGTGCTTGAGAAGAGTGTGTTACCAGGTGTTTTTCTCGACACATCGTTTTTCTAGTCTCAAGATGTTAAAAGAAAATAATAATAATAATATTTTACACTTTAAAAATAACGAAATAAAAAAACTATATGCTCGTGTTATATTTATAAAAATGTATAAAAATAGAAACTTTAAATTTTAATAAATTTTTTATAAACTTTATAGGTTTATATATGAAATATTTAAGAGTATTTTTAGATAGAAAATAGTAAGCCTTTGATAATATTATCATTGATTGTTTATATTAATAAATAAAAATATTGACAGAAAAAATAATGAAAAAAATTTAAATTACAGTCAGCAAGTAGAAAAAAAAAAGGAAAAAAAAAATTATAAAGTTTTTCAGAAGTTTAGTTTATGTAATAAATTTTTCAACGGGATAAATGATAGCTTTGTGTGATAGTGACATTTTATTAAAAAAAAAAAGAAAGAAATTGCAGGGAAAAAATATTCAAGGCGACCTTTGTCAATCCCTTTGTCATCATGTACAAAAAATAAGAGGGATAAAAATATATACATATATAAAAAAAAAATAACGAAGTGAATGTTTTACATGAAATAAAGTATATATATATATATATTGTTGTCTTGATGTGCATTTATTTTTCAAAGTACACATTGAAAAAAAAAAAAAAGTTTTCTTAATAATCTCACCATGATGGATAGAACAGTTAAAAAGACTTGGCCAAAGATGAAGCAACGACAAGGGAAGAAAAAGAATGAAAAAAAAAAAAGAAATTATTTATCAAAACTCTCTGTGCATACATCTCAAGATTTTATCTAAAGAATATAAGAAGAAATAAGTAAAAAATAATAATAATGATGTTAAAAAAAAAAACCTGAATTGTTTTGAGGCATTTTTATGGATTATAATATTTTAAAAAATATAGTAATTCGAGTTTAATTGAAATTAATAATAAATTGAAATATAGTTTGAATTATTTTAGGAAGGAATAATGTAAATAAATTATTAGATTAATAATTTAATAGATAAATAATTAAATAAATTGATGAATAAATAAAAAAATAAATATTTAAATATAATTTTAAGCCTACTTAAATTGTCTTAAAAATATCTTTCAAAAACATGAAGTTAAACTAATATTGTGTGTAAGTATATACTAATTATTTTTAATTAATTTATAAAAATAATTTATAATTTAAATAAATAAATGAATAAATAAATAAACAAACTACTAAATAAAAAATAATTCTGAAAAAAAAATTAAAATAACTATTGACAATACTTATTAAAGCATTAAAATATTTAAATAAATTAATCATATATAAGTGTCAAGTTAATAAGTAATAACTTTATCATCATCCAATAATTATTATAACTACTTGAAACTAAACTATATACGTATGTATGTTGAAAAAAAAAATTAAAACTTTTTTTTAAATACTATTATTATATTTTATAATTGAAATAAAATAATAAATCTCTATATAATATTCATCAAATAAACTCGTTAATATTTCAATAATATAAACTATCATCTTATTAAAATATTTAAATCCATTTCAACAGTATTTTATTTAAAAATAAATTCAATAATTCATAAATACAACTTGATTAATTTTCAATTGAATTATTTAATCGAAAATTGCGTATTCGAAATACCATGAACAAACAATAATAATAACAATTGTGTTATAATGACAAATGTAATATTTTACGGTATAATAAATGACAAAAGAAAAGTGTTTGTAAAGCAACCTCGACCGATTATTATTGTTTTTTTTTTTTCAATTTTTCATATATTATTTTTCTGCAACACGAAAGTATTCACATCGAAGCATCCAAAAGTACCCTACTCTTTACTTCTCTACACCCCCTTAACTCTCATTCTCCCTTTATTTTATTTCTCTCCTTTACTGTAACCAACTTCTCCCCCTTTTTTCCACCCTTCCCCCCGTCTAGCAGTAGTAGCGTTCGATCGATCGAGCCGCGCCGAGTTCTGTCTGCACAAACTGCAAGTAGAAAAAGTCACTATAGCGTCAGACTACAGTAGATATTTTTACTTTTTCTTATTTAACGTATTTACTTGATCATATAAAAATATATAATTCTTTTTTTTTTATATTTATAATGTTAAATTATATAAATAATATTATTTTATATTGATTTTAAAAATATCTATATAAATAAATTTGTTTTTCATAAATTGATTTTTGTTTTTTTTTGTTGGGTTTTGAAGGGAGGAAATTGGATAATCGTTTTGCAAACTAATAGACACATCAGCATAATACTGATTGAGTTTAAATGACCGCTAACTTTCCGGCTGCTTTCGTGTGTGTTTTTTTTTTCTTTTTCTTTGATAGAGGTATTAGGGTCTTTTGATGTTGTAATTTCATTAATGATGATTTATCTCTTTAGAGAAAATTAAAAATATTTGAATTAGATTATAGTATATGTATTCAAAAACAACACATGGAATTTGTTTTATTATTTTTTTAGAAATTAATTTTTCTTTTTTTTATAGGACACTTAGAGTAGTTAAAATAAAAAACAAGAAAAAAATGGTATTAAATAAATTTTGCAAACCTTGCAACCCTCACAACTAGTAACACCATAATGAAATCCACTGGCTTTGTCACCGCATACTTTGCATGGAACGAAACTCTTTGCTGGAGTTGAACTATTTGAATCAGCTGCTGCGTAATGTTGTTCTGTAACATATAATAATAACAATAATGATAATATAAATTATTTATACGAAGACTTATGATGATGGTAAATTGTAGATTGCAAGTGTAATGATGAACAAAGTCATATTCTACATAATGAGCAAACTTACTAATGGAAAATACATGTTTACTCAAAAGCTAAGTGAGTTGTTTAATTTTCAGAACCTTATATATATACTTGAATTATTTAAATTAATAAAAACTTGATTAGTAATGAAAAATATAGGAATTTAAAAATATGATTAATATTTTTTGAAGATAACATTGATGGCATATTGCGAATGAAAAAAATTATCTTAATGGAAATTTCTCGGTTATAAATCATCCTGGAACACAACATCCTGTAGTTTGTATATTAGTGTATAAAAAATATGAGGTACTTATTAACAATTATCATTATAAAAATTATAAAAGTATAGTAACATGTAAACATAATGATTCAATGACTATTTTAAATGTTTAAAAAAATTATCATGACAAGAGTATATATGAAAATAAATAAATAAATAAATAAATATTGCGTTTAATAATTTATTTATTTTTTTAAATTTACTATTATCATACATGTTGGATAAATTGAAAATTAATTAATTTAAAAATAAATTAATTAATCATCGTATTGTAATGACTCAATGTTATTATTATTTCAAATTTAATTTTTTTAATATTTACCTATTTAATATTCTATGAAATGTTTGCTTTTTTTTATTTTATTTTTTTGAATTTATTATTATATATTATTGCCAAGATAATTATTAAACATTTTCTGATAAATAATATGTAATTTATTTATTTGTTATTTGCTAGTGGAGAGAGATATTTGTTGTGGCATATTTCCTATCAATTTTTTATTTGATTTATTTTTGTTCAGAATAAGATAATTATTCATGTCAGAAAAAACTTTAAATTATGAGCTGAATATTGATTTTTAGTTTCAATATTCTTTTTTAAATATTAAAATTTTTCTATTGATTATTACTAGAGATTTAAAAAAAAATAAGAACTCCAATTTTTCATTTTCTCGTAAAATAATAATAGCAAAAATAAAATGAAAAATCAAACACAATAATGAAAAAAAAAAAAACATATCAACAACAGGGTAAAATAAAAGTAAAAAGTTGTAAAATAATGTTGACACGTTAGTGATGTATAGCGGTGTATGAGACTACCGGTTTAACAAGACTTGAGATGACATATCCCGGTGAGTTTTCCTTCGAGGGCTCGAAATGTCTTGGCTCAAAACAGACACTAAAACGTCCGTTCTTTAACGGCTCGTCTTCCATCAACCGTTAGGGAAGATAAAAAGGAAAAATCCATGGAAAAGATGATGAAAAACAGGAACGTGCTTATCGCGGAAATAAAGAGAATCATCTTTACTTTTTTTTTTTTTTTTTCAACTCATACATAGTACTTTTTCTTTTTCTATTTACTTTTATTTTTCTACATATGTTTTTTTTTATTTTTTGTTATTTTCATCATCATCTTGTTTTCCGACTTCACATGCCTTTTGCGTGGTAGTTTTACCGTTAACTCTTTTTTATATTTTAACCGATATAAAAAAAAAATAGTCTTCCGGTGTTGAGGATGATTAAATTTGTGAAAATGTTGAATTTAATGAAGTCGGAAGCTTGTATATCAAAAATATAAAAAAATGATAAAATTATAAAGCAAAGTTTTATGTGTGTAGTGTATATTTTTTTTTAAAAATACATTATCATTAGAACTAAAATGAAATAGACTACTGTTGATATTAAAAATAAATTTTTATTACACAAATAAATTTTTTTATATTAAAATATTTCAATGGTTGTTTGCTATAAAAATATTAATATTTATTTATCATATAACTTATTTAAAAAAAAAAAAAAAATATCAATTTAAAATCATAATTTATATATTTTATTTGTTGATGATATGTCATTATATGTGAATACGTAAACAATTTTTCCAGACATGTTGCGGTTTGATGCACATCGTCACAAAGACAGACAAAAGTATTAAAAAAATATTGCCGTTATACTGACGGGATTCCTAGACACTAGTCGTTTATATATGGAATTTTATATGTTCAAGGTAATGAACGAGTACAAGTTGAAAGTCCGATGATGAATGTGTATTTTACAGACAATGTATACACTTGTAACATGTTCAATTAAAAATTATAATCTATGCAATAATAAAAAGAGACCTATTTCTTGGAAACGCAGTTTTATACAAACTACTCGTCCGATTTACTTGAAATTTAACATAAATATTTTGTTTGGCTGTGTAATCATATAGATGACAGAAAAAATCATCAAGTTTTGTGATCACCAAGAGGTGACAACTGATTTTTTCATCATTTTCAGGTTTTTTTCAATTCGATAATATATATATAAACTATTTTTTTTTTTTTTTGGTCAATTGTTTTTTAATCAAAAAATTGAATTTATAAAGCTGTAGAATGTAATCTCGAGTGAAGCCGGGTAATTTCGCCCGTTTTTAATAAAATTATTGTATTTTGCAAAAGAGGATTCGGCGTTGGAGGCAAATACTTCCTGGCATGGAATGAGCGAAGTAGGTACGCTCCTCTCTCGTTCAATGCCAGGAATGATTTGCCAGCAAGGCTCATTTTGATCTTTTGTTCGCAATTTATTTGAAATGTTATAATCCATCTTTTATGTTACGCATCTCTTTTTAACAAGTGGTGGATCAAATCGAACGACAGAGTTGCAATAATGTAGTTGAGCACTCAACTAAACTCTCGCCGTTGTACGAGGATTTGAACTGGAAATCAGGAAGCTCACAGGTGATCCCGCTTGCTCCCTTGACCACAATTGATGTTATAACACAAACAAATACCGATATATAGTTTATTATTCTTAAAATAATAAATTTGTCGAAAATTATTTATTTCAATTGACTATATTTTTTAAACCACTGACACTCAATTTTTATAAAATCAATTTTTTTTCTGAAAATTTTTCACCTGGCTTGTATAAAAATAAAAAGAAAAATATAAAAGACATGTATTAAATAAATAAATAAATAAAGCATATATGAAACATTAAAAAAAAAAATTATAAACAACAAAAATAATGTATATATATTAAATAAAATATATCAACACTTTTGTATTAAATTTTTTGATCCAATAATTAATTAAATTTAAAAATAATAAAATTACATTTTTAAACATAAATCATTTGATGTTTTATATAAAAAATAAATATTAAAAAAAAATATGATAAACAAAAGCTGACGCTAAAATTCATTTCTATCGGATTTACCTTGAATGCTAACAAAACTGGGTCATGGAAAAGCTCACAACAAACTACCCCTACCATTCCCAATTATATTATCCAACCCTCTTGCAATAAATGTATCCCCCGTTAGCCGCACCCATGCTACCCTCGTCATTCTCGTCCTTCAATTAATTCCGCTCGTTTTCAAATTACTTCTCTTTACTTTCTTGTATAACAAATATATTCAAAACTATAGGTATATATAATTTTTAAATATTATAAACTTTTATTTTTAAATATTTAATAATTTAGTAATATAAAAATTAAAATACAAATCTATTTTAAAGTCAAAAAAAAAAAAATCATATGGTTTTATTAAAAAACTTTTTATCACGTTTTAATTGATGTGTATTTAATAGACTTAAAAAAAAAAAAAGAAATTATTAATTCAGATTTTTATATATGTACATATGTTATGTATATTGTTATAAAGATGATTTTTTATTTTTATCATCTCTTTGGCTTTCTCTCTTGAGTCTAGTTTTTGTCAATGCATTTATTCGTTTATACGGTTTTATATACCTTAATATAAAGGTATATAAAATATAAATACACAACCCGGAACAATCATTTTATATATATAGATGCGAGTTGATCGGTGAGACTAGACCGTTACTGTATCTTTAATGTATATAGTCAATGTTGAGGGGGCAGCCAAAAGCACCACACTGATAAAAATTTTTTCCTTGATTAAGAAAAAAATTACTTCGTTTTAGGAAATTCGAAAAAGGTTCAAGGCCCTGTTTTGTATAAAATAAATATTATATTTCAACCCAGATGTATTTATTATAAATAAAAAATTTCTAAAGTTCAAAAAAAAAACTTGAATTTCAGTTTATAATGACTGATTATTGAAAATTTTCGTACTGCCCCATAAGAAGGACTACTTGAAAGAAAAAAAGAAAAACATTAGCAAATAAGAATTAAAACCTAAATCCAAGTAATTTTACCCTTTAATCGAACGAAAAAAGGTTATTGCCACAGTTCAAATTTTTATAATCTAGTTAATTGCGTTCTGTAAAACAGACTATTCACTCATCTTCTCCATGAAAACTGCCCATAACTATTATTCTTTTGTGCTGAAATTAAATTTTTATTTTTTTAAAATGATAAAATTTATTTCAGTAATAAAAAAAAAAAAAAAACAGATACAGAAAATATTTTTCTATCCGGAGAAATATTCTTTTTAAATAGAATCAAACACTTTTTATGGAGAAAAGGTTTTCCTTGTTTTTTTTTTGAAAATCATTCCCGGTAATGTTATTTTTCCTTTATTTTCCAATAATAATAAAATAAATTTAATATACAAAATTGATCAATAAAAATTCAAACTTATAATCTTGTGTATTACATTCTGAACTCGAAGAATTATAATAAACGTTCAAACAATTTTTGCCTGGACATTAAAAATGTGTTTTTCAAAATTGAGAAATATTCCCTAAATCCAAGGAAATCCATATTCGTATTCAAGTAAAATACGCGTTTTGGAAATATTTATTTTTCGTAATAAATTTTTTTTTGTTTTATATCAAAGATTTCAGAATATTATTTATATAAAAATTACCATTGATGAATGGATCTTGCACATTATAAATTATTTTTTTTTCTTTAGATTGATAAACTTGATTCCATAAATAAAAAGCAAGAATATAGCATACAGTATTAATATTTTCATTTGAAAAAATTTTAAATGAAGCTAAATAAAATGCGCTCGTTGAAGTAGTATTTTTTCCAAATCCAAGAATTTCATACTTACCGAGTAAAAATAATTCCTCCTAGTCGAAAATCTTTCTGAAATTTATCTTCAAAATTCATTTAAAAAACGTTTTCTCAAGTAAAATGGAAATGATCATATTTACGTGAAACTCGTCCCTAAATTCAAGGAAACTTATTTTCGAATTGTAGAAATAAATTTTTATTTTTATAATTATATTTTTTTTATCAAAAACTTTATCGCTTCCCCACAGCTGAAGGTATATTTGATTAACAAATAAAAAATATCAGTAAAAAAAAACCGTTATTCTCAGGAACACTATATTTGAAAGTATATTTTCTTGACTGTATTACGATTTTAAAATCGTTACGATTGAATTGCAGATTAAGAATTCCAAGAGAACAGTAATTCGCAGAAAGCAATCGAAACGACTAGTGAAATTCCCATATTTGAGGTGCTTCAAAACATGGTTAAAGTTGCCTGACAAAGCAAGTCCAAAAATTGAGTGGGTAGAGTCGCTGATGAGCGAACTCTGATTAATATATAAGAATACAGTGGCATTTGAAGATTTAAGTTAGACTTTTAGCTAGTGAAAAGTTGTGAAACAAAATCGCCACCTATCGTACGAAATCGGCATTGTCAAAAATTCATAATTTTCCATCAAATCTAAGAAAAAAATTCTATTATTGAATTGGGTTGTAAGCTTCCTAAAAAAAAAAAAATTCAGCACTTTATTATAAAAAGTCTCAATGTGAAGTTGGATACCCTAAATCTAAGTTTAAAATTCTCAATATTAAAGATATTTTGAACAGACAAAAAAAAATACTCAAAAGAAAAATATTTTTTTCTTTGAAGGTTGATTTTCTTACGTTAAGAAAAATAAAACTTTATATTCATTCATTCAACATCATAAAAAAAATTTTTTTGTACAATATTTATGGTCGTAAAGCAAAAATTGAAATTCTTTAGTACATATGCATGTTCTCAGAAAAAGTATTAACCAATTGGGTCTTGTATTGTCAAACCTGGGCTGATAGGAAAAACTTTATGCAAGGAAAAACTCCTAAATCAAGGAAAATTTTTTAAGAAAAATTTTTTCTAATTATAGAAAAACAAAAATATTGTTTGTATATTCTAGTTCATTAAAATTAAAAATGGCACACTTTTCTTTTTGATTCTAGATGAAGAAAAAATCAATTATAAAAATTAATTTCTATCATGTAAATTATTTGGAAGATCCAGTAGAATAATTTTATTCTGGAGCATAAAAATGAAAGATTATAGATAGTACACTACTACCAGATTGATGCAAGGAAAACTTGCATATTAGGTGCAAATTTCTAAATCCAAGGAAAAAATTGGTAAAACCAAATTTTTCTAATGTCAAAAAAAAATAAAGCAAGTTATTTATGTTATTATTTACAACTAAAAAAGGCACAAAGTAGTCATAGTAGCAGGGTGAATCAGCCCAGGTAGCATGACTTTCCGTCGGTAATAATGATTGTTTTGTTACCTATTTGAAAATTCGCAACACTGTTACTTTCTGTTAGAGAAAATACAACAGACAATTCAATATTTATTTAAACGATAAATTGAACGTTTATTTAAACAATGAATTTAGTATTAATTTAAACGATTAATGGAACCTTTATTCTAACAATATTATATTAATATTAAATTCATTGTTTAAATAAAACGTTCAATTTATTGTTTAAAGAAATGTTGAAATCATCGTTTAAATAAATATCGAATTGTATTTTCTCTGGGACATTTTGCAGGTCATTTTGCAGGACTTTCCCCGGGACTTTTTGCGGAACTTTATCGGGACCTTTTTCCAAGACATTTATTTATCTGGGTATACAATTATTAATTTAAAATTTGATTTTTAACAATTGGATGAAAATAAATAATAAAATCATTTATAATGGCCGAGTGATGATCAAAAATATTATTTTTTACACATTGAATTTTAATAGAATAGGTTCACGCACTCCCGTCTTTTCTCTTTTTTTTTTTCCAAACGTCAAGAGGCAGAGAGACGCGCTGCAAGCGCATCATGTGGACTCGTAGTATAAAACCGTGAATACTTCAAATTCCTACCGTTAGTGATGTATATTTTCCAACTGATCGAGTTATTCCTTGAATTTAGAAAATTTCAACCAGTGCAGAGTTTTATTTTTTTTTGTTCTATTATTTTCTAAGTGCGACCCAATCCCTGTTTTTTTGTTTTGAAAAAACTATGTCCTACACGAATAGCCCGATATCCGTTTTTCAAAAAGTCAATATTTCTATCAATAACTTTCTTTTCTACGTTTATTAAGCGGGAACCTAGTGTGTTATTTATGAACTTCAATAAAATCAAGCATCGCACTATACATATTTCGGAGTTTTACAATCGACCGTAAAAATTTTCATACCAATGAATTTTTTCCTGGAATCTAGGAAAATTCTTTTAATAACCAATTTTTTCGCCAACTTTTTTTGGATCGTTTCATTACAAATTATATTTTCATTTTCTTCGTTTTAAAAAAATTGTATTCCACTCATTTATTATCATCATTCTCTCAAAAATAATAAACATTCATAATTTTTTTTTTTTTTTCAATTCTAATTGAGTAGCGATTATTGTGTAATCTCTGAATTTCAATAAGATTTGATATGAAAACATACATTTTTTTCATTCTTTTACTTGAAAATGGAAATTTTTCTTCTCAAAAATTTTTCCCTTGAATTTAGGAAAATTGTAATATTACTAATTTTTATCTTTTAAAGTTCTAGTATTTTTTCGCTACAAATCATTAGTTATCATTGAAGCTTTGAGAAAAATCTGTCTGTTTTCTATACTTCAATCATTTAGTAATAAAAAAATTTAATATTCATACCAATAATTTTTCGTTCATATGCATTTCATAATCAGTCAGGATCTAATCTCTGAAATTAAGTATTACGTCGTAAATTCTTTTTATTCCCACGATTGAAAATGTAATCTTTTTTACTAAAAAACTTTTTCCTTGAATTTAGAAAATTTTTCTTTTTACTCAATTATTCCTTTTGTAGTTCAGCAAGATCCAAATCTGAATTACATTTTATTTCACTTTTGATCAAAATTAAAATTATTTGTCTACAATTTTTCATCGCTTATCCAAAAAAAGTAAATACTTCCAAAAATAATTCCTTTTCTACCATCAATAAGCGAGTGCATATTGTTTTATTTCTGAATTTTAATAAAATCAAGCTTCGCACTATAAGTATTTTTAAGTTTTGCAATCAAGCGTGAAAATTTTACTACTAAAATATTTTTTCCTTGAATCTAGGAAAATTTTTTTGGTACCCAATCTTTTTATCAATTATTTTTTGGAATCGTTTCATTACAAATTATATTTTCATATCCTTTGTTTCAAAAAAAATGAATTTCACTGATATATCATCATCATTCTCCTAAAAATAATAAACATTCATAAAATTTTTTTTTTTTTCAATTTCAATTGAGTACTGATTATTGTGTAATCTCTTAATTTCAATAAGATTCAATATGGAAACATACATTTTTTTCCATTCTTTTACTTAAAAATGAAAATTTTTCTTCTCAAAAATTTTTCTCTTGAATTTTAGAAAAATTGTAATATTACTAATTTTTGTCTTCCATAGTTCTAGTATTATTTCACTGAGAATCATTGTTTATTATTCAAGCTTCAAGAAAAATCTGTCTTTATGAAATACTTTATTCATTCACTATCAAAAAAATTTAATATTTATACTAATAATTTTTTTTTCACGTTATTCAAGTGAGTTTTCAGTGTATTATTCTTGGATTTCAATAATATTAAGTATTACATTATATATCTTTTTTACTTTTACAATCCAAAATCAAAATTTTTAATTTAAAAATTTTTTTTCTTGAATTTAGGGAAAATTTTCAGGTTCTGAATTTATACTCACTAAACTGTATTGTTTATAATTTGCGCCACATTTTTTGTTTCTTTTTTTTTAGATTATGTACTTTCTATAATAGTTTTTTTTTCTCATCTTTAAATACTTATGTTCTGCAAAAAATCACATTTATTCTGAAAGTAGTGAGAGGTCAAGTTAGTTAATTTTCACTTCTTTCCAAGAAGTTTTTCTTTATTTCAGTGATTTGTATATTCATTTGGATAAGAAATCATGTTTAGAAAAAATTTATTCAATTTAAGTGATGCTGTTTTTTCAATTGAGCGGAGTTTTTAAATTTTATCGAAATTTCTCTTAAACGAAGTATTTTACTTAATTTCAGGGAAAATTTCATTGATCAAGGAAAAAATTTTTAACAGTGCACACTGCACACTCCATGAAGCTAGATTTTTGTTTGGTTTTAACATCACTACACTTTTGTGCTTTGCTGTCTATTTATGTATGTATTATTTTTTCGTTTCACTATACATAGCGGGATACGAAAAACGAGTATATAGACACGATATTTTCAACCCGGAAATAAATAAACTAATCCTCTTTAAATATATATATATGTATATATTTTGTACACCCCTTTCTCCGGTATTATATATTCCATATTTTTATTTTCATGCACTAAATTTTAAAAATGTTTTTTTTTTTTTTCTTTTTTTTAAATATTATTTATTTACTCATTTTATTTTATTTATTTTATTATTTTAGAGGACTACTAAAGAGAGATAAATATCCAGTTACAAATGTGCCTTATCTTGCAAAGTAGAATATTGATTAAAATGTCGACGAATTATCTTTTCATTTATTTAGTTATATCACATGATTGGTCGTTGCACTGACAATCCAGTCAAGAGCTGATGCCAATATGCAGATGTGTAAAGGAGATGATGAGTCAAAGGTATTTTTGATATTCGGTGCGTATAATCTACAAATAATTGTTTGTTTGTTTCTTTTTCAAGTCATTGGAGTTAAGAGTGCCTTTTAATATTTTGATGACAGTGATTGCATACGAGATGTAATATTGCTGGTTTTATGTAAAATTTATAAAAATATAGTAACTTGTAAACGTAATGATTCAATGACTATTTCAAATGTTTAAAAAAATTATCATGACAAAAGAATATATGAAAAAAAAAAAATAAATAAATATTGCATTTAATAATTTATTTATTTTTTTAAATTTACTATTATCATACATGTTGGATAGATTGAAAATTAATTAATTTAAAAATAAATTAATTAATCATCGTATTGTAATGACTCAATGTTATTATTATTTCAAATTTAATTTTTTTAATATTTACCTTTAAAATATTCTATGAAATGTTTGCTTTTTTTATTTTATTTTTTTGAATTTATTATTATATATTATTGTCAAAATAATTATTAAACATTTTCTGATAAATATAATATGTAATTTATTTATTTTTTACTTGCTTGTAATTAGGATAGGATATATTTAATTATTTACCCAATATTTATCTAAATTATTGAACTTTTTGACCTAAATAATGGATTTTAATTTACATTACAAATAGAAACTTCTTTGTTCATCAAAATAATATATATTTGTGTCACTAACAATCTATTCAAAAAATATTATATATTTTCGTTTTAATTATATAAACGATTCCATAATGATATCAAATTTTTAAAAATAAACGATGATAAGCGATCGTTTTTAGTCTTCACATGATTAAAAAGATTTTTTATTAAAATCTATCGTCTGTTATTTTACTCAAAAAAAAAAAATAATAACTTTCTAAATAAAACACGACAAGATAAGACTCGCCAATACAAAGAATTTATAAAATCGAATGAATTTTAAATTTTGTCATTTATATTATTAAAAGAAAACATGTAAAATATAATAAAATTTGTAAGCAAAATGCAAATAAATAGTTTTTTTTTTATCATTGTATTTCCAGGAAAAATAAGTAGGGAGACATATTATTATTGAAATAAATAAATAATTTAAAATTCAAACACATAACGACACTAGAGGCACAGTGCACTGAACGATGAATTTACTTGAATACAAAGTATCACAAGAGATAGATAAATTTATTCTTCGTACAATGCTTCCTTGTAAACATTGTGGGGGTGTCAACTTGTCCAGTTGAGTTTATAATATATCGGAGTCACGTTCCATCACTTTATATACATCTAAAAAAATAATATATAAATAGATAAAATTTTGAGCTACATAGTAGACACAATACTAACCTACCTATATAATATTTTTCATATTCGTAAAATATATATTTCAATATCTATACTCAAGTATCATTTTTATTATTTTTTTTTTTTTCGTGAAGGTGTTATACACTGTGTTGACTTTACATGTAATATTGATGTTATACCATTTCACATCACGCAACAAAACTTATACACGCGTTACGTGTGTTAGATAAAAAAATAAATAAATAATAAATAAATAAAATCAAAAAAAAAAAAAACATGCATAGAGGTCACCATCGCGTGACGCATTTTTTAAAAAAAATTTGTTTAATTAACTATTTAAATAAAAATAAAATTTTTATTCTTTATTAATAAGTATTTTTTGTATTTAATTATTTATATTTAAATAATAATTATTATATGTAAATGAAAATAAATTAAAACGAAGGTTGTAAAAGACTTTTGACGATGTGGTGAACAATTTAGCTATTTTAAAAAATATTTACATCAATTTTTCTTTGGAAAAATTTTAATCTTCAACTCTATATTTAATTAATTCCTGTTGGATTATTACATAAACAAATGAATAGATAAATAAATATCAAAGTTTAATTCAGATATTTAGACAAAAAAAAAAAAAAGTATTTCGATTATTTCTGTGGAAAAAACTTTAGAGCTTTTAAACTAAAAACTAAACTAAATTATTTTAATTATTACAAACTTATTTTCTAAACTTTTATTTACCAAAAAAAGAGATGGATAAATATTACTATGTAAATAAATCATTAGTTATAATTAAAAATAATTATATGTGAATAAAAAAAAAATATAATTTGAAAAAACAAAAAAAAGTTTGATTTATGATATTTTAATTTTTGATTGATTGCTTGTAGACGAGATGAGATATATGATATAAATTTTAAAACATGAATATATATATATATGTGGTTTGTGTTATAAAATATGAAAAGGGTCTTGATATAATTAAATTGTCAGGGGTATTAAATTGTATGTGGTTATGAAACAAAGAGAAATAAAAGAGAACAAGCAGCTGAGCAAGAAATATCGATGCGTTTTCATATTCACACTGCAGGTATACATATTGTTAAAATGTGTAAATGTAAATGAAATTTTTGTATTTATTCATGTGTGTGTGTGTTGGTGAATGATATAATGTGTATTTATGTATAGAGCCCTTGGTGTGTATTGTCGACGTAATTGCCTCATCACCACAAACTAAAGTGAATAGAAATCCTGATTGTACCAACTCGGTATTGTCCAGGAAAAATATGTTTTCATGGTAATAAAACTCGGTGACAATAGTGTTTAAATTATATAAATAATATCGTTGCAATAAAATTATAAAATAATTAGTATCAAAATAATAATCTTCATATGATTTTTTAAATGAAATTAAAACAAGGCTTCATTTTAAAATACATTATTTTACTGTATGTTAATAAATTCGTAACTTTTTTTTTATAATCACAATATTCAAATGAAATAGTAAACTAAATACTTAAAAAATATACAATTTCATAAAATAAATTTAGCAATTTTTTGTATGCCTAAAAAAAAATGTACACTGAGAAAAAAAAATAACAATTTTTACTATGCTAGCAGGGTAATCGTCGGGTAAAACTTGATTTTGGGGTTTTTTCATGTTCTGATATATAAAAATTATTGTTTAGATTATATAAATTACTTTGCAGCATAGTAAAAATTGGGATATGCCAGGGTAGTATTTATTGGTATAACAAATATTGATAAGCTTAATACAATTATTACAGTTTTATTCAAATAAAATACTGAGCTTTGGATAATTTTTATTGTGCTGAACACTAAACATTACTCTGCAGCATGGTAAAATTCAACCCTCGGTAATCTTCGGCGCTGTTCGATAATTATCGTGTCAGGCTTTTGTTATTTTTGTTATTGTGAGACGCACATTTAGGTATTTGTACGTCCAACGGTCTAATGTGCCTCCGTAATTATACATAATATTGATATTAATTAATTCAAGTGAATAAAAAAGTGCAGTTATCTAAGAAAAATCTACGACTTAATTTAAGTACTTTTACTCGCTAATTATTTATAGATATCACTAGTGAAATGGAAGTGTGAACATAATTTGTGTACAGTTTTCATTTGTTACGTAGGCGAAGCCTATAGTATTAAATTCATACACGTTTTTTTTAAAATGATCATATCTTGTAAAGTAATAAAGGTAGAAGGATCGTATTAGGACCAAATTATTCGTCTATGAAAATACTAAAACCAGGGACTTACTAAAAGTAATTTTAATTGTTAGTTAATTTATTATTAACAAAAAACGATCACCGTGTAATTTTCAAAGTCAAATAATAAGAAAACTAAGAACAAATCATGGATGCGATTTTTTGCCAGGATATTAAGAATGACGGAATTTATAATAATCGAGTTGAAAATTGTTTTTAATGTCGTTGGAAGATTGTTAATAAACAAAAAAACAAAATTGCTGTTTTTTTATGTTTTGCATAACTCTTTAAAATTTTAACTTACAAGCTTTGTTTATAGCTCAAATTAATTGTCTTTTCGATACAAGGCCACCCTCTCTTGATAAAATTTGCTCTGATCATTCGTTAATTAGATATCAGCAATTGTTTATAACAATCACTATCAGCCTTTATGTTACAGTCGAAAAATAGTAACGAAGGAGTGATTTTAGCGATTTTATCAAGACAGGGTGGCTTTCAGAATTTAATATCAAATTTTTGAGCTTAATAAAACTTTTATGTTAATTTGTTCAAAAGTTATCCGAAATATAAACAATTACCGATTTTTATTTTGAACATTTTTTCTTCAAAAAAGAGTTTAAAGCGCATGCGTAAAACTTTCTTTGCTGTGGTTACAATTTGCTTGATCGATAAAATAGTTATTTATATTACCATGTTATTAAAAAGAAAAAAAAAAACTACCATGGACAAATTTTTATAAATAAAAGTAATAAACAAAATGGTTCTAAAAAAGATTTGTTTAGTTAAAAAAAAAGTAAATTGAACGATTTATTTTTTTTATATTTGTATTGATTTCTTTTTTGAACGAATCTAATAAAATTATTAATTACAAGTGGTATAACCTCAAATTTTTTTCATCTGTATTTTGATTTATGTACATAATTTGACAGGTGAAAAACAGCGCGAAAAAAACAAAAAATATTTAATCATATAATTTAAAATTATTAATAAAAAAAAAAAAACTAAAATGAATTTGGAATAATCAAGAGGAACCACACGGGCTTTCGCCGGAGTTTTGAAAATTTTCAATTTTCAATAGAACGAATCCGTTACTAAAATTTTTATCGTGAATTTGATAGCATTGAGGATGGTCTCAATTTTTATATTATAAACAATATTTTAATGGAAACATCCACACAATATTATTTTATAACAAAAAAATTATTAGCTGTATTTTTAAATGAACACACCGAGCATTATGAAGTTAATAAAAAAAATTTTGTCGTGAAAAATTTAGATTTGAATAAAATATATAATTATAAGTTAACATATATAACACAAACACCAAATACAGAATTTATTGTTAAAAATTGGATATAAAAAAAAATACATTAAATAAGAATTTTATTTTGAGTATCATTATTTAATTATTACCCTTTCATTTATTTTTTAAGCAATATTTAAAAAAAGATAATATATTTGGAATTTTTATTAATTCAAATAATAAAAATTGTTGGTAATACATCAAACTTTACTTATCGACACTATATTTTTTAGTGTGTATGTATAGTTAAAATTACTGTGCTTGGCATGGTAATTTTTGTCCAGCCGAAATACAAAATTAAATGGCACGAAGGGTAAAAATTATTGTTCCCATTGTAATATATGTTAAACTTACAAAATACCCGGCCTTTACTACGCAGCACAGTAATTTTTATTTGATTTTAGTTGTAAAAATTGTTATTTTTTTTTCTCAGTATACAATGAAATCTAAAAATAAATAAATAAATATTTGTAGATTGCAGTTTTTTTTTTTTTTTTTTTTTGTTATCATTGAAACTTTAAAAAAAAAAAATTATTATATTAAAATTAATAAAAATAATAGTAATGTTTTTTTGATTTTTAATTAATTTAATTTATTTATTTTTCAACATTTTATATTGTTTTTTAAAATTTAAATTAAATAATTATTTCCAGAACAACAGGTTGTTTTTAATATCATTTTTTTCTTTTATATCAACAATTTATTATAAAAAAAAATAATTAAAATAATTAAACAAGCGATAAAACTAATTAATAATTGAAAAAAAAAATTTTAATTATATTTATTTATTTGATATAAATTTATAGAAAAAATTATATTCATTTTTTTTATTGAAATATAAAAATCATTGGCTTTTGGATGAATAAATTTAATTTTATTATACATTACAAATAACCTTATAAATACAAGATTATTTGAAATATTTTTATCCTCACAACTGATGTCAAGTCATCCTGAATTTATTGATATTTAACGACCTTTTAAAACACAGAGATATGTAGAGAAAAAAAAAAAGTTATTAAAAAATAAAAATTAAGAAAAAAAATAAAATAAAATGTAAAACATATATATTTCTAAAAATAATAAAATGCGTGTAATAATATATATATGCAGACTAAATCGTGAAACGTGTGCATGAAACTGACATAGTATATATACGATAATTTATGACCACATTTATTCGCCTGGTCGCTTTCCCAATGCACTTTCTACGTTCAATATTTCTGGCACGAAAGTCGTCGATCCCTCTCAATCCTTCTCCTTTCATACACGCTATTGCACAATTATTTAAAGATAACAACGATAAAAATTTGTATAATAAATCTTTAATATATTTATATTAATATACACTTTGAATTATTAAAATAATAAGAGCAAAAAAAATAATAAATAAATAAATCCAGCACATGAGAATTAATTATTTTTTAAAATTGTTTATCAATAATATTTTTTGAATATATTATTTATATATTTGAATATAATTATACATAATCATTGTGCATGGTCAGTTGCCTTTGGATAAAATAAATAAATTTTTTAATGAGAAATACATTTATGAAAAATTATAAAAACTATACTAACAGGTGTTGTGCAATGAAAATGCGGAAGTGAGGGCTTACTCAGAGTAAGCTTAGTTATATTATCTGCTTCTTTATATGAAGTTTATTTTTCATACATTTATTTTCTTTTCCATCTCAATATCATTTTATAATATTTTATTATTATTTATGTTTTTTTTTTATCTGGGAATAATGGCACATGGGTTTTTTGATCTTGTATGATTTTTCTTTGATTTTTTTCAATTTATTTTTTTTTTTACAAAAGATTTCCGAAATAATCTCCGGATTTTTTTTGTACTTTTGATACATGCAAATATCATGGACATTTTAAAAGAAATTTTAAGTATAAGTATAAAATTTTTTCATAAGGTTTTTTAAACAGCTTTTGATATTAATATAAATAATATAAATTTTTCAGTAAATAAAATAGACCTTGTAAAGTCCTTCAACCCTTATTCAAAATTATTCTCATTTTTATTTTCTTTCAACTTTAATTTATTTAACTTTTTAATTTATAAATTTTCCATTACTAATAATATTTTAAATGTTACAAAGGCACTTTGAATGTTTTAAATTATTATTATTTAAAAAAAAAAAAAAAAGATTTTTTACTTTTTTCCAGTTTGTGAATACCAAAATACACACTTGAAATTATTTCGCATATCAAAGCATATTTTAAACTCACTGACATAAAAAAAAATATATAAATTTTCATAATTTTTTAAATAACAAAGATAAAATAAAATAAAACATTGAAAATTAAATTTATTTGAATTGAAAAATAAGCTTTAAAAAAGTTTCGTATATATTTTTTATTATTGAATATTGAGTAAGCTCGGAATGCAGAGTGTTTCTCATACAATTTTTTTGTTTTTTCGTTTTAAAATTAGTTGGATATATAGAAACTTTTATGCATCGAGTGGAATCATGTAATTTCTAATGTACGGTGAAGCATGGGTATATTGATCGAAATGAGGGAGCGGAGAAAATCGAATATGGCAAAAAAAAAAAAAATGAGGAAGAAGCTATACCGCGATGAACCTGGTGGTGAGTATAGGGGAGATTTGCGCGGAACAAATTGTGGTTAGTCTAAAGCAAGTTGTATATGGTATAAGTATACGGAAAATAAATTGCGAATGAATGTGTATATACAAAACATGAATGTACGATTTAAGTTGGCAAAAGATAGAAAAAAATAAATAAATAAAAAGTACATACACACAAGTTTGAAATGAACAAATCGAATCGTCGAAACAAATAGTTGATGAATAATAAACAAATGAAAAAATAAATAAATAAATTGATAAAATAAGTGAAATAGATTGATAGTAAATATAAATAAAATAAATGTATTTTATATTTAAAATAATATATGTTAAATAAATATTGAAAATATATTAAAAGTAAACTCAGTTATATATTTCTCAATACAAAATTTTAATAGTTTAACCAAAAAAAAAAAAATTATTTATGGAAGTATATTTATTAACCCGTATGTATTGTTTGATAGCGGAAAAAATATTCTGCGGGTTTTTATCATCAAATAATATGATAAGGATTAAAAAAAAAAAAATTTAATCATGTATATAGTTAATGGGTTTATGGAAAAGTTGTTTTTAATTTTGAATATAACTATGTTATTAAATTTTCAAAATAACATTAATCAATATTGTATATATCTAATGGAACATTGTAATTTAGCAAATTTAAATATTCATAGTCAATTATCGTTACATAATTTGAGATAAAAAAAAAAGTACATAAAATGATTATTTTATGTTGTTATTTTGTTTTTTTTTTTTTTCATACATCGATGTATGAACTTTATTATATTTTCTTATTTTCTAATTTTGTTATTATTATTATTTGTCTATTGAAAGTTGTTGGATTTTATGAAACAAGAAATAATAAAAAGAAAATATATTCGTGAGATTATTTGTTTAAAAATCAATGAAGAGAGAGTTATATTAAAAGAAAAATAAAAACAAGAGACATGTTTTCACTCGACGAAATGGATTATAAAGTTTAAAGGTTGTTAGTATCAAGATAATAAATTGCTTTGAATGAAAAATATATATCTATATCTAAAAAAATTAAAAGCACACACGAACTACACGAGTCAAAATATAAGAAAAAAAAGCTCGTACAAAATATGCCACAATAATATACTTATCTCTCCACTTGCGAATAAAAAATAAATAAATTACATATAATTTATCAGAAAATATTTAATAATTATCTTGGCAATAATATGTAATAATAAATTCAAAAAAAAAAAATAAAAAAAAGCAAACATTTCATAGAATATTTTAAAGGTAAATATTAAAAAAATTAAATTTGAAATAATAATAACATTGAGTCATTACAATACGATGATTGATTAATTTATTTTTAAATTAATTAATTTTCAATTTATCCAACATGTATGATAATAGTAAATTCAAAAAAATAAATAAATTATTAAATGCAATATTTATTTATCTTTTTTTTTCATATATACTCTTGTCATGATAATTTTTTTAAACATTTAAAATAGTCATTGAATCATTATGCTTACAATTTACTATATTTTGATAATTTTCACTATATGATAAATTTTATATATAACATTTAGCACCATAACAAATTAATTTATTTTTAACTATATCCAAATCAGTCAAAACATTTCCTCTTTAATTACTGTTATACCAATTTTCGAACATTGTTTTGACATCAAAATGGTTGACATGCTGATAGGCGCGTATGCTCATCAACGAGGCAGAGTCGCAGTAATTTTATCAGTATATATAGTGGGTAGGGGAATACTGTGGGCGGAGCATGATAACAAAATGATTAAGAAACAAATATACATGTATATATATATAAAATTAAAATGAATATTCATCATATAAAATAACAATTAAAATAAAAAAAAAGAAACAAGCAGACTGGTGAAATTAAAAAATTCAGATTCATCATCATCTAAAAGAACACGGATAGATTTTTTCTTTTTTTTTTACTAAAAAAACACCGCGATTTTTACGATGGCCCACAGCAATCTGGAAACGTGGGGGAAATGTATTAGAATTTGATATGGGCCATAGCAATTTTTCTCGATGAGCGCCGCCTCACGGCATTTGGACTTTTACCCTTGTACCATAGTAATTTTTAAAATAGCCATATGAAAACGTACAAAGCCAATACTAAATATTGGAAATTGACGATGCAAATTTTAAAGAAGTGAATATTAATATTTAATGAGACAAATCGTAAATTTTACAATGTAGAAAATTAAAAAAAAAATATGTACACTCGAAAAATTTGTTTGAAACATAATAAAAATTAAAATAGGCAATAGCAAATTTTACAATAGTTAAAAATTTTTTACCCCGCACCGCCCCCCCCCCACAAGCGGGAGGGGGCGGTGCGGGGTAAATACATGGTAACTATAATAGAATAAAAATTAAATAAATACACAGATAACGTTCAGACGATAATTTATTATAGAATAATTTATAATAATAATATTTTTACATCCAACTTTTTGGTATAAAAGAAAAACCTTGAGATGTTAAAATTTCTGACGTTATAACTGATGTATACTCAATAATTTTGTGGTGTGGAATAAAACCTAATTCAGTATCATTTGAGTCGATTAATTTATATGCATCAAAGTGTTCATCCTAATAACTTTTTATTTTCTTTGTATTGTTAACTGTATTATTAACTTTTTATCAATCATATTACGGTATTCTATCGGAATATTTTATTTATATTTTTTTTTAAATAAAATTAAAATTTCACTTGTAAATTAAAGAAAATATATTTTTAAAATCCCTTGATAACTTCAATAAAAGTAACACTGGCTGACTTTGAATAAAACACATTACACATTTCGCCGTTAAAATTTATTTCATGTCTGTGCACGTCTGATAGAAAGAATCGATTATCGACAAAGGCACACAAAGCTAAAAATCATCTGGAATTTCCAATGCGCAGAATAACGGCCGCGCAGTAATTTAATTTTTTTACTATGGCCCATTAGAATTTTCGCTAAGCCCATATTAACATAGGCTTTTGAATACTGCAGTCGGTAACAACGAGCATCGCGGCAAGTAGTAGATAAAGAATTGCTATGGTGCATTGTAATTTTTAGATGGAGACATTCGAATTTTTTTAACATAACTATTGTAAAATCTACAATATGCACAGCAAGTTCGACGCTGTGCTCAAGCAAAAATAAAAACCTATAAAAATTACTATGGTACATTGTAGTATTAGAAAAGAAGCATAATAATTTTTTGAATTTAAATTTGTAAAGATTCCATGTTACGTTGCAGTTTTTATTTTATACAAAGTAAAAAATCGAAATCTCAAATATTGCTATGGTCCATTGCAATTTTTTAATCACAACATTGTTTTTTTTCGTAATATTTAATGTAAAAATTGTATTAGTTGACCGATGTTTCTTGAATACTGTGGGACCGTAGTAAAATTTCGTGTAAATTTTTTTCCGTGAAGATCAATATATTTTATACAGGGCCAGCGTTTTCTTATTATTTTCCAAGCATAAACGGACGTCGACCTTATAATCATTAACGCATCCAATTTTCATAAGACAACAACAAAAAAAAAATAAAATAAATAATAAAATTAAAAAAACAAATACAACTTCCAAGTCCATTCTTTAGTTTTTCCTTTTTTTTTTCATTTCCAAGAATATTCATTTATATTCATTGACAATTCACCGTTATTATACTGTCACAAATATCAAGTTCATTGTCATGTGAATTATGCAACACTGATTTACACTAATTAATTAAATAATTGATAATTTAAAATATAATTAGTGCGAAAAATTGTTAATAAAAAAAATTTTATAAAATGAATAGAAATATGAATTTATGATATAAAGTAATAGAAAAAAAATTGCAATAAAAAAAAAAATTACTACGAGAGAAGGAGGTGATATAATACGTTGAGATCCCACGTTCGATTAAGGATAATATAATGCAAGTATAAAGTTGCAAATCGTTGAGAAGAAGAAAGAAGAAAAATTTATGTACAAAAGTTTGCATGATGCCAACGACCCTGGGGCCCACAAGTGTGCTCGCAATTATTATCGTTAATACGGAAAACCGGAAAACAGAAATAAACATAATAATAAATAAATGAAAAATAATAAAAAATAAAAAAAAATATGCGCGCAAACATAGAGAACAATAAAGGCACAGAACGATGAGGTTCGGCGAATTTTGTCGCTTCGATGCCGATCCTCATATTTGTGCTTTTTTGTTCATTTTTTTTTTTTTTTTATTAAACCTCATTATTTATCCTTTGATAGCTTAACGAAAAATTTTATTATAAATTTATTCAAGTAAATAATATTGTGTTTTTGATATTCAAGTATTAATTTCGATAATTATTTTTTCTTTTTTATTTTATATATTTTTTATTGAGTCAAAGAAATTTTGTGGATATTATTTTATATAATCACGTTTTTTGTTGATAAAAGTTTTTACAATTTTAATAAGTACACTGTAATAATAGAAAATATATTATCATTAAATTTTTTTAATTAAACAAATAGCTTTTAAACAAAATAAAAATAAAGTTAAATAATTTTTTGTTGTAAAAAGAATTTAAGTGATTAATTTTGACTGAATACACTGTAACTGTCATATGATTTTTTATTCTTTTTGTTAACAACAAAACTAAAAGAAATCCTATTTTCGAAAAAATTAAATTTATCATAATTTTATTATTTTTTTTTCTCTGCGTGTAACGACTATTATTACAGTATGTTATTAGTATTCTGGGAAAACCTTTCCACTTCATTTTTTATATTTTTTCATCAAAAAAAAAAAAAAAAAAAAAAAAAAATCATATTGGAATAAAAAAATAAATTAAGAAGATTTTTTTTTAAGTTTATTTTTTTTATTCTATATGTATATATGTGACTAAATTTTTTCTATTTATATTTGTGGGAAAAAAAATATATAAATGTTTGACTTCTTGCCTGCCAGTGTACACATACCGTACCTAATATTTGACTAATATTATCCGTGTCGTTTTTTTTTTAAGTAACCATGAAAAGATTTTATTTTTTTGTTAAGCATGAATGATCACAATACATCTTTTAACAGCAGTCTTGTTGAGTGTTAAAAAAGATACCCCTTTATTGAACAAATTCAACATAAAAAGGAGGCAAAATCTTTCGTGACCCATTGAAAATAATTTAAATTATTTTGTTATTATTAAAATATAATAAATGAATTTTTTATTCTGTACTAAATCAATTTAATAATACGTGATTATATTCTTGATATCACAACTACAAATGTAGTCAAAATGTAGTCAAAATGGCTGTGACTATGACTTGACTACGAGCCGAGTGACGACGAGACTACATTCATGAATAGACCCTCGATACATGCAATGCAGATTAAGAAGAAATTGTTATGACATTCGAAGAATATTCAAATAAGGGTTTGAAATAATCTTGTAAAAATGTACAATTTTTAATGTATATAATAAACAAACTACCTTATGCATAATCAAGTTGAAAAGAAAAAATAATCTTGATGTATTATAAGGGGTAGTTTCTCAAAGAAAATTATATATTTTTAATGTTGTGATAAATAGAATTTTTTAAAAATTAGATATTATTATTTATTATATCTCGAAATGCACTTGTGAACATGATTCGCAAATATGCGAAAATACTTTTTTAAAATTTCTAAATTCGTACTATATTTTGGACGGCAATTTATTTTTAGTTTTTACCTAAAAAATTAAGAAGGTAATTAAGAGATTAAAAGTGACATTTTTGTTAAATCGAATTGGCATTAAAATACATGTGCAATAAACTCGAAATAATTTGTACTAAGTTGTAAAAAAAAAAATTTGAGTTGATACATCAATAAGAATAACAGAAAGAAAATTAATAACTTTAAAATTTTTATAAACAATTATCTGTTGTTTATAATGCTAAGTATTTTAAAATTATTTATCGAGTATATTGTTGTAAAAAACAATTTGTAAAATCAAAACTTAAATCTATCCCAACAAAAAAAAAAAAATAAATAGCAACAAAAAAAATTACTTACTCCGGATATTTGTTTTACTCCGAAATGTCATGCTTTTTTTTTTTTTCTAATTTTCTTCGGTAAAAAGTGAATCTTTTTTATATCTTTTAAGTGGTGTGGTAAATTTACTATAGAATTGGCTGTCTCATAATGTTGGATCGATTCAAAACCAGCCAGGAAAAATTTACCCCATTCTATTTATCTCCTTTTTTCTTATTCATTTTTTAAATTATTAAATTACTTTTCTGTTGTTTTTAATAATAAACTTTTTCTTCCCGCATATGTATACTTTGTTGAAAATATATATAACGCAAGATAATTAGTACAAATAAAATTACTCCAACAACTTCAATGTTGATGGAAAAGCTCATGTTAAACTCCCCAAGATTTCCTGTACACTTCTCTCAGCCCCAACACGAAAACTTTCTTTAAACTCACAACATTAAAAGAAAGAAAAAACAAAAAACCTTATAAATAATTGACAATTACACAGAGAAAAAAAAGCCCAATAAAAATTATTGTGCAGAATAATTTTCTACAACCTCAATCACTGTTAATTTTTATGAAATTTTTATTATTTTCTCTTGTATATGACAATTTGTTAAAACAACACGCCAAATTAAATAAATTAAATTTACATTGAAAAAAAAAATCCACAATTACAATAAAACGTACAATTAAATCTATGCATAAGAAAAAATAACAATAAAATAAACGTAATAATTGTCATAAAAAAAGTTTTTTTAAAAAAAGGATAATTATTTAAATACTGCTTGAATAAATAAAATCTAACCTTTGACATTTCATATAGATTCACACGACGCCACACCCATATATATATATATATGCAATTGAATCGAGGTTTATTTAAAAAAAAAATAATAGAAA
The DNA here is from genome assembly GCF_014905175.1 of Aphidius gifuensis. Lineage (NCBI taxonomy): Eukaryota > Metazoa > Arthropoda > Insecta > Hymenoptera > Braconidae > Aphidius > Aphidius gifuensis. The sequence continues at coordinate 20,353,787 of NC_057788.1, read as the reverse complement.
AAAAAAAAAAAATGTAAAAATGAGAACGAAATGAAACTAGAAAAGAAAGGTTGAGTGTTGAGAGAGTTGAGAGTGGGTGAACAAAGAAAGCGAGTACTCATGTTGAGTCCGATGCCTGGAGAAAAAGACACGACAGATGAGAATTGAGAATGAAAAAGGTAAATAAAATATATGAAAAAAAAAAATAAATAAAAAATTAAATTAAATAAAAAAAATGAAAAAGAGAGAGAGAGAACATAAATGAAAGCGGTAAAAGAGTTAAAAAAAATAAATAAAAAATAAATAAGAGTAAAAAGGGACAGTTGTTTCTTTGTCGGTGAGCTGCTGCACATCACGACGAATACTCGTTATTCTACCACAGGACAGAGAAAAGCCGATCGAAATCGTGAGAATGCCTGAAGCAATTCAATTGGATCATTTACTGTTGTTATAACTTTGTACGGTTATTGTCACTTTAATATACTAAGTGCAATTTATTATTAATTTATGCATTATTAATTTTTTTATTTGCAAATTTAAAACAAATAAATATCAATTTATTTTACATATATAAACAAATGTTATTATTATTTTTATTATTATTAACAATAGAAATATTGATTATTTGTTTTATCAGCTCATTAGCTTCATGTATATAATCAAGGTATTTTTTTTTTCTTTTTATTTATTTATTTATAATTTAGTCACGATGACTTGACAGTTTTTATTTTTTAACAAGATAATTTTTTTTTTTTATGTTTATTTATCATGTATGATAAAAATTAAAGAAATAAATATTTTTAAAGTTAATAATTTATAAGGAAATGTAATGTATTTTAGATAAATTTTTTAATTTGTGAAAAAAAAAATTAAAAATATTAATTTGTTAAATAATTTTTTTTCCTTAGAAATTAGATAGATACTTGTAGCAATATTTTTGATGAGAAAAAACAAAAATCTAATGACTCAAAGTCATTAAAAAAAAAAAAAAAAAGTAAATGAATAAATAATGTTTTTACTTCGGGGCATTATTTTGTAGGACACAATAAGTGCATGTGCAAGAAACAAGCAAAGAAAGTAGATATAATTTTGAAAAAATATAATAATAATAATCAAGAAAGAGAGCAAAAGAGAGACAATTGCAAAGCTGGAGGCAACACATCCAAAATTAGATAGTCTAATATTGCAATGCGGAACAGATTGTAGTTATTCTTGGCTGACCAGGCAAAGGACCCCTCTACTTACTGGGTTAAGTCGTTTACTAACGTTTTTTATTATTTTATTTTTTTCATCATCTCATATATATATTTTCCTCATTTTCCGCATTTTATTTTATTTATTTTTTTCAACTTAAATGGATTATCTCAGTGATGATGGTATATATTGAGGCAGGTCATATAATATGTCTGTCAAAAAGTTAATATAAATTCACCATATTTATCAATAAAAAAAAATTATTTAAGAGATAAAATATTTCACTATATTGACAGCATAATTTTTCTATATTTTTTTATCATTTTTTTCATGTCAGTTTAATAAAAAAAAAAATAAATAAAAATATACTATACTGACATTAAAAAATAAATATGAAAATATTATTAATTTTGATAAATAAACAACTGAACAATTATGAAATAAAAAAAAATATTATTATTATTATTATTAAAAATCAAAATATCATTTTTACAGTAAAAAAAAAGAGGAGGAGAAGGAGAAGGAGGAGTTAGAAAAAAGGGAAAGAGAGATGAGATAAAGATTACGTGTAAATTCAATGCGTTTTCTCGTGGTATATAAAGACTTATAGACTTCTTCCGCGTTCGCGCAATAGTTGTGGTGTTACGAGTGATAGTTGCACTCATGATTTTAACGTATATATATATATATAAAAATTATTTATATAAATACATAGGTATATAAATATGCGGGTTAGAGACCTTTCAATTGTGTATTCATAACTCGTGTGGCGCCCTATTACAATTACATAAGATCTTTCTATTAATTTTTTTTTTTTAATGAATAATTTATATGGGTGCGGGTTTAGTTTTTAAAAAATTGAAATAATAATAATATAAAATAGAAATATATATTTTTTTGGTTTCAAGTATTTTTCAATCATTTTTAGAGATGTTTAGAATAAATAAATAATTTTTATTGTTAATGAATTGTTAAAATTTTGTGTTTATTTATGTTGGTGGTTTTTTTTTTTTTTTTTTTTTGTTATAATATAAAGGCAAGTTTCTCATGCAATATAAATTGTTGCAGGTAATTTATGTGCAACAGGAAAACGATTGTGGACCAGCTCCTGCACACTTTCACTTATGTACCGATCGATTTAAACATGAATAATATATATATATATATATGAAATATGTTTTTATATATTAAACTATATAAATGAGTATATGCTGCAGCTGTAAAGGTTCAATTGAGAAAGAAGATAATCTTGTTATTCAACTTATGTTGTATATATTTTTTATAATTTATAAAACCAACTGCACTTTTATAAATTTTTATATGTGTTATGGTATACATACACCTTCCGCCTTTCTCAAAATGAATAAATTAAATAACAATTTAAATTTTTTAAAGTCAATTGTTATATATTTTTTATTAAAATAAATTTCATATTTGTATATATAAAAATATATTCTGCAAAATAAATCATTTTTATACATTTTTATACATTTGTATAGAGAAATAAAAATTTAATTAAAATATAAATTTAATATTTTAAAATATGATTATTTGTGATTATTTTTACATCAAATAATGGAAAAAATAAATTGAGCATTTATCATTTATTTAAATACATTGTATTATAGATTTTAAAATTTTATTTTATTATTTTAAATAAAATTTTATTTACTACAAATAAATCAATATTTCAATAAAATAATTTTCATATTTATGTCAAATAAGCAAAAAACAAAAAACCTTGCAATTCAAAGTCAGCTAATTAATTAATTTTATTTTTGTCAAATTAAGATTTTTTATAAAAATCAAATGAATCAATTTATTTGTCCAACTCTTATCTCTGTATATAAATATCATAAATAATAATTAAATTGTTAATAGAAAAAAAAAAATTTCGATTAGATTTTTAACTTTATACATTTGTTGTGTAATTTTTGACCTGCCTCACAGCTTGATGAACATAAATGTTAATATGCAATATTCAACATATGTATATATTTGTTAAATATAAATGTATATGTACATATATACAGATAATATACACGTGACACAAAGGCAAGGTCTTTAAACGGTTGAAAAGAGAGACGGCCCTCAAGCCAGCTGTTGTCGACAAGGTCGAGGCCTCGATCACACACCAACACAATATATGAATCTTATTATTGCATTGGTACATTACGCACGTGCGTATATATATATATATATTTATTCTCTTTGTATATATAAAATTATATACATGTACATATTTTTGTATATTAAAAATGCAATACACTCTCGTTAAATTCATTTCAAAAGTAACTAAGTAGAAATTGCCCATCGTGGTCAGACACAACTGCTGGTAACATATTATTTTTTATTCTTCTTTGTATGGATATTTATTTATTAATTAATTTATTTATTGGCCAATAAATGCATTCACGTCAAGTGCAATATTAAATAAACATACTCAAGTACTTGACTCATTGTTATATATATTATTTTTACAAAATTAAATTCATTGTTTTTTCTTTGTTTGTTTTTTTTTTTTTTTTGTCAATAATTAAATTGTATTTTTGTATTATTTAAAAAAAAGCAATTTTCAAAAAATTAAACTTTTTCTTTTCAATTAAAAATATTAAATAATTATTTTATATAATTTTTACGGTTCAGTGCAGTGTATAACAGGTTTATCTTGAAATAAATAAATGTATTTTTTTTTTTTTTTTTTGATGTGTAAATTTCCATTTCAATTGGTGATGAATAAATATTAGAATTAAAATAAAAAGTTTAATTATATAAAATATAATATGTTAATGAGTTACAAATGTTATTTGGCACTTGATTGTAAAACTACTTTGTTTTACAACTTGGTAATAGAAAGAGGAGTATAAAAAAGGTAAAAAAAAATTAAATTAAAAAAATATATATTCACATCATGAAGTCACACATGAATCTTTTAACTCCCATCACTACATTCCACACATTTATATATGCATTTATCTTTGATTGTGCGGTTTGTATTTGTGCGTGTATATGTGAGTGCATTAGTAGCATCGCTTCAACGATGATATACCCTCGGCTCAACTCGAGTTCAATGACCCTCCATTGCACGTATTACCATACATTTATAAAAAAAACATAAATATATATATATATATACTATTTTTTATTTATTTTTAAAAAATATATATTAGATAAAAAATAAAAAGTTTTTTAAATAACAAAAAAATAGTATTTTGTGTAACAAGGGCAGAAAATTGAGAATTGCGGATGAGTGGGTGCGCGCGCAGCGCGCACACACACATCCACAATTCTCAATTTTTATGCCCGAGTTACACACACTATTTTTTGCCATGAATGTTTCGAAACCGAGATTTTGATGCATGTGACTTTAATAATCAATTAAATTAATAATAATAATTAATTGAATCAATAATAATAATCAATTAAATTAAAAATAAAAATTAATTTAATCAATAATATCAATTAATTTAATAAACAATAATAATCAATTAAATCAATAATATAATTAATTAAATTAATATCAATAATCAATTTAATAAACAATAAAGATCAATTTAAAAAATGATAATAATCAATCCAATAAATAATAATAATAATCAATTAAATTAATAATAATAATAATTAATTAAATCAATAATAATAATCAATTTAATAAACAATAATAATCAATTAAATCAATAATAATAATCATATAAATCAAAAATAAAAATTAATTTAATCAATAATATCAATTAATTTAATAAACAATAAAAATCAATTTAATAAATAATAATAATCAATCCAATAAATAATAATGATAATCAATTTAATTAATAATACTAATCAGTTCAATAAATAATAATTAATTTAGTTTATAATAATATTCAATTGAATTGATCATAATAATCAATTTAATTAATAATAATAATAATTAATTTAATTTACAACAATATTTAATTGAATTAATAATTATAATCAATTAATAATAACAATTAATTAAATTAAAATTTAATAATGACATTAATCAGTTGAATTCATTATAATGTGGTCTATTGACTTAGGACCAACGAACATACGTCACACAAACACATACACGACAATAAAATATCAAGCCAACGTGACTCTTGAATAATGTTATTTCCCCGGTGCTAATCCACCGCCGGGAGTGCACAAAATTTTCGAAGTGTGTAGAAAAATTTTCTACACAGTTCTCTACCACGCCGAGAGTGTATAGAATTTTCGCAGTGTCTAAAACTACGCCGACAGGAGAAGTTCCGGAATATGCCGTTTTCGAGGCTGAACGCATGCATCGAAAATCGAGGTTTCGATACATGAATGGCAAAAAATATATATTATTATTTTTTTTTTTCATTTTATAATATTTTTCTTTCTGAGTTCTTTGAATGTTTGATTTAAAATCAGATAAAAGCGATTAAACTGAGTGGTCTAATTATAAAAATAATATACAATGTGTATTGAAAAAATAAATATAAAATTAATCAATATATTTATTTTAAATATATATTTAATACAAAATAAATGATTATATAAAAAAATAGATTAAATAAAATATTTATAAAAAATCAAATTAAAAAAATGTTTTGTAAAGTTGTAGACAATGTTTTTCATTGAGTGCAATGTACCTGGTTTGAGTCATGAGTCATGAAACTTGTGTATGTCTATAAAAAAAAATATATATACCTGTGTATATATACTGAATCTACTATACGCATCATTATATAAAGAATATATAGAAAATCAAATCAACCGGTTCCTTTATCTATCTTGAATATTTTTTTATATTTTTTTATTACACTTTTTTTTTTTGTTTGAATTTTGAAATTTTATTTTTTCATTATTAATTTTTTTTAAATAACCAAACAACCTGTTTAAATGAAAACTTGTTTTTTTTTTTAATTTATGATTTAATTATTATTTTTTGACCTATTTTTTATTATTGATTATTGTTTGATTATTAGACAGTATTGGTGACTTTTTATTGTGTTATATAATATTTGTCTTGTATCCTTATTCTTTTTTTTTTTTTGTCAGACATGAAATCTAAACCCACAGACAATTTAGTGATTCAAAAAATATATTTCCTTTTTTTTTTTTTTTGTGTTTACTCGAGGTTGTTTGTCTGCCAAAAAAGAGCTCAAATAAAATGCAAAAAAAAAAACGACATGGAATATAAAATCATTGATTTTGTAGGTGACGGAATTTTGCACAGTGGAAACTGATCATCGGGCCTTGACCCGACGCATATTTGTATTCAAAGACGAGATTTCGATCAGATTCTTTTTTTTTTTTTTATTATTATTATGTATATTAAGAAAAAAAAAAAAAAATTCCAGACTTTGGCAAAATGGATACCAAAAAATCTTTTTACGAAATAGTAGGTTTTGTGAATATATAATATTATAGAATATTTTCAGTGGAAATATAAAATTATATTTATAAACATGAATAAATAAATAAATAAGTTTTTGTTTTTATAAATAATTAGTAGCTTATCAATGTTTGTACTTTTAAATTTGTCGTTGTAAAATTAAAATTAAAAATACACATTTTAAAAATTAACTTTTTAAATTGAAATTTAACGTTTTAAATTTTCGTTTAATTTATATAAGTTGGTAAATTTAAAATATAACAATTTACTTAAATTAAATTCAATTAGCAATATAAATTTGAAAAAAAAATTTTTTTATTCTGTCAAATAATTCAAAGTTACCGAATTTAATAATGTAATAATTAATTTTACATGTTTACAAAGATAACAAAATAATATATCATTAAATTTTTTAATTATGTTTATTTTTAATTTATGAAAAAGTTATTTAAAATTTACTTCCATTTTATCAACCTAATTTGAGCTATACACGTTTTTTTCTAAAATAATATAATGAAAGAGAAAAAAAAAAAAAAAAAAAACAACGAGTTCGACGACATTGATAACTTAAAAACTTATTGATAAAAAATAATAAAAAAAAATATAAATAAATAACTTGGTCAGCATGCTATTGGGTTATTCCGACAAATGAAAATTACGCATTAATTTTGACTAGGTTAAATTTGGAAATCCCCAACCGATATAGAAAAAAAAAAAAAAAAAAATCACACGTGCCATGATAACGTATTGTTTCGTTATCGAATACCACATTCAAAGATTGATAGTTCTCTTCCTTATGATTTTAATAGGTTACGATAAAAATAAATTAAAAAAAAAAGTTAAATTCAAATCAAAACAAACTAAATAAAAAAAAAAAAGAATTTCAAGACCTTGAACTTGGATATTTATCTAACCAGGAAAATCATTATACATATTTAAAAAAAAAAAAAAGAAATTAGGTATTGAGGATTGAAAAATTAAAAATATATCCCAAGTTATAATTATAATAATCTCTTGAGAGGAAAAGAAATAAATCAATTAATAAAAAAAAAAGAAGAAGAAACGAACCTTGCTTAATGGCGATACCAGTGGTCACTTGTATATGTTGTAAATTATTATTTGTTGAATTAACAGTTATATTTCCTGGTGTACCAGGAGGTGGTGATACACTTGCACTACCAACTGAACCAGGATCACTAAATCCTTGTGTACTATTATCCTCAGGACCATCAAAATAACTAAGATTAAATTCATTTCCTGCATCAAATGATGCATCTGATGTCAGTGTGTCTGGTGTTGTACTACAAAGTCCAGTCGTCAACGACTGATCAATTTTAAATACATTCATTATTATTTTTTTTTTTTTCTAAACTATTACTATCAATTGAACATTCTTAATCACTTTTTTTTTAAACAATTTAAATACTTTTTTTCTGAAAATATAAATTTTTTTTTTTTGTTAAACTAATATCACTCGTTTTTTATATTAAAAAAATTTATTCAATTATTTATAACACTTTATTTGAGCTTTGATTTTTACACTTTTAAAGTTTATTTTTTTATATCACTTGTATTCATATTCTGGAAAATAAAATTATGATGGAGGTAAAAAAAAATTAATATAAAGATTCGTAATTTTTCTTTTTGGCAACTTTTTGTTTATATTATTATTATTATTTATATATTTTTTTTTCGTTAAAAAAAAATTGTGGATAGTAGTTGGATAAAGACAGAAAAAGAAGTGAGAAAAAGTGAATGTCATTGCCGTAATCTTCGGACGTTGACTTCTTGGAGGTTCCTTTTTTTTTTTTTTTTCTCCTCTTATACTCAGTGGTTGAGATTTTTTATTTTTTCTTTTGTAAGTTTTTTTTTTTTTAATGATATTTTGTCTCGTGTATTCAAAAGTTGGAATATATTTTAGGAATATTTGTTCAGCCATAATTTACTTATTTTATTTTATATTTTTCGTTAAACTTTTACTCCGAAAAAAAAAGCCAAAAAATTAATTTTACTTTAAAGATTTTTTTGAGAGTGAAGCCATTTATTTATATTAGATTTATTTATTATAGAAAGTTTTTAGACAATTTAATTTGTAGATGTTAAAAGTTTGGTTTAATTTTGTTGGTAGTTTAAATTAGTAAAGTATCATTTGTCGTTTGTTGAAACACAAGTTCCGCGTTCCATCACTCTGTCAAAAAACCATTGCATTTGTCTTGTTAATTTAAGACTTGTAAGAATGAGTTTTTATTTTTTAATTCTTGTTAATATAAATTCAAAATTAAGACATTTTAAAATTATCATTGAAAAAAGATGATGAAAAAAATTACCAATAGCTGATATGTAATAATAGTTTACAAAAGATAATAACTAATGTACGTAGCAAAACTTTTGGAAATCCCCAAAAGGCAAAAAATAAAATTGAAATTTAATCACTACTCAATTTTTCTAATTTAATTTTAATTGTTCACCTTGATTGAGACAGTCCTTGACATTCTTTCCCTCAGATAAATAAATTATTAAAAACCCTCAAATTTTTCTCAATCCATTTTTCATTAAATAATAATAATAATTTACATCACAAAAAAGCAGCCAAAAAGAAAAATAAATTAAATTTCCACTACATTAAAAAATTAACATGTTAAAAACATGATTTTTCAATAAAAAATTTACCTTCATTAATTGAAAAAACAATCCTTTAAATTATCACCACTTAACAACCACGTGTCTTGTAAAATTAAATAAAACTGACAAAAAAAAAAAAAATAACCACATCGACAAACTTGCATAAAAGTTTAAAAATTTTTAAAAATTAATAAAAAAATTAACAAAATATAAATTAATTAAAAAACTTCACATAAAAAAATGTAAAATATAAATTGTATTTGTGATATTTAATAATTAATATATTAATTAATTTTTATGATATTTATTATACGCGTGTTTTGTTCACAATGATCCGGCTTGCTTACCTGTGAGGTAAGTAAAATCGGTGCTCAACGTATTACGGCATTGCAAGTCGCGCGAGAGCACCGTACAGAGCACGACAACGAGTTTGAATATTTTGATGTTGCGGGGAGTAAAGAGAGAAGGAGAAGTAATCAAAAAAGAGTAAGGAGGAGGAGAGAAAAAATTAAAAGAGAAAGAGAGAGAGAAGTGGAATAAGGTAGATAATACATATAGATATATATATAAATTTTTTAAGAGTGGGAACCCCTCTTTTCAATTTAAAAAATAATAAAAATAATAATAGTTTCTCCTACCACCCCCCGCAATGAAGAAAATAAGTGAGAGTACATACATATATATATAAATAATAGTAAGTTAGTAAAAGTTCACAAGTGTGATAAAGACGATGATGTGCAAAGAGGTATAAAAAATAAAATAAAGAAAGAAGATGAAGAGATACTTGAAGTTAAGAGAAGGTGGATTGTTGAGGTGTACATTTATAAAGAGATAGAGAGGAGAAAAAAGAAAAAAAAAAAATGATTAAAGGGGATTAGGAGAAAGATTAAAAGGGTTGAAGGGGAAATGAAGGAAAAGAGGAAAGAGGTATCCATTGGCTCTTCCATTGGATATATACATTGATATCGTGAGGTAAAAATAAGGAGGGAGGAGTTTAACTAGTGGACCAACTGGCTTCAACCAACAATAGTTCATTGACCGAGATGTGCCGAGTATAACCGAACCACACGTTTCATACCGCAAAATGCTAAAACTGAATTTTTGATTAAAAAAAAAAGTGGACATGGAGAATAATTGATATGGTGTCTAGCAATATTTTTTTGCATTGATGGTGAAGATAAGAAAAAAACAAGAAAAAAATATATATCAAAAAGAAGAAGATTTAAAAAAATATATATATATTTTTTTTTTTTTGATAGATTATAGTTTTGATTAATTATTAATTATTGTTTTTTTTATTTTACGAGTATAATAAATATAGATTTATTATTTTTTAATCTCAATTTCGAATTTTTTTTTTTTTTAATTTATATAATTAACTGTTTGAGAATTATAATTAATTTTTGCTTATTTTTATTAAAGTTTAATATAGAATGGGGGAAGTTTTTTTTTTTTTTTTAATTAATTATTTATTTGGTAATTAAATTTGTATCGTAAAATCAGTTGATATTTTTATGGCATAGTTTTATTTTTATTTTTGCAATGATAGAGAAATTTTAAATTTCTATAAATATAATTTTATATTATTCGATTTCTCAGAGTGTATATTTTAGCAATAATATAAATATATTGTAAAAATATTAGCATATTTATATTGGAAAAAGAAAAAATAATAAGAAAATATATAATTTTACAATAAAAAATATTGAAAAATTGTCATCAAATATAATTTGAATTTTTTTATCACACAATATTTTTCGTGTAATTTAAATTCCATTTTTAGACTTTGGCTCGTTCCATGCACCTTAAAATTATGTTTATTTGAGATGTAAAGAAAAAAGTAAATTTTTTATTTTTTTACTCATCAAAAGAAACATTCATATTATTTACGACTCATTACATATAAAATGGGAATTGATTCTCCGCCCACAATATTTATCAGCCCATGATACAATTTAGAAAAAAAAAATTTTAAATTTCAAAATAAAAATAACTAATATCGATAACATGGCTTATCAACTCGAAAAAAAAACAAAAAAAAAACTAATAGATTCATCGTCTATATAGTCTAAAAAAAAAAAATAATAATATATAAAATTTTCGAGCATCGAAGTTGTTCATTTTAAATTCCCCGATAATAAATAAATAAATAAAATAAAAAAAAAAAAAATTCTCATTTTTTTTATTGGACATAATAAATTTTCTTCATCAAAATAATAATTTAATTGATTTTTAATAGTGCCAAAAAAAAAGTCTATATTTTTTAGTAAATGTAATAAATGATTCACGTGGTCGTAAAATAAAAAATAAATATACATATGACATAAAAATAAACCGATCAAAAAAAAAAATAAAAAAAATTTGATAATTCGAGAAAATAAAAATACCAACAAAATGGCAGACTAATTTGTATTAATAAAAAAATTGAGTAACTATAGTTAAGCGGAAATTTGCGTGGAATGATAATAAAAAAAAAAATAGATAAAATAATAATTATAAATAATATATTGAAGTTGAGGGGGATGATAAAGTTCCACGTAAATATAAAACCTTGCATTTAAGTATATTTTTGCCGGTGTGGAAAAGGATAAAGATGCGCTTGGCTCTCAGTGTAATGAACCTCGCGAAAACCGGTTATATATCCGTAGGCCTGTGTGCATAAATACACAACTTTCGCGTATATAAAGATATATTACGGTATATGTGATGAGAGTGCTATCACAAAATAATAAAAAATAAATAATAAACTAATTTAAAGATTTCAAATAAATAATAAATTTATATATTTAAAAATAAACAGATAAATTTTGGAGAGTATATAATATCAAATCGTATACGGCCATACGGGTGGTGTATATTGATAAATAAAGCTTTTTTTGAAAAAAAATTTTAATTAGTTATTACCAACAATTTATTGTTTGTTGCTTGACTGTGAAAAGTTAATTTCAAGCCTGACAAAAAATTTAGACAGATCAAAAAAAAAAAAATGTATATATTTTATAAAAAAATAAAATGGGAAAATTCAATTATGTGAATGACTTCCGTTTGCCCGAGGGCGATTTTCCGGTTTTGTACAAAGCTGCCAGAATGTTTTGAGAAAAAAAAAATAAAAAAAAGTGAAATGAAGTGGCCTTTAGGCACTGGATGTTCTTTGGATAAGAAAAAAAAAGAAAAATGTATGATAGGGTGGGGTAAATTTTTCCTGGCTGGTTTTGAATCGATCCAACATTATGAGACAGCCAATTCTATAGTAAATTTACCACACCACTTAAAAGATATAAAAAAGATTCACTTTTTACCGAAGAAAATTAGAAAAAAAAAAGCATGACATTTCGGAGTAAAATAAATATCCGGAGTAAATAATTTTTTTGTTGCTATTTTGTTTTTTTTTTTTGTTGAGATAAATTTAAATTTTGATTTTACAAATTGTTTTTCACAACAGTATACTCGATAAATAATTTTAAAATACTTAACATTATAAACAACAGATAATTGTTTATAAAAATTTTAAAGTTATTAATTTTCTTTCTATTATTCTTATTGATGTATCAATTCAAATTTTTTTTTTTTACAAATTAGTACAAATTATTTTGAGTTTATTGCACATGTATTTTAATCCCAATTTGATTTGACAAAAATGTCACTTTTAATCTCTTAATTACCTTCTTAATTTTTTAGGTAAAAACTAAAAATAAATTGCCGTACAAGATATAGTACGAATTTAGCAATTTCTAAAAAGTATTTTCGCATATTTGCGAGTCATGTTCACAAATGCATTTCGATAATAAATTATCTGAAAAATAATCAATTATTTATATTTATTATTTTAAAAAAGTTGTCTACTCACCATTTTTGTTCAAAATTGAACTGGGACTATTCGCCTCAAGGGGTGAACTCGGCTCTTCATTGCTGGGTTCTTTTTTAACACTAAAATACAAAATAAAAAAAATATATATGAAAAATATTGATTTTCTGTTTATTAAAATTTATGACAATATTTATTCAAAAAAAAAAAAAAAATTATTTATTGTCCAATCTTTTTTCGATGTGATTGAGTGTTCAATTTGAGTCAAATTGAATTGATAGTAATGAAAAGAAAAAAGAAAAATGCAATTGAAATTGGAAGTGTCCTTTGAATGCTCCTGAATGATAAAGAGGGAATTGACCTACTTTCAAGATGAGCTGGGAGCTCAAGGCTGTAACTAAATATCTGGAGGTAGAAAACATGAAAAAAAAAAAAAAAAAAACTTTTATCCTTCAATACTTTTTTAAAATAAAAACGGAAATTGTACGAATAATAAATAAAGAAAGAAAATTAAGTAGGTTAAATAAACGACTGCATCTCAAAATAAAAAAAAATAAAAAATTTTTAAAAGATTAAAATAAAATTTTATCAAGGATTATTTTTGTTATAATTATCCTGATATAAATATAAAACTCATGTGTGAATAATTTAGAGACAATTGATTGACTTTAATTTAAAAATTTAATTTTAAATCATCGAAAATTTTTCATGTTAATATAGATTTTCTCACATTTTACCGATAATTTATATGTTGATATTTTTATTCTTCATTATTTTTTTTTAAATATTTAAAAAGTACTAAAATTGTAACAATTTAAATTAGGTCATGCTCATATTGACATGCCAAAATTATTTTCTACTAAAAAAAAAAAATTGAGTGCTTTAAAAGCTCGACTATTTTCGTCGGTTTGGTCGATCGATGTTTTATATAATTTTAACTAAAAAAAACGATCGAAAAACGATAACATTTATAATAGTCAAAGTGACAAACATCAATTTGTTATAAATTTTTTAGTTAATTAATATTTTACTATTTATATTTCCCATAAAACTATAATTTCTATTTTAAAACATAAAATTCCATTGAAATATTTATCAATATTTTACTAAATTCTATACAGATAAAAAAACTAAACATTTTCTAAAAAAAAAGTTTACTATTATTACTATTATTCAAAGAAATAATTAAACAAGTAAATTTTATTTAATTTTCTTTTTTAAATGAAACAAAATACTTGTAATAATATTACAAGTATTTAAATTTTAAAATATATAAATATTATAACATAAAAAATTCTATTCAATATTTTATTTTACTTTTGAATAAAAACATTTTTAAATATCTGTAATCAAATTTTTTTTAATTATCAATGTCAATATATTTTTCTCTATGCACACAGGGATGAAAAAAATTAAAAAAATAAAATAACCAATGAATTGTTAATTAATTACTGTCCATTCTCTCATTGTTCAACAATAAATCAGTAAAATCAATATTTCGTTATTGTCTTTGAATTTAAATTACTTTTTAATACTCTCAATAATAATATATAATTTAGACATTAATTTTTATATTTTTAGCTACTAAAACTACATCCGCATTAATTTTTATCTTATATTAACAATATTTTTTTATCATTTAATTATTTTTTTATATCAAAATAACAAAAAAATAAAAAAAATCACATCATTTTAATTTAAAAAACCGTACAATTAATCTAAAAATATTAAAAATATATATTTATTCATCTATTTAGTTATTTAAAAAACCGAAAATTTACCTGATAAAAGTTGAATCTGCCGAAGGACTCGATGATCTGGGTGATGAGCTTGCGTTAGACGCAGTATTTGTTTCCTCAACTTCCATCATTTTCATGCCTCAATAAATTTTTCAACACTTAAAAATAATCCAATCACAATTATTGAACTTGAATAATAATAAACGGAACAATTAAATAGTCAACACAATAATATAAACAATTGATAATATACTAATAATAATAAACAACAAAATAAAAAGTTAAAAAAATTTTAATATTAATCAATAATTAAAATAATAAAATACAATAAAATGTAATTGTTTAATTAATAAAACAATAATAAATATAATAAATAGTTTGTTTAGTATTTATTATTATATTTTTTATATATAAATGTTTATAATTCACTTTATGACGGAACTTGAGGCGGGTGGGGAGATGGAATAACGAGGATCACACACGCCCGTCCGCGTGCGCGGCCTCACGGAAAACGACTGACAAACTTATATTTCCCCTCTACTATAAAAAAGAGAAAATCAACCCCTTGTATTGCTTCTGCTACTATCCTAACTTGTGCTATATATTATACTCTCAACATCCTCGAATTTTTTTTTTTACCTCATTTACGCAAGCGCATTTTCATTGTCACCCTCCACAACAATTTTGTCTATCTGATTTTGTTTATTTTTTTTTCTATTTAAATTATTTTATTTCACCTGAAAACAATGATTTTAAATTCAAAAGATATACATTTACATGTAATTTACATTTTATTTATTTTCAAAAAGGGTTGATACTTAAAAGTTTATTTTCTTGGCAATAAAAAAAAATTAAAAAACAGGTAAATATTAAATTGTTTAATTTCGTTGGAGAATTACAATTTCGAAAAAATTGTAATATTTTAAATTTAAATTATTGATTTTCAGTAAAAGAAAATAAATTTTTATATCAAAATTTTTTAGGATAAAAAAAGAATGAGGTTTTGCTTTTTTTTTCTTAACAAGTTTTGGGAGTTGGTATTTTTTTTTTTTGGAAATTAAGGAAAAACAAAATTCAAATTGAGAATAAATGTATAAAATAATTTCTCTACCGTTTATTTTTCATTTATTTTTCACCTTCATCAGGAGTTAAATATTTTTTTTTAGACTCATGTCTTTCAGCGAATGTGGTGGCAACTAAAAGAGGAAAAATTAAAGTTGCATCAGCTTGAATCTGAAATGATAAAATAATAATTATAAAAATATTAAAAATAATTTAAGAACAATATTTATTTACCTTAACTGGACTAGCATCTTTTTTAATTTTTCCCCAGGAAATAGCTTCATCAGGTCTTGCACCACTATCAGAGCCATCAAATTCAGATCCAGTATTAATAAAAACTGAAAAATCAGCACCATTTCTCTGCAAGATAACAAATTAAAATTAAAGCAACTCAAAAAACATAGTAATTGTATATTCTTTTCTCTTTTAATAACACTGTTAATATTTTATAATTATTTAAACAATTTTTACCATCAAATTTGCATTGCATATGTGATGTTTAGCAACACCACCACCAAGAATGATCATTCCAGTTTTAACAGCTTTCACAGCCATTGTATTGAGTCTTTTTAAATCTAAAAAATTTTAAATTTAAACAATGAAATATTATTTTGATATAATTACTATTTTTCGAAATATACCTGAGACAATATCAAGAATTAATCCAGAGTCTTTGAACGAATGAAAATACATCATATCACCAAGACTTCCATCAGTCAAAGCAGGACTAAATATTGGAATTTTATTTTTTGCTGCCCAATAGCAAATTGATTCTGTATTATTAATTTCTTCACCTAATCTTGTTATGACTTTTGAAGGAGTCCACAAAGTTTTCTGTAACAAATGAAATAAATAATCTATTTTTTCTAGATATTTTTATTGATGTTAATATCACGATTACCTTTTCTTTTTGTTCAACAAGCATAGCATCTAATATTGGCATTAGCCAATTTTCAAATAGACAATAATTTTGATTTGGCACTAATAAATTACCAATTCTGTTGATACCTTGATCTCTCAATGATTTACCACTTAATTCAAAATTTCCAATGTATGTTGGTGCTAGACATTTTATTAAATCTTCTTCAACACCACCAGCTGTTGTCACAATACAATCAACCTGTAAAATTGTATAAATTGTAAGATTATTTGACAATAAAAAAAAATTAAATCATCAAACAAATCAACAGTTTTTATTTTACCAATTTATGCTGAACTAAATATCTTATGTTATCTCTGACACCAGATGATGCCATATTTGATGTGTATCCTAGAAAAATAGTACATGGACTTTTTCTTTTAATAAATTCATCAGTTTCAAAGTTATCATTTTGATCTTCTGTTAGTAGTTTTTCTTTCTCATCTAGCATTTTTTTTATTTCTTCAATGGCAAGACCAAATGTTGTTCCTTGAAAACCCATTGTAATGTAAGATTTTAAAAGCTCATCATAATTAATGCCTTTATTAAAATCATATCCTGAAATTAAAACACAAAAGTTTAATGATTACTGTTATTGGAACGAGTATTTTTATTGTTTTATTTTTAAATTTGAAATTATGACAATTTATAAATAAAACAAAACAACATGGAAAATTAAATAAAAATATCTTTAATTATTTGATTGATTTGTTAGTCTAGTTTTTTAAGTTATGTGATAAAAAATTAAAAAAATTATTATAACATGAATTAGATATTTTTAGGTTAGACAGCAAAGTATTGTCAACAAATAAATAATTACCTTGAACAGTTGGAGTTTCTGAGGGTAATGGTAAACTTTGAACTAAAACAGCATTTTTTGAACATTGAGGTACACTTTCTGAAATTTTATCCATTTTTTTATATTTAAATTTATAAGAGTATCAACAAAACACATGTAAATGTTTATGTTTATTTTTCTGAATTCTGACCAATTCTGACACCGGTAACTCGGTAAGTCGGTCACTAGACAGTAGCCGACACAACAACTCCAATGGAAACTAGAGACCCTATAAAAACTGGTTTCTTTTTCGGGAAAAAGAGAGTGGCGCCTTCTATATTAGCTGATATTAGCTAACAATATTTTTTTTTTTTTCAAATATAATCTTTTTTTAGTTTTTTATATTTTTTGGAATAAGAATAAAAAAATATTAATTTCTAAAATATATTTTTTATGATGAGGAATATTTTTTCTAGTTTCAGTTCTCAGTTTCCATGTTGGAAATATATTACTTCGTGCTCTGGATTACACCGTAATAGCTCCAAATTTCTCTTCGTATTTTTCCGGATTACTTCATCCAAAGAAATCAACATAATATTATATGTTTTTTCGTTTATCAACAAGCTGTGTTGTTTACTTCCTAAATTTTATATTTTTATTTATTTAATTTATTTATTGTTGACAAATTATTATTAAATATTGATTACATATTAGATATAGTAGTGATTATCAGAAATAGTATATAAAAATTAAGAAAAAAAAACAATACTTAATGATGAAAATTAGAACGAAATATTTTCACAAAAAAAAATTTTCATCAAAAAAACTTATCCACAAAATTATTCCTCGACTAATATTTAGAAAAGCAGAAATGCTTACAGTAATTTCACGACCTAGTGTTAAGCCAGAAGTGTCATAAACTAACGATATGATTATACAAATATTTGTTCGCAATTTTAGCAGACATAAACAAATTTTTTTAAAACTACTTCTTCTGTGATCGCCGTCGTTTTCAAGAGTAATGGAAGTTAAAGTAACCATGTTTATAAGGGCAATAGTACCGCATATCCATTTTATGTAAACTAAGGAAAAAACAGTAACAAAAAACCGAAATCTCCTAGTTAATCTGGATCGTGATAGCCAATCAAGATTGGCAGGAATTTCTTCGTGATCGAAGTAGATCATTGCCGAATTATACAGAAACTCGATGTATCCTGCATATTCACTCGCTTGTAAAACAACTGTAAAAAAGTTAATTAAATTTATTATTATAAGCCTCCCAGGATAAAATTTTTGACCATTTATACGAAAAAAAAGGGACGTAGGTAAATTCAGATGAACGTAACAAAGGGACTTAGTTTTTTTCGTGCAATTTTTTTTTTTTCTAAATAAAAAATTTGGCTGGTAAAATGAGGTAGATTCAAAATTAGAGTGAGAAGCGAAGGGGGAAAACCACGGATTTCGCGTTTTTTTGAACTTTACAATTGAATATTTTTGGAAAAAAAACCAGCGTGTTTAGATTGATAAACTTACAGTCATTGTGCCAAAATTCGTTAAGAATCTGCAATACCAATGTTACTATCATTATAACATTACTAATGATAGGTCCACGTTCATTCAGTTGGCCTGCAGTTGATCGAATGTACTTGCGGTACAAACAATAAATAGCACAAAGTAGTGAGGCAAAAAAGAACAAAGATACTATGTGAAGAGACTTTATTGCGTCGCTCTTAGTTTTTGGTTCCTTTGATGCAGTTGATCTGCATTCGGTGTTATTTCCAAGTCTTTAAAAAAAAAAAAAAAAAAAATTTTATCATTAACTTATGTACTACGTATTCATATTGATATATTTAAATTAATTAATAATTAAATAATATTCAGTAAATTCAATTGATGGGAATTAATATCGAGGAGCGTATAAAATAAAGGAAACGGTGAATTCAGTTCCAACAGATGGGACCAGGTACACATTCGAATGTATAGAAACGGTCAGAATGTCAGAAAACAATGGCCCAGGGGGAAACCATGGGGTACCATGGAACTGAATTCACCGAGGTCCTTCATTTTAGCATCATTGACATTTTATTATAAATTTTTTACCTTTTTTTATATTATTTTTCATTTTAATTTTTTATTTTTCAAAAGACGTAGCTGGATTTCATAAAAAGCAACTCGACATACATCCGTTCAATTTAACAAATATTATTTATAATTGTCTAAGCAAATCAATTATGCTGACTACCATGAGAACCATTAATTACTATTGGTCAAGAGATGTTCCCACTTGGGATCATCCCTTCTTAATATTATAATTTTATGGGAATTTTAAGGAGCTTCACTCATGTGACAACTTTTGTTCTATTTATATCTTAAAATAATTAAAATCATTTTTAAATACAATCTAAAATTTAATTCAATAAAAATATTAAAATCAAATAAACTTTTCATTGAATAAAATATTGAATCAAAACCGTGAATTTAAATTTCAAAATCCTTGTGATAAATTATTATTTCCGTTAAACGTTAACCTTCGTAAATCCTAAAATTATTTTACCGATTGGATATTTGGAAACTACTACCATCAACAGGCGACCAACCAGATTGACACGCTCTACAACAACATTGGTTTTGAGATATTCTTTCACCAGGTTTATCTACATTAATACACATTCCTCCTGATCGCTATGGTACGTAACACTCATTAACATCTAGTTATGCTATAAAATGAATATATTTAAATGAGAGTATCTACTGTAACTTACGTTATGAAAATCAAAATAAACAATAATTGTTTAAAGATAATTTTGCTGGAGTACATGTGTTCTAGTGGACGTGGGACTTCTTCATAGTCATGTTGTTGATGATTATTATTTTTGAAGAGATCACTGTCATGCTTTTTATCAATATCAATATGTTTTTTTTGTTCTCTTTGTGCTTTCTTCAAATCATGACGTCCTGGAAGATCTTGAATATTTTCTCCATTGAAGTTTGCAGTTTCAAAAGACATCTGTTAACAATTAGTCAAAATAATTAATTAGATATATTAAATTTACAATATTATATTTGAATTTAATTCATTTAGGAATTGAAAATTGATAAATGAAAAATATTATCACAAATATTATTATTTTTTTTAATTCACTATGATAAAAACAATAGCTTGCTTTTAAATAACAAAAAGTAACAATTTTATAATCAAGATAAATTGAATTTAATTGAATAAAAACATTATTTCAATTAAATTTTAAAATATAGATTAATATCTAACCTGACAATTATAAACACTAATTTGGCTGGGTCCAGGTTTTATTAAATGATCTTGATTTTCATGTTGTTGATAGCTTTGTGATTCAACAAATGACTGTTTTAATAATAATCTTTGAGTTAAACTCACTCCAAATTTATCAGACATGGCCATGTCAGCTGGGAAGTTTAATACAAAAAAACAAATATATAATGAAAAGTAAATAAAAAAATATTTTTAAATATAATTTTTTAAAAAATCAATAGTGAAAAACAAAATAAAGTATGTTCATTTATCCATTATCTAGAACTGTTGACATAATAAATTTATATATTTAGGTTAATATTACGAAAATACCTTTAACAGGTGATGATGATGATGATGATGATAATGGAGCCAGCAAAGGTGGTAAATTTAACAACAAAGACTCTTCATAGTCATGTTGTTGATGATGATTATTTTTGGAGAGATCTCTGTCATGCTTTTTATCAATATCAATATGATTTTTTTGTTTTCTTTGTGCTTTCTTCAAATCATGACGTCCTGGAAGGTCTTGAATAATTTCTCCATTGGAGTTTGCAGTTTTAAAAGACATCTGTTAACAATTAGTTAAAATAATTCATTAGATATATTAAATTTACAATATTAAATTTGAATTTAATTCATTTAGGAATTGAAAATTGATAAACGAAAAATATTTTACATCACAAATATTATTATTATTTTTCAATTCACAAAAAGAAACTTGAAATAACACTTCAATTAACGATATTAAATGAATGAATTAAATATTTATTAATTATAAAATAAACCTTTCATAATTAATTATTATGAGAATTAATTTTCTCGATGTTTCTACCAGTTGTTATTATTCAACAAAACCACAAAATTCCAGGAGTCAACTTTGTTGTTATAATTTCATGAAGAGAGCCTGTAAGAAAGGGGAAGAAAAAAAACTCTGTGTGGGTTAAAACAGAAAGCTAGTTACGGGCGATCATAGGTGTAAGGGGGGAAACATAAAGAAAGATAAAAACAAAGGGAAGAAATCTACTCTTTCACTGAATTTAAGAAAAATAAAATTAAAAATTATTATGTATTATTAAAATAATTTATTATTAACAACAATAATATTTTTCATACTTTAAATTAATTTTAAAATTAATATTTATTCAAAAATGTCTAGATTAAAGACGAGTTAATTTTTTTCAACATATAAAACGAAATCAACTATTGTGTTCATATTTTACACATTGAAGAAAAAAAATATCTTGGTCATGATCTTAATGACACACACACACATGATTGAAAGAAAAAATAAAATATGAAGTAAAGATGATTTTCCAAGAATTATTTTATAGAAAAATTGTTGAACAAACAATGATTAATAATTATTACTGTATCTACCAATGATTTATTTAAAAAACAAAAGTTGTAAATAATCGTGGACAATGACGAAGTCAATGTTTTTTTTTTTTTTTTCTTTTGATATTTCACAACACAAAATAATAAATTTATCAATAATTTTAAAAATGTTCAACAAGATGTTTTAAAATGATTATTTATATGTAACTTTTTTTTTTTGGTCTACTCGCTACAAGAAAATACACGGTTAATATGTAACGACTTTGATTTCATCAGATTTTGATACGGAGCTGAAGTTAGCAGAAAACTCAGCTGAAAACGGTTTATAGACCAGGAACGAAATGGGATCCGGGGGCCCGAGATAAAAGTTTTTTAAAAAATCGTATGTTCCCAGAGTGATGTAAGAACTTTAGAGGCTTTAGAGGGTATACTCAAAACAATCAAAAAAGTTAAAACAACGTATGGATTTTATGATTTTCTTGACTGAATTTTTTTCCGGCTCAGTCATTTAAAGCTACCACTTATAATTATTATTCTCATTATTTTTATTTAGCCGTATTAGGTGCGTTCTTTCGCTTGCGGGACATCTCTATTTTTTTTCCCTTTCTTCTTATGATTTGCGTAGAATTGGAAGCGCAATAACGAAATTTCACGCAAGTTAGAAGAAGAGAAGGAAAAAGAGTAGAGAGGGATCGTTACGGTGCAGACAATAGGTGCTTTCTTTTGTGTATTTATTTTTTTTCACTTTAATGCGCATGATCATGCACATGCGCCTGTCATGCAAACTTGATGAGAGAACAGTGGCGTCGAACAAATAATTCTTAAAAAATAAAAATTGAAACATGGCTGATCCAGCCCCGCATGTCCTACGCTGTTGCAATCTGACTTTTTGCTGTTTGCGCATTCAATTGCGCATGCGTGAAGATAAACAGGAAAAAAAATAAATACACAAAAGAAAGCACCTAATAGATGCTTTCCAAAAGGGTGTTTTTTTTTTTTTTCTGTTTATTTTCTCGATGCGCAGTTAAATGCGCAGTTAAATGCGCAGTCGGCAATAAGTCAGATTGCAACAGCGTAGGGCATAAGAAGCTGGATCAGCCATGTTTTAATTCTTATTTTTTAAGAATTATTTGTTTCGACGCCACTGCTCTCTTCTCAACTTTGCATGACATACGCATGTGCATGATCATGCGCATTCAAGTAAAAAAAAAACACCCAAAAGAAAGCACCTAATATGCTGGGGTCCGTTTATAGAAAGTCTCATTTTTTCGGATCTACAAGATGGTGGACGTGAGTGCCTATCTAAATTGGTGGGCTGAATCGCCACCATCTCGAAGATTCGAAAGAATGACACTTTCTGAACGGATCCCAGCTTCCAGTTTTATTATATTTCAGCACTCCAATATTCTAAGAGCATTACAATTTAGGGCTTTTTTCCTCCACCGACGGCGCTTGTGAAGCTTTTGTATGTGAAATCCGTGAAATCTATAGGAGCGTTCTTTCATCAGGTGCTTTCTTTTGTGTATTTATTTTTTTTCCTGTTTATTTTCGCGCATGCGCAGTTAAATGCGCAGTCAGCAAAAAGTCAGATTGCAACAGCGTAGGACATAAAGAGCTGGATCAGCCATGTTTTAATTTTTATTTTTTAAGAATTATTTGTTTCGACGCCACTGCTCTCTCCTCAATTTTGCATGACTTACGCATGTGTATGATCATGCGCATTAAAGTGAAAAAAAATAAATACACAAAAGAAAGCACCTATCAATTTTTCAATCACGCATCATGACCGCGCATTTGCGCAAAACCTAAAAAAAGCACGTGAGTTTTTAAGTTTTGTAAGTGTGTGTAACGCACACATATATATTTTAAAAATTTTACTTGATTCCATGACTTCTGCGCAAGTGCGTGGTCATGATGCACTAACAAAAAATTGACGAAAGAACGCACCTTATATGTATAAAAAAAATTTGACAAGCGCCATCAGTGGCAAAATTAATTAAATTGTAAAAAAAATTTTTGCCCTCAGAAATCAGAATTGGACTGCAGCACCAGTATTCACAGGGCATTACAATTTAGGGCTTTTTTCCTTCACCGGTGGCGCTTGTGAAGCTTTCGTATGTAAAATCTATATAAAAAAAATTTGACAAGCGCCATCAGTGGCAAAAAGAAGCCCTAAATTGTATAAATTTGCACTGCAGTCCAATTCACAGGGCAAATTTTTGCACAGGGCTTTGTAACACTTTAATAAAATTTTATATAGGCAAAGCTTTACAAGCGCCGTGAGTGGTGAAAAAAAGCCCTAAATTGTAATGCCCTGTGAATTGGACTGCTGTGAATACGGGTGCAGCAGGCTAGACGCGCAAGTCGTGTAATTTACTATGTATAAAACTAGGTGTAAATTACAAGGGGTTTCATACCCACTCGTCACTGGCAGTCACTGGTGAGCGGCAATGATAAACAATGATAAACAACCAATAATCGACAACGAAGTGTATAACCACACTTTTAGTTGCTTTTAAGTTTTAGTTTTCCTAGACCTTCTTCTTCGATAAACTAAACATTAACATAGCAACAATAATTAAACTGAATTAAACATTGTCTTCAAAACTTGATTTCAAATAAAGTTATTAAACTTAACTTACTCCATTTTTATAATTATCAGTTTTTGAATTTTGTAATTACACATAAAAAGTTTGAATTTTCAAGGATGTCAAAGGGTAAAAAAAAATCGAATATTACCAGGATGATACAATTGCCAAATGAAAAGGTTAGTTGAAAACATCAATTCAAACTTTAATTATCATCATTGTACTAATAACGCTATTTACATAATCCAAAAACTAAAAGGTTTCAATTATTAATATGTAAATTCGAATAAATATATAAAATCTGGCATTCATCAATTAGTTGGTCATAAGTTTATTTATTTTTCTATAGATAAAACCGATAAAAGACCAGGATACTTTCACTACTTCTTATAAAGTTGCTATATGGGTTTCCGTTTATAACATTGTAAGTATAAATATCTTTTGACTAAATTCAAAATTAAGTGAATAGTCTATAGGAACACAATACTAAAAAATTTATCTTTTTCATATTTAGATTACAACTCTGTTGTTACCATTTACGGTACGTGGTCGAGTTGGTGGTCAATATGGTGTGGTGGTCCACCCCGAAAAACAATCTGATACCGGAGAGTTGGTTTATTACGAATTACTAAATTTAACAGATATGTCTGTCGGACTTGAGGTGTTTCTCATCGGCCTGCTCTTTCTTGCGAATTTATTAGGTTTTATTAGTGTGATTAAGGTTAGTTGAAAGAAAAGCTAAATTATGATATTTTTTTTTTTTTTTTTATGATACAGATTATATTTTTCAATTGATAATTTATTTTTCTTTGATTCTAGAAATCGCTTACAGGTTTAGAACTTTATATGTTTTACACCCTCGGCGAGTTGATCGTATGTCTTCATTGGCTTGTAAGTGTATCACACGACGATATCAAGTCTCATGTCATGTCACAATTTGTATTGAGATGGTATTGCTCCTTTGCTCTCGGTATGTTGTAATAATCATTGTGAATTTTATTTTTTTTATTTTTAATATTGATACTCAATCGTTTAGTTCAAACTTCAAAAATTTTTTATTTTTTTCTAGTTATAGACTTCGTGTGTTCTACCGCAGTAATTGTGTTGTTTGTAAAGGTCCGAAGAAACGGAAGGATACGAAAAAAAGTTGTGAAATGTTCACAGTAGATTATTGAGATAATAGGTGATAATAGCGAAAGGGACGGAAAAAACAACAAGTGTCAGAAATTAGCCGCCAAAACATTTCGAAATTATAAAAAATGTTTATATAAATGTTTATATAAATGTTTATAATAATGACAATAGTATAATATAATCATTATTGTAATTAATAATTATTAATTATAATTCATAAATCAAAATAAAAAATGATTTTTCATTCAACTTGACTTTTTTTTCTAAGAGATTTATTATGGTTTTTTTTTTTTTTTTAATTATTATATACCTATTAATTAAATAATTTTTCTTGGGTATACGATTATAAATCAATTTTTTTTTTCTGATCACTTTTTGCCGGTAAAAAATAAAACAACTGTTTTATTTATTTAAAAAAAAAAAAAAACAAAAAAGACAGTAAATAAACATATCTTAATTTTAAGAAAATAATCCTCAAGTTTGCTCGGAATCAGGTTTAGCAAGATTAATAAATTACAAAACAGATTCGTTATATCTCGTAGTTGGCTTTATAATTTAATCACAGTTGGCTGTATGGGAAATGTTGATAAAAAAAAAAAAATGACATCCACCAACTCTACTTGGTTTTACTTTGGCATCTAGAATATAATGAGAATATTGTTTAGATATTTTTGAATGGGGATGTCTCAGGTTAGATCGAAAAAAAAAAAACATTGTGATCTATCAATTATTTTGCTGATTATTTATTTTTAAAAAATTAGTGCAGACGATTTCTGTAAAGTTCACAATACCTTCTTCACAAAGAATGAAATGCGCAATTACCTCTAATAAAACTTGTTCAACATCAATTAATTTTTTATCTAGTAACTTGAATGATTATAGTAAAGATTAAATAACAAAAATATACATGCACGCGCTTGTATCGCTGGTGAAAAAATTTCTCCAGCTTTTTTTGAAATTAACCAAAATATATTATGTAAATTAAGTTTTTCGAGAAAAAATTATGATTTTTTCAAAAAAATTGTAATTCAATTGTTTAAGGTTGATTCCCAGTCGCATCACCCAAGAAGACTAGAAATACATGTATATATATATATATGGTAGAAATATATTATATTTCTACCATGCATCGTACACTGAAACCATGCTTGTGTTCATGTCTGTGTGCTGCGTTTCTCGCGAAATTTTTGAATTTTAAAGTTATTTATTTTTAAAACGCAGCAGACGAAATACTAAAAATTTATATCAAAAATTTGTCTTTTCTAGCACTACAAACTGATAGAAATTTAACGTTTTCTGTTGCGTTTTGAAAAAGTTATTAATAAAAATATGATGTACCGCCTATACTTTGCGTGTTAAAGTTGTCAACTTTGACAGTAAATATCTCAAAAAAACCACACAAAAAAAAAATTAAAAAAAATTGACAATGTAGATAATTATTTCATTTAAACATAAGATAAAAAAAAAAAAAATCTGTTGCGATTTCAGATTTCCAGAATCAACCTTAACGAATTTTGAACAATAGAAAAAAAAATTTTAATACATATTTCAAATTTCAATAAACTTCATGTTGAAAGTTTTGCTCGAGTCTATTTTCAATAATAATTAACCAATTGACGAGCTAATTCGTATTTTATTTTCACTCTTCTATGATTTTTTAAAACTTTCTATTTGATCTTAATACGAGTTTTCTATCTTTATTATTTTAGATGCTGTTTATTTAAATTATGCTTACAATTATAAAATTTAGATATAAAAAACTGCAGCTTTCTACAGCGAAATTTAAATTTATGACTTCATAAAAAATTAGTAACATTTATAAACAAGTTTCGATCAGCTTTGGGGCCAAGTTTTTATGCATTATAGGTTTTTTTTTTTTCTTTCCACAAAACAGTTACGAGAGCATCTTATAAATTCTACAAAAAAAATTAATCTATAAAATAAAAAAAATGAGAATGTAGATATTGAAAAAACAATAAATATAAATTTCGAAATAGAATTTTTAAAATTTTTTTGTGTGCGTTAGTAGAAACAGTCACGGTTTTTCTAAGAGGAAACTAATTTTGTTTTTTGAATGTACACTGCACTGCACTATGTGTATTGGTCGTGTGTGTCCGTGTGTCTCTCTTACTCACATGGCAATCTGACAGTCAGCTGAGTGCAGCACGTGTTGCCATAAAAACGTGATTTTGTTATTTTCAATAAAATTATTATAACAATTCAGTTCATAAACTGTTTATAAACTCAACTTATTTCGGTTGTATATATAGGTATAATTATCAGTCTGAATTTTTATAATTACATAAAAAGTTAATATTTTCGATGGTATCACTGAGTATCACAGCGTGGGAAAAGTTTGATATTATACTACTGATTACCGGGATGGCAATACCATTGACAAATAAAAAAGTCAGTTAAAAAAATTAATTTATACTTAAATTATCTATATTATTGCTGCTCATCTGCTATTTTTTTTATAATTTAAGAATTAAAACGTTTTAATTATTTATATGCAAAATCCAAAAAATAGAAAATTTTGCCATTCATCAATCACCTATCCACGATTTTCTTTATTTTTCATGTCCAGATATTTTTTCATAGTCTAAAAATGTTTGACAAAGTTGTAGATAACTACGTGTTACAAGTTTATATTTTAAGCAACAATATTTTCTTGAAACATAATTCTTTGGCAACCTCAATTCCTTATAATCTTTATTAATATTATACACTTTTTATCATAAATAAACATTTCGGAGTATAACTTGGAGTAATCATAAAAATAATGCTGTCACTTTGTCAATGTATGAGATTTGTGGGTATAGAGATGCGCAATGGACCAAAATGATTAATCAGCTCATAGCAATAATTTAAAAGTTATGATATTTTTTAATAATAAATTGAAGAACTATCAATGGAATTTTTTTGCATATGATGATTCTCCAAAAAATTATCTATCGATTGCAAAAAAAAAAACCTAAATAAAATGAAAAATAAAAAAGTTCAGGCTGCCTGCACCTCTAAATCTTATAATTAATTAATATTAATTAAACCATTTACTCCCAACGAAAATTAACTTCACTCTAATATTCTCCAAAAAAAACTCCAATAGAATAAGTATAACAGATAATTCTAATTCCATCAAACTTAGGCTAATTAGATTGGATCTGTAAATATTTATTACGAACTCATTCATGTTTTTCGACAAATTATAACCTATCTTAATTTTTCATCAACTGGCAGTTTTTCATCATGATGGCAATGTGTTTGATTTAATAATATTTTTAATTAAGTTTTGACCATTTTAATGTTGTATATGCTGTTGTTGATGTATTAATATAGTTGGAACAACATGTTAACACCGAATACAACAACACAATAACAATGACACTTGACATTGATTTAATTGTTGCATCTGGTTAATGTTTTATAATAATATGCTCCAATGGCACTTTTATTGAAAATATTTCATAAATAAATTAAATATTTTTGACATTATTGCATCTGTGACAATGAGGCAAGATATTTGTCTATATTATTTTGTTTACAGTTTACTCAATAGTATTTATATAACCATTGAATTGCATATTAAATTAACTTAGCCACTATTTTAAATATATCGATTTATTGAATGTATCGAACGTATAACGTGTATGTGTATGTGAGCGAATGAAAATAAATGTGTCGACAGGGTCAGCCAATAGAATCACGAATAAAGCGGCGTCACATGAAGTTAGCTATTAGTACCTTGTTCTTTTTTATATAGGACTGTGCTCTCTTTTGCAAGGTCACATCTCAATTATAATTATATGTAGTTATTATTATTACCATTATTATTATTAATATTCTATCAACAATGCAAAAACCAATCAAATAAGTTGAATCGAGTTCTAGCATTTATCTACGTTCTATTGGTGGGTGTCGGTAGGTGGTAGACTGGTTATTGGTGAATAGCAATCAAGTAGTGTTATTTACTACAAAGTTACAGCTGTCGTTAAAGTTCAGTTCAGTTCAGTTGTGTTCAGACTTCAGACCAGTTCAGACTTCAGTTGGATAGCAAAAAACAATCGACTTCATCCCTGAACGCAGACATTTAAATTTTAAACCATTATATTTACACAATAACTTTATTATATGATAGACATTCATGTATAAACGAGTTGTTAAAGTTGAATACTATTTTATTCGCGTGCATCGAAACTAAGGTATATAAAGTGCAATCAAATTATCAAGTTGTTTTTATTAATTTTTCCGAATTCTTGTTGCTAATACTACTTCGTGAACAATTATTAACGTATATAAGCTACACACACATACGCACACACGTGTATTCGAAGCACGTGGACACGAGAAAATTTTCAAGTTGACAACTCTCAAATTTTTTTCGTCTTTTAAATTGTTGATCATTGCCGCGAAAATATAATATAAAGACTAATCCAGGCAAGATGAATATGGAAATTGATTTGAGTCCTGCCGAATGGCTTGAAAAATTCATTATAATTTCAAAAGAAGAAGTAAGTTTTAAATTATATATTAGGTATATATTTTTGTAGCTACTTTTATTATTTATTGTTAATTAAATTAAATAATAAATTAATTTTTTTCTCATATATAGCTTGAGTTATCAAAAAAATTCTCAAATGATGATGATGGTAGTGATAATGATGATTATAATGATGAAGATGAAGATGAAGGTAGTAATTATTATGATGATGATGACGATTATAATTCTGATTCTGATGATGATGATGATGATGATGATGATGATGATGATGATGATGATGATGATGATGATGATGATGATGATGATGATGATGATGATGATGATGATGATGATGATGATGATGATGATGATGATGATGATGATGATGATGATGATGATGATGATGATGATGATGATGATGATGATGATGATGATGATGATGATGATGATGATGATTATAATGATGGAGATGAAGATAGTAATTATGATAATAAAGATGATTGTAATTCTGATTCTGATGATGGAAATAACAAAACACTAGAAACACAGTATGATTTGCGTATGATTAACATGGGTCCTCTATTTGCTAGTCAACCACGACTCGAAAAAAGTAAGAATATTACAACACAATAATTTTTAATAATAAAGAAAAAAATTCGTATTACTCTAAATATACTAATAAAAATATTTTAATTAATTTTTCAGTATGCAAAGATTGGGAAAACAGGTTTCTTCCTTCATGCTATACAAAATATTCATTTAATAGCAATGAAAATGATTCAGTAAATGAATTACATGAAAAAACAAATGATTTAAAGTATCTACTGAATCTTTGTGGATTTAATTTAACAAGTCTAGATGTATCATGTTATCCTACTTCTCAAATAATTCTAATAATCAATGCTAATTGTCCAAATATTGAGGAGCTTCATTTAGGATTCAAAGAAATAATGAGTCAAGATTTTGAAAATTGTTTTTTTAATATGTCTCGCCTCAGAAATCTGACGGTTGAATGGCACTGTGAAAACTCAACTCTACCAATGACTTTAGCCAAGTCAATAGAACAAGTTGGTGGAACATTGGAAATTTTATATCTTTCATGCACCTTAGAAGGAAATGATATTTTTTCACCAGATTCATTGGCTTCAGTAAGTTTAAATTTTTATTAAATATTAGGTATAGGTATACAATAAAAAATATTATTTTATTTTAAATAAATTATTTATTCATTTTTCAGGTATTTCCTCGACTAATTGCTTTGAATTGCTTAGATATATGTGGTTTTGGACTGAGTCAACTATTACTCCAGTCAATAGGTGAAATGAACAATTTGGCTTATCTAAACCTAATGTCTTGTTGGCCAAAAAATCATCCAATGTTTGATAAAAGAATCAGTATGTATCCAATTGCGAATTTAAAAAATCTCGAGAAGTTATATATTGATTGTGATTATGGTGCTAGAGATGATTTTTTGATTAATCTTTGTAATAATGCTATAAAATTAACGAATTTATGTATACCTGGCACAAATATAACTGACATTGGTATGAGTGCAATTGATAATTTAGAACAATTAGAAGATTTCGATATTGGTTTGAGTTATGATGGTCCGCGATCAAAGAAAAACGAATTTATCACTGATGAATCAATTGAATGTTTATTTAATCAAAAATTGAAATACTTGGACATATCAAATTGCATAAATATCACTGATGAAGGGGTCCTTAAACTTGTTAAAAATTTACCAAGTTTAAGATCTTTACATATTACAAATACAAAGGTAACTCAAGGAGCTGTCGAAAAAATACGGAAATCAACAAAACATCGTAAAGAACCACTAAGGGTATATTAAAGTATTGAAACTGGTAATTGATTCATTTCAAATCATCATTGTGGATATCAAATCATCTTGTTCTAAAAATAAATATAAATAAAAAAATAAAATATTAACCCACAAAATTATTGACAAAATTTGTTGGTTTTTAATGATTTTTTTAATTTAAAAATCAAAAGACTATTTGATGATATTTATACTGTATATTTTTTTGTAATTTTGAAAAAGCTGATATTTACAAATACTCAAAACTAATTAGAATGCCTCATTTTGATTATAATTAAAATTGTTATAATGTCCTTTTAAAAATTTATAATTCTCTAGTCTTATTTTAAAAACGTAGAGTGTGAATAATTGTTCAATAAACACTCGTGATTATATTGTTCAATGCATGAACGTAAATAATAATTGTTAATCATAAATTATTCAATTTATATATTATAAATCATTATATTATTAGTAGTTGTAA
Source organism: Aphidius gifuensis (assembly GCF_014905175.1). Lineage (NCBI taxonomy): Eukaryota > Metazoa > Arthropoda > Insecta > Hymenoptera > Braconidae > Aphidius > Aphidius gifuensis. The sequence continues at coordinate 20,321,210 of NC_057788.1, read as the reverse complement.
TTTTTTTTTTTTTTTTGTTTATATTTTTACTAGTATACATACATACTTAATGGAACATTTTTAAATATTAAAATATTGATATGACTATTTATGTAAATGAAAGTAAATTAAAAATATTTAATTGAATATATAAACTAAAGATTTTATATATAATATAAATATTTATGGGTGCCAAACATTAAATAGTATTTGGTTTATTTTGATTTAATTTTTATTAATAAAAAAAAAACACAAACAAATTATCTATATTTTTTTATTTTTGGAAAATTCAGTTCGGTTCAGATCAGTTCAGTTCAGTTGGTTCAGTACAGCACAGCACTGCAGTTGGAGTGCTTGGACACAGTTGGACAGGAAAATAAGGTTTTATAAATATATAAGGTTACACACCACGTGGCAATCGACTTCATTCCTGAACTAACTTTCAAAACCGTTTATTATTTACACATTAGCTTCATTGGACAATTGTAGTATCCAGTAAATTTTTTGAATATATTATTTGACGGTAAAATATTTTTTTTTTAAATTGATCGAAAATAAATTATGGAGATTGCTCCTCGTGAGATAAATATGGAGACTGCAAATTTAAGTCCTACCGAATGGCTTGAAAATTTCATTATAATTTCGAAAGAAGAAGTAAGTTTTAAATTATACATATTATTTTTTTGCACCTACTGTTATTGTTCATCGTAAATTAAATGAAATTGAATAATAATTTGATTTTTTTTCTCATATATAGCTTGAGTTATCAAAATCCCAGATGATGATGATGATGATGATGATTTTAGCCAAGTCATTGAAACAAATTGGTGGAACCTTAAAATATTTAGAACTTCGGCTTCGGTAAGTTTAAACTTTTAATAAATATTATATTACAATAAAAAATATTATTTAATTTTTAATAAATTATTTATTCATTTTTCAGGTATTTCCTCGACTAATTGTATAGGTGAAATGAAAAATTTGGCTGATCTATTGTTACACTCTTCTTGGTCGAAAAATCATCCAATGTTTGATACAAGAATCAATATGTATCCAATTGGAAATTTAAAAACTCTCGACAAGTTATATATTCGTTGTGATTATGGTGACAGAGATGAATTTTTAATTAATCTTTGTAATAATGCTTTAAAATTAACAAATTTACATATAACTGGCATAACTGATGTTGGTATGAGTGCAATTGATAATTTAGAACAATTAAGAGTTTTCAGTTTGGCTTGAGTTATGATGGCCCGCGATCAAAAACAAACGAATTTATTACTGATGAATCAATGGAATGTTTATTTAATCAAAAATTGAAATACTTGGACGTATAAAATTGCATAAATATCACTGATAAATCGCAATTTACCAAGTTTAATAAATTTATCTATGAAAATTGAAAAATACAAAGGTAACTCAAAAAGCTGTTGAAAAAATACGTAAATTATCAAAACATCGTAAAGATGTATGTATATGAAAATATTAAATGGTGATTGGTTTTTTTCAAATCATCATAGTAGAATCAAATAATGTTTTTTTTTTTTAGTCTAGAGTTGGATGAATAAAGAAACTATTATATTAATTTAATAAACAACAATAAAAATTGTTTTAATTTAAATTTAGATTATAAAAAACGTGTATTTTATCAAGGACTATACTGTTTTAAATATAAAGTTGTTTCAGAGATTGTTGTTGTATTTGTAACGAATTGAAAAATCAAATTATGTATATAGATATATAGTGTTTAATTTTTACCTATTTTATTCAACCCCAATAATTTTAGATAAATGTAGTAGGTGAATTTTTGCTTTTAATAGTTTACTGATGTTTATTAAATAGAAAAATAATTATTTTAGAGAATACACTGCACAAGGATGTTTTGGATTTTCATTATTCTTTAAGATATTAAAATTACTATTCAAATGTCTTTTAAAAATTATGTATTCAATATTTCATTTTTTAAAAGTTATTTTAAAATTTTATGACTTTTATAATTATTATTAATAATAATACTATATTATTTAGTTGAACGATTTTTATTCCTACATTAGTCTATAACGAAAATGAGAGTTCGACAATACTAGGTTTTAAGCATATCGTTGGTCTGAATAATAATAATAATAATAATCATGAATAAAAGAATTTTGTTTTGGAGTTTGATTATTAGATTTTATTTTTAGATAATAACTATAGCAGCCAGGCTCTGAGCGTTCGACAAGTTATTGCATCCAATTATTATCTTTAATTCTATTGCATTAATTATTATCTAATGATCACAAAAACATATGAGTGTTTTTGACTATTGCAGTTATGAAAATGTCAGAAATTTTGGTTTTTTCATTGCAATTTGCAGCGCATTGGGCATTAGTTCGTGTGTCTCTCTTAGTCACATGTCAATCTGACTGTCAGCTGAGTGCACGTCATTATTATCTAATATCTATAATAAACACAGAAACACATATGTTTTTGACTATTGCAGTTATGAGAATGGTCAGACATCTTTGTTTTTTCAGGAAAACTAATTTTTTTTTTTCTAATGCGCATTGCAGTTTGCACATGGGTTTGTTTGTCTCTCTTTCAATATATAAAATTTATGTTGGACCTGTTGCAAAAACGTGGTTTTGTTATTTTTAATAAAATTATTATAATAATTCAGCTTATAAATTGTTTCTACACTCAACTTATTTCGGTTGTATAATTATCAGTCTTTGAATTTCTATAATTACTTACATAAAAAATATTTTCGGTGGTATCATTGAGTATCACAGCGTGGAAAAAGTTTGATATTATACTACTGATTACCAGGATGGCAATACCATTGACAAATAAAAAGGTCAGTTAAAAAAATTAATTTAAACTCAAATTATCTATTCATTATATCAATGCTGCTATTTTTTTTATAATTTAAGAATCAAAACGTTTCAATTATGTACATGTAAAATCCAAAAAATATAAAATTTTGCCATTCATCAATTGACCACTCATGACTTGATTTATTTTTTATAGATAAAACGTCAGAATACTATCTGTGGTTGCTGTACTTCTTATAGTGCTGTTGTATGTGTCTCACTTCATGCCGTTGTAAGTATATAAAATATATAATAAATTTTAGACTTAATTAAGTCAACGCAGTCAATTAAAAATACACCATACTGAAAAATTAATCTTTTTGATATTTAGATTTCAACTATGTTGTTACCATTAACGGTTCGAGGTCCAATTGGTGGTCAATATGGTCTGCTGAAATCGGGGCCTGATGTAATAATGAATTTAAGCGTAGACCTGCCCCTTTGGATTGAGTTTTTTCTGATAAGTCCGCTTTTTCTTGTGCATTTAATCATTATTGATAATTATTCATTTTAGATATTTTTTTAACTGATAATTTCTTTTTCTATAATTTTAGCAATGGTCGTTTGGCATATTTGTTTATATTTTATTCCGTATCGCTGAGACGCCCATGTATGTTTATTGGTTGCCAAATGTATTTGATGAATGCATCAAGTCTCATACTATGTCACAATCTTCATTAGAATGGTATTGCTCCATTTCTATGTGTATGTTGAAATAATCATGTTATTTTTTTTTTTTTTTTACTCTTGAACCTCAGTCATTTAGTTCAAAAATGTTTTTTTTTTTTTTAGTTATCCAACTCTACTCTGTATTCGTATTACTTGGGTCGATGGTTACACAGAAAATAAAGTTGCCAAAACAATCGAGCGGTCATCATGTATGAGGAAAAACATTTAAACGCAACAAAAATAAAATGTATTAAATGTATTGAAAACTATAAAAAATTTATAGTTTTTTATAATGACAATTATTATATATTTTAATTGTCGTTACATATATTGAAAAATTAATAATTTTCCAAATCTAGACTGAAAAAAAAACCCATTTGGTTTCACCGGTTATTTGAAAATAATCTATTACAATTTTTAATAGTATAATATACATTTACCGGTCTTGGTATCGGATGGTTTTTCGGCTTACGACACGTTATAATGTTAGAACATTCAAATTGTTCATTTCACCTATTGACTGGAGTAATAGTCGACTTAGTCCAAAACCATCTATATATAGTTAAACGATTCAAAGCGATTAATAGTGGAAATACCTGAAAAATAAATAAATAAATAACTTATATTAAAATTTAAATAACACTTCTGTTGTAATATAATGTTTATTAAAAATTTAAACTTACCGAAGTCAATGAATCTGGTAAGAAAATATCATTTTGTTTGAAGAATTCTCACATTGCCATTCAATCGACAGTATTTTAAAGTGAGACATATTAGAAATTTAGAACAAACATTTTTGAAATCTTGACTCATTATTTCCTTGATCTTTGAATGAAGTATCTCAAGATTTAGACAATTAGCATTGATTATTGGCATTATTTTAGAAATAGGATATTGTGTTATGTTTAGATAAGTTAAATTAGTTCTACGCAGAGATTAATTAGGTATACTTTAGATCATTTGCATAACGTCTTGACTTCTATAGACCACAGAGCTTTTCATTTTTTCTAAGTCTTTTTCTAAGTTCTAATCAAGTTAACACCAACGTCCTTCTATTCGTCATTCATTTAAAAAAAAAAACATTTCTCCAAATTTTTTCCAAATAGCCTGAAATATAATATGCAAGTCGAGTTTTCTAAGAAATAATTATGTGATTTCTGAAACAATATCATAAGTTAATTATTTAAAAAATTTCTAGCAATATCAAAATATATTTAAATCCATATTTCAATAAATTTATGTTGAAAATGTTGAAAATTTTCTCGAGTCTTTTATTATTAATAATTAAATAATTGACGAGCTAATTAATTTTTTTTTATCACTCCTCTAGGATTTTTTAAGACCTCCAATTTAATCCTAATACGAGTTATTTTTGATGCTGTGGCTCTTGTTAAAAAAAGTCTCAGTTAATTCAATATACTAGCAGTCTCTGCCTATTATACTATTGTAATAATAACTTAAATTATGCTTACAATTTAAATTTAGATATAAAAAACTGTAGCCTTCTACGATGATATTGTAATTTGACTTTATAAAAAGTTAGTTACGTCGAAACGTAACTACAAAATTAATATTTTTTTAAGTCACCACATTTATACATTTTCTGAATTTCGAATAAATATTTATAACCGAGCTTCGGTCAGCTTCGGGGTCAGATTTTTACATATTATAGTTTTTTTTTTTTCTCTTTCTCAAAACAGTTACTAGCGCATTTTATAATTTCTATAAAAAAAAAAAATAATTTATAAAAAAAAAAATGATAATTTAGATATTTAAAAAACAATAAATATCAATTTCGAAATAGAAATTTTTTTAGTTTTCTTGTGTTAGTAGAAAACGGTAAATTTATATTTTTTATTTTCGATGTTTCGATGACGACGACAACGCTGATACGTGCTGCCCCCCAGCGCAGAATATAACAGGTAACTTATTTACAAAATAATAATAAAAAAAAAATAATTTGGCTTGTGTACGTCGTCGCCCAACCTGGACTTCAGACTGGTTTCAATTGGTTTCAATCAGGCCAAATCATACACGTCGTGATTTTTGTTGAAGCTAGTTCATAGTCTACTCCTTGCATCACAATCATGGAGGTAAAAAATTTACTAAAAAAATACATAATCATTTCAATATAATAACTCTTAAACAATATCATAATCCTATGGAGTTATCAATCTCATAAAACAACTGTCACTTTGTTTATAATTTTTTATTATTAAAATTGTTATTTAATATTTTGTTTGTTTTTTTTTTCTAGATAGAAATTGTAACTGCCAAAGGTACAAACATCAAAACCATCACCACAGTTCATGTAAGTAAATTAAATTGAATATATATTTCAATAAATTACAATAAATTTTAGTTAATTTAATAAATGCAGCTAATACAATTCGAATATTCAATATTATTTTGATTTAATTATTCTTTTTTTAACTCATCAATATATAATGAATTGGAATAATTAAAATTGTTGTATTATTTTTGATAAAAATAATAGTTTTATGTCATGTTTTATTAATTTAAAAAATTATGTATTTTAGGTGAATGGAAAAACAACAATTGGTGAAATAAAAAAAGAATTAAATAAACAAAAAAAAGCACCTTATGTTGAAAGACAAAGTTTAAGAAATGATGCAAAAGGAAAATCATTATCAGACAAAGACACAATTGAATCACTTGGATTAAAAAATGGATCGAAATTATTTTATAAAGATTTAGGACCACAAATTGGTTGGAAAACTGTTTTTCTTGCTGAATATGCTGGTCCACTTGCTGTTTATCTTTGGATTTATACAAGACCATGGATTTTTTATGGTGATAGTAACACACCAATACAACCAGTTGTTCAGTAAGTATCCAAAGTCCAGTATTAAATTTAACTACATTTTTACTAATGAACATTAAAATTTTTATTTTTTTCTATTCTTATCTTGCTAAATGAATCACTAATGATATTTGTCATATCTAATCTATTGTTATCATTTTTTTTTGTCCATATAATTCGAAACATATTCGTTTTAACTATCGAAAAAAAAAAAACTCAATTCAATTTTATATAAATTATTAAAATATTTTATTATTAATTTTTGTATTTTTTTTTTTATATTTCAGTTGGGCAGCAATTTGTTATTCAATTCATTACATCAAAAGACTTCTTGAAACAATATTCGTTCATCGTTTCAGTCATGCAACAATGCCAATAAGAAATTTATTTAAAAATTGTTCTTATTATTGGTTATTTACAGCATATGTTGCTTATCATGTTAATCATCCACAATATACATCACCATCACAATTATGCTCATTATTTGGTCTTGTATATTTTGCTGTTTGTGAATTGGGTAATTTTAGTATTCACATTGCTTTGAGAAATTTAAGACCACCTGGTACAACTGTAAGAAAAATACCAGTTCCAACTGGTAATCCATTTACATTATTATTTAATTTTGTATCTTGTCCAAATTATACTTATGAAATTGGAAGCTGGATTGGATTTTCAATTATGACAAGCTGTTTACCAGGTAAAATGATTAAATAATCAACTAATATTTATCTAAAATAGCAAATAATTATTTTTTATTACATTGAATAATCATATTATTTATTTTTATATTTTTAGCTGGATTATTTGCTTTCGCTGGTGGCTATCAAATGGCTGTCTGGGCCTTGGGAAAACATCGTGCTTATAAAAAAGAATTTCCCAATTATCCAAAAAGTAGAAAAGCAATCATTCCATTTGTACTTTAAATATATATATAATTTTTTTTTTCTTTTAAAATACAAAATAAATTAAATATTATTTAGTGTTTGGGTTAATATTTTGTATGGTAAAATTATAAACAAAATAGATTATCTATTGTAATGTCTTCTTCATTAATATTCAGACAAAAAAATTTGTTTTTTTTTTTTTTTAAATAAAATTTATCATGGAATTTATATATGAAAAAAAAAATGATAAATTTGTGTATTTATTAATCATTGTCATTGTCAACTTGATCATGGTCATTTTTAGATGAATGAATTTTTTTTTGTTCCAAACACTTTGCACATTTTGATTCAGTTAATTTAGTTATTCTTTTTTGTAATAAAGCAATTGTTCTTTCTAATTGTTCTCTTTGTTTTAAAAATTCACAATAAGCATCTGTATTATCTTCTTTTGATTTCAAGAAATTTTTTTCATCACTATAACGATGATATAATTTTGTAACTTGTGTTTTTAATTCATTTGGTTGTTGAATAAGTCCAGCAACATTTGCCAAATCATTTTTCATTTTATCAATTAATATTTGTAATTTTTTATTTTTAATAATTTCATTATCATATTGTTTTTTAAAACCAATAATTTTTTCTTTAGCAATATTTAATTTTAATAATAAATAATCATTTTTTTTTTGATAACTTGTTAATTCAAATTCAATGTCAATTAATTTTTTTTTTAATTCTGTTATTTCATCATTTTTTGGCTCAATAATATTTTTCATTTCTTGAATTTTATAATTTAATACAATTTTATATTTTTCAAGCTCTTGATTATTTTTATTCAATTCAAATAATTTTTTTTCTTTATCTTGAATTGTTAAATCACGATCATTTATAACATTTTTTAAATCAATAATATCTTTTTCTAAATCATTATTATTTTTTTTATATATATTTTTTTCTTCTTTATTTATTTTTATTTGTCTATGTAAATCATCAATTTCACGTTGACGTAATGTATATTTATTTTTCAATACTTCAGCTTCACCAGTTAGCTTTAAATTAATTTGTTTTTCATCATATAATTTTGATTCGTAATTTGATTTAATTTCTAATATTTCACGATCAGCATCATCCTCAATTTGTGATTTAATAATTTCATGAAATTCAATTTGACTTTGCATTTCTTTTTGTAAATCTTGAATTTGTAAATTTTTTTCATCAATAATAATATCTATTTTTTTATACAAATCATCAATTTGAATTTTATATTTATCATGTAATTCTTTTAATTTATCTTCATAATTTTCACGCATTTTATTATATTGTCTTTCAAAATCTGAATATTTATCATACTCAATAATAAGACGTTTATCATAATTAATTTCCATATTTTTAATAATTTTTTCATGCTCATTTTTCATTTTAATAATATCACTATTAATATTATCCATTTCAATGGTTTTTTCTTCATTCATAATATCAATATTACATTTTAATTCTTCAATAGCTTCAGTATAAACTTGATGAATTTCACTTATTCTTTCATTATAATATAATTCAGTTTGACGTGTTTTAAATGTATTTTCAGATTCTAATTCTTTCATTCTCGTATTAAGATAATTAATTGTATCAATTTTATCTTCAAGCTCATCTTGATCAATTAATATTTCATTTGTATATGAAAAATCACCTGACGTTGTTGTATCTGATGTTATTATTTTCCAAAAACATATATTACCATCATTATCAGTACTAACAAGAATTTGTTCATTAAGAGAAAATAATATATTTTCAATATCACTTGAATGTATATTAAATAATTCAAATTCAATTGGATCAAAAATTGGACATTTTAATGATAATATAATACCACCAGGATTTGTAATAAACATTATATTATCATTTTTACCAACAAGTAATTTATCAAAACTTTTATTATCAATATCAAAAATACGTACAACTGCATCACCACGTATTTCACGAATTTTTTTATCAGATGAAATACAAATTATTGTTTCATTATCAGACAACATACCAACATCATTTAGTTCAACATCTTTTATTATTATTTCATTGATTCTTAAACCAGTTGATATGTCCCATGTATAAATTGATCCATCAATACCAATTGATACAATTTTCATATCACAATTTGACCAAATAACAGATTTTATTTTACCACTATGACCACGTAATATAAGCTTATTTGAAAATCCAATTGTCGAATAAATTTGTATGACATTACCATTAACAGCTAAAAATAAATGTCCATTATGACTGAATGATACAATTCTACAATTTCTTATTGTAAATTCTTGTATAACACGTAAATCATCAATGAGAATTGTCATAAATCTTAGCTTATCACTAAATCCAATTAAACAAAATAAACCAATTGGATGTAATGCTACTGAAAATATATCCTCTTGATAATACTTTAACATTATTAAATTTTCATTTTCAAAATCCCATATTCTGATACTACGATCATCATTACCAGTTGTCATAAATATTGATTTCCATGCACACATTGATAAACTATTAATTTTACCATGATGTAATGATTGACCAAGTATATCAAGATCAACTGGTGTTAAATCAATAACCATTGCGTCATTCCATAATTTACCAGTAAATATTTGTGACCAACCACATGTTACAATTAATCTATCTGAACTTGGATTAATACTTATTGTATTTATTTTATATAATGATAAATAATCATCATTATTTTTTGTTATTTGTTGTGGTATTATTAATATTGTTTTTTTATAATATTTAAAATTACCATCTTTTTCAAATACAATTATTTTACTTGGTCCTTGAGCAAATACAAAACCTTTTGTAAATGATATTAATGAACCAATTTCATTTTCATTAATATCATTATTATTTAATATTATTTTTGATGATGTTGATGCAATGATAAATTCTTCTTTTAATTTTAAATTTAACATATTTATTTCTGTTATTTTATATATATTTGTTAAATCACCATTTTCAATGTATAATATACGACCATCATGAGTACCAGCAAATAAACGATCACTATTTAACCATGTTATTGATGTTATTATTAAATTTTCAGCTTTTGAAAAACCATATGGACGCCATATCGTTTCAGATACTGTTAATAATTTAAATGTAAATATACCAGCAAGTGCAATAACACCAATATCACCGGGATTACATAATATTTGATTGACAATTGAATTTTGATTTTGTGTATTTAATACTTTAATTGATGATTCTATTTTTCCTTTTTCCCAACAATAATAAAGCATTGTTTGATCTGGTTGATCTGTTACAGCTGCAATATATTTACTATCAAGACTAAATGATATACATGTAAATTTTTTAACATCTGGACAATCATATGGAATACCAAGTACTTTAAGACGACGAAAATTTTGTAAATCATAAATTGATATTGTTGGTTTTTCACCAATTTCACAAACAGCAACATGTTTTCTAAATTAAGACAAAAAAATGTATGTGTATTATAATTTTATTGATTTATCAAGTTATTACTTACTTGTTTGGAGATATTGCAATGATATTTATGTGATTTTTATCAGATAAATTAAGTAGTTTTTGATGTTGTTGATTAAAATTATGTAATGCAATTGCATTACCAACTGGATAAAGTACATCATTATCAGAAATATAATGTGCATTACCAGCAACATCAGTTTTTAAACCATAAAAAACACGAGGTTGAAGTATTGGTATTGACATTTTTTATTCAACAATTTTTTAGTTTCCATATCAACCAATATAAATTATTATATTATTATTATTTATCCAATTAATTTTATATTTATAAATGAAACATTGTTTAATTTGATTTGAAAAAAAAAGCCTAAAGAAAACATAAAGCATCGAAAAAAATGTGTTTCGAAAATCGAAATTTTCTTTTCGTTACATTGGACATACGCCTCTTTATTATTTAAGCACGTGGGATTTTGTTATTAGAAAAATAAATAAAATAAAATAAAACCGGTGTACACACACACATTCAAACATCTTGCCTGCTGATTTCTCTCAAAGTCTCAAAATAAAAACATTTTCTAACCTACAAAAGCATGTCAGACAAAATGATTGTTTAAATAAAAACAATTAATAATTAAGTGATACAATGGATCCACCAGTAAAACAAGAAACATCATTACTAGTCAAACAAGAAACATCATTATTAGTAAAACAAGAACCACTAGAACCAGTTGATACATCAGAACCTGAGAATGAGGATACTGCTCGAGATAATTATTTTAATCACAAAAAAATAGTAAAATGTAAATATTGTGAAGGTAGATGTGAGCCATATAAAAATCCTGGTTTATTATGTGAAACATGCTTGAATTATGTACATATAGAATGTCTAGAAGATAAAGTAAATATACCACGTAAACTTGTTGGTGATGTTTTTTTTACATATTGTTGTGCTGAGTGTCATCCACTTGAACAACATAGTATTTGTCGTGGTGATAAAATGACATGGTTGGCTGTTGTTATATTAGTTTTATATCATCTTCGAGAACGTTCACTTGGTCTTAGTGAACGTTATGGATTTTTTCATTGGAAAAATGATATTTCTCATTGTGTTTATAAAAATTGGGACTCGTTATTTCCAAAAATGTAAGAAATACTATTTAATTTATTATTTAACATTAATTTAATTATTTATTTATTTGTTTATTCTATTAGAAAAAGAAAAAAACATTGGACTGGAACAATATCAGGAACATTATCACAATATAAATCACAATGTGTTAAATCTGGAGCAGATAAATTACATGAATCTGGTTATTGGAAATTAATGAGCTCAGAACCACCAGAAGTTATTGTTTATAATAATAAAAAAAAATTAAAAGTTGGAAAGAAAAAAAAACACACAAGTTTTGATCAGGAATTATCATCAATGAATTCATTTAGTCCATCAAGATCAGAATCAATATCATCAATTGACGATGATAAAGAACATTTAAATTTTCCATCTTCACATTTTATAAAAGTTAATAATCAACAATTATCAAGTAGACCAATAAGTCCAGCTGTATCTGAATCCAATTCATCAATTAATGATGACAATAATATTGATACTGAACAATCAAAAACTCAAACACCATCAATGTTTTCACGTGCATATGTACAACCAACTGAAATTTTATCAAATTATTTATTTGATGGTGATGATCCAGATGATTTATTAGACGCTGATGAAACAGGTGATCCATTAGGTGCTTATGAAAATTTTGCTTCAATTGATAATTCAGAATTTTATAATGAAAAAGAAGATCAGCCAGTAATTAATTTTACAAAGTCATTTGATGGATTTCAATCACTCTGGATTACTGATGAACGTTCTAGAGAGGTAGAAAATTTTAATGACGATGATGAGGATGATTATCAAGATGAAGAATCAAGTGAACATGAAGAAAATAATAGAGAACCACAATTATCACTTTTTAATCAAACACCTCGTAGAGCTTTACCTTGGAAAAAAAATTCTAAATTAGGTAAAATTAATGAACTCATTATAAATAATTATAAATATTTAATTAATTAATTTTTTTTTTTAAGGTAAAATACGATTAAAAATGAGTAAATATGAAGAAAATTATTTACTTGCAACAATAAATAAAAAACAATTGGATTCAGCATCTGCATCAATTCGTCGTTTATATAGAAAATTATCAGTTCGTAAAATAAAACGTGATTCGAATTTGCCTGTTTTTGATTTTGATAATTTTACTGTTGATAAAAATCAAAATATTAAAAGTGATAAAAAACGTATTATTGATAGATTTTATAATGACAATTTAGAAATGATATTTGAGCAAAGATTACAAGGTTTTATGGAGCTACAACATGTAGAAAGTCCTTATACTGGTAGAACATTGCCACCATTTATAAGACGTGATAAAAATTGTCGACCACTTTGGCTTCGTGTCATGGAAGAATTGAAAGCCAAAGTTAATCGAAATAATAAAAATTGGATTCCTGAACCAATTGGAACTATTGATTATTGTTATGTCAAACCACAACATATTCCAGCAATGAACAGTCTTTGTAAACAATATTTTTGGGCTGGTGTTGATTGTAAGTTGATACTTATTTATAAATTAAATCAATAATTTAATAATGTTTGTTTTTCTAGCTCAATTTTAATTCTTTATTTTATTTTTTCTTTCAGTAACAGAGTGTTTGCAGTATCCAGAAACTACCTGTGTCGTTTTGTACAAAAAATTAGTCATTGGATTTGCAGTTATGATTCCAGATATTGATTACAACACTGCATACATATCTTTTGTTTTTACTCGTCCAGAATGGCGACGAGCTGGTATTGGAAATTTTATGATGTATCATTTAACACAAACATACATGAAAAAAGACTTGACACTACATGTGTCTGTTACAAATCCAGCATTATTACTTTATCAAAAATTTGGTTTTAAAGTTGAAGAATTTATTCAAAATTTTTATGATAAATATATGACACCTGGACCAAATGAATCATGTCATGCATTTTTTTTAAGATTAAGTCAATAAACGTTAAAATAATGAACCAAATGAAATAACTCAATTCGACTTTGTTATGGTTTTTATTATTTGTTTATTATTTTTAAAAGACTCTTAAGCTAGTGACTGATCAAGCCACTAAACGCTTGAAACTCAGGCAGTCATAGGGTTTTTTTTTTGAGGCCCTGGGAATAGTATTCAGGGAAGGGCATGAAAAAATAGAAACTACCTAGATATTGAACAGCATTATGAAGCATCTAAAGAACTAAAAAATATTCTGCAAATTAAAAGTCATTATCTCGTGTACATAAAGCTGAAATAAAATTATTATTTTTTTATTTTTTTTTTTAAAACAGAATATCTTTAAATAAAACAAAATGGTTAAATGTATAAATTGTGTTTTTATTGCTTTTACAAATAATCGTATAAGTATGCAAACAAGTAGATAGATAATAAGTTTTTTTTTTTTTTTTTGTATATATTGAAATAGTAAAAATGTATTATATATGACAATGTACAAAATGATACAATTTTTTATGATGAACAAAAGTAAATGAAGGAATCTTCCAAACTTCTTTTACTGGAGTACTGATACAATTATTAAGTAAAAATATATCGTGAATATTAGTATTTTTGAATGCATCATTTTCAATAATGCTAATTTTGTTATGTGATAAATCTAATTGTTTGCATTTAACATTTTTAAAAATATCTTTTTTAATAACTGTGAGTTCATTGTAACTTAAATTGAGAAGACGTAAATTATTATTATCAGATTTCATCAATGATTTACTATCGATGTCACTGATTTTATTATGGTTTAGATCGAGTGTAATTAGGTTATTTAAATAATTAAAAACACCAGTAGAAATATGAGTTATTTTGTTGAGTGCCAAATTTATATATTTGAGAGTATCCATTGAATCAAATACACCAGCTTCAATTGTCGTCAGTTGTGTTTGTGTTATTGACAATTTTTCCAGATTCTGTAGACACAATAATGAATTTGTTGGTAATTTACTGATTGATCCACCAGTATAATAAAGACCTGTGATAGACAGTAAATTGTTATTGGATCTTGGATTTTCACAAATATTAACTGAATCACTTTTTAAAATTTCCAATACCCTCAAACTTGGAACAGTTTTTAATACATTATTGATATATTTCGAAGGTGATTGTGGATTATATTTAATTTCAATTTTTAAATATTTTAGTGATATTAAACCATCAAATAAATTTTCTTTAAGTTCAACAGGTCCAACATTTAATTCTAAATTTTCCAAATTTAACAAACCATCAAATGATTCAGGATGAATGAAAAATTCACTTTTAATATTTTTATAAATAATTAATGTTTTTGGATAATTTGTAAATTGCAAATCTTTAAATACATATTTACCCATTGACGATATTCTCTCGTCAGATATTTTAAGTGTATCACTTGTTATAAGCCATCCGACAAAAGACGACAATAATGATTGAGAAAATGAATGTTCATATGGCATATCAATAGATGTTAAAGTTTTTCTTTTCATACAAATTCTGTATGTATCTTGAGTAACACAGTTATTTTCTATTTGTGAATCATCAAGATACCAATTACGAGAATTATTAAAAACACCAACATTATGATAGTAATATAGATGATCAATATTCATGTTTTTAAATACACCATCATCAATTTCAATAATTTTATTATGTGATATATCTAATACCTTTGTTTTAAGACCAAAAAATGTATCTTGTTTAATATGAGTCAAAGAGTTATAACTCAAGTCAAGCAGTGATAAATTTTTATTCATAAATAATTTATTATCAATCGATTTTATTTGATTTGATGCCAAAATTAAATGTTCTATATTATCAAGACCGTCAAATGCATTTGCTTCAATGACTTCAAGATTGCTACTTGTTACAGAGAGATATTTAAGTTTTTTTAAACACGAAAATGCAGTTCTTTGTAAATTTGTAAATGTTCCATTTTCATAATGAAGAGCTGATATATTAAAATTATTATTTTCGCATAATTTATTATCACAAATATCAATTTTACGTTGACGTATAAGTTGTAAGTTTCCAAAAAACTTGAGATTTTTAAATAATTTACAGAGAGGAATATCGGAATATTCATCTACTGAAATTTCAAGAAATCTTAATGACGTTAGATGATCAAGAATATATGTTTTAATTTGAATTGGTTTAGTATTGAGTCTGAGAACTCTAAGTTCTTTTAAACCAGCGAATGATGCGGGAAATAATTCAAATTTCTCAACAGGAGAATTTATTATCAAAAGTTTTATACTCAAATTATTAAATGCATTTTCTTCAATTGATGAAATACTGTTGTCTGTTATTTCAAGTGATTGAGGCTGCCAGTTTTCACTAAGACTTTTAACTGATTTAAGTTTCGTGCTAGATGTACAAATTTTAAAATAATAATTTTGACTCAAGTAACATATGTTGTCATTGTGATCCATTGAACTCATTGATTTTTTAATATTATCCGATGCAGTATCAAAATTTATGTATTTTAAATAAACAATGGTACTGACATTAAGACCCCAATTTGAATAATCAAACATAAATAAATTATTGTCAAATAAATAAATGATATCAATTTGTGATTTATCAAATGCCTCATAAACGATATAGACTAATTTATTTTTCGTAAGATCAATAACCTTGCAATGAATATTTTGAAAAAAACCTTCTTCAATAACTTGCAATGAATTGTAGCTCAAATTGAGTAATAATAATTTATTACTTCCAGTTATAAATGCTCCATTGTCAATTTGTTCAATTGAATTATTACTCAAATTTATAATTTCAAAACTCCGAACATTGAATACATTTGAAGGTATTCGAGTCAGTTCTTTGCTTGATACGATAGACACTTTTTTCAATTTTTTCAATGCATTAAATGTACCAGGAACAATGAAATTTAAATTGCTCTCAGTTATTGTAAGATGTTGAAGATTTTTTAAACAATGAAGTGAATGACGAGATATTACTCTCAGGGAACTTTGAGTATATTGAATATGTAGAATATTGAGAGAAGTATCTCGACTAGTAAAATCGCAAATATCAGCATCTTGATGATTGAAAAATTCCAATTCATGTAAATTCGGATGTTTATTCAATACATCATTGAGATATGATTTTGTTTTATTGTCCAGTTGAATTTTGAGATGTTTTAAATTATTCAAATCATAAAAAATATCGGGGTCCAGCAAAACTGAAGCTGAATTAATTTCAAGATTTTCCAATGATTGTAAATTTGAAAACGCAAGTGGTTCAATATGCAATTTTACATCAGCCAAATTGAGTTGTAAAGATTTGATGGACAAAGATGATATATTTTTCAATGCATTATTTTGAATAACGTTAACTTTTTTATTTGTGATTTCAATTTTATCTGGATATACATTGATAGCTGAATTGTTTTCGCTAAAAAATGTCCAAGTACCTGTCTCACAACTTTTGTAGGTTCCCAAAAGAGTTGTATAACAATAAGTTGTTTCCGAAAAAACAAATGATGGATGTATGATGAATATTAATTTAATTATTATACTTAAAAAATTAATATTATTCATCGTTGAATATATAGTTTTAGCGCACTGATTTGAATAGATACCATGAGTTTATACTGATGACAAAGATCTAATTATTTTAATTAATTGTTTAGCCTTTTTATAGGGACAGCTTATCACATCTTGAATATAATTTATTATATATCGTTATAATTTTATTATTTTTCACATTTAACTGAGATCAAATGTACTATTTGCCATATTTTTTTCTTATCTTTTCTACATCTAAAAGCAGAGTTTAAAAAACATATTAATTTTATCTTTTATTTATTTTTTACTAAAATCATTATCATGTGATCTGATGACGCCTGTTGCTAAGCCTAATAATTTGAATTGTTGAGAAATATAAATTCTAATCGTTCTTTATACATACAAAATGTATAAAACAAAAAATTTTTTATTTACTTTTATTTTAATTTTTTTCTCTTGGAAAAAATATATTTTTATTTTTTTGTACATAAATTCAATTTGTTTACTTCGAAACATCAAGTTGAAGAAAAAAATTATTAAATTACGATTATACAAGTTTCTAAAATAATCTTTGTAAAATAATTTTAAATTTAATTTTGTTTTTTAATCATATATATAGATTGTTTCAAATAAATTTTAATTCAATTCATTAACACAAATAAATTTATTAAACTTCAAAAGAAAATAAAAAAATGATGTAAATTTAAAATACATTCAAATTTTAAAACGTTTTATTATAAATAATAAATTATTAAACAAAATATTAATTTTATGCATTGACAAATAATCAATTTTTCCATGGCATGAAAATTAGAAGTAGTTTCCTTAAGGAATAATTATTAGCAAGTCCCTTAATTTTATTCGTTGACAAGTAATCATATTTCTCCATCGAGAATGTGGCTGTGTTCTTCATCATATTTTTTTAATTCGGCTGAACTATGCCTAAAGTATTTATAGGCCTTACTAAATGAATACCCGTCAAGCTGCTGGAGTCTTTTTTGATATATCAGGTAGTTGTAATATGACATGAAAATTAGAAATAGTTTCCCAATAAGCAAATGTTTTATTAAGCAAATCTCAGTGAGCAATGAGAATGCTGTAGCGTCAGTAAAATAACACATAATTAGTACGTAATAAATTTTCGTGGGTTTAGTTTTTTTTTTTTTACAACTAAGCACATGAAAAATACCTACTTATTTTGATAAATATTATAAGCTATACGAATAATAAAAATGCTAATGTCAATGATCAGCCGTTTTTTTTTGATAAGGACTTATTGTGTAAAACTCGTTTTTATAATTTAAATTTAAAATAAGGTGGTAAATAATTTTTAATTATTTTACAGTCGTCATTGCAAAATTAATATGTAAAAAATATTAAAAAAATGCAAATGTTAAAATTTCTTTGATTGTTATTTTAACGTTTTTTTTTTTATTCTTCAGTATAGCGTTTACGTTTTAGTCCTATCATTTTTGTAAAATCATCATCATTTGATTTGTCAATCAATTTATCATTTTTTTTTTTGATAATAACTTGAATAATCTTCATCGATTACAAATCTATCATCAGCTTCATATTGTTCTTTTACCGCGAAGATGAATTACTTGAAATTTTCTTCGGTCTCAGTGAGTTTGGATTGTTTTCGACACTAACCATAATTATACATACATACATACGTATACATGAATTTTTTGATGGCCATCTGTTTGTTTACATTGACTACTGCCAATAATTAAAACCACTTCATCGGGTTGAAATAGTTTCTCAAGAAAGACTGAAGGCCATATCTGTATATTAATTTGAAAAGAAAGCCTAGCTCATTATAATATATTCTTCCATCACTAACACATTGTAATCACTGATAACAAATTGCCACGTATTTCTAAAGCATATTATTATCTATAGTATTTTGGAAACTTTTTTTTCGACCAAATTCGAATTAGAAAAAAATAAAATTCTCTTTTTTTATTTAATTTATTGATTTTTTATTTATCAATTTATATTTTATTTTTTTTTATTCTGAGATTATTTTTTTTTTATCCGATAATTATAATAATAATTAAGATAAAAACAAAACATAAATTTACAATTGATGTCCCCGAAAGCCTCAATTTTACATGAGCTGTTTATTTTTTTATCGTAACTTTAATAATCAAAAGAAGTGAAATAAAAAAAAAATGGAAAAATTTTGAAGTATAAAGTTGAATAATTTGCTGGATAAAAAAAAAAAAAAAAAAAAATTAGGCGCTTTTCTACGATAACGCATGATAATAATATTATAATAAAAAACCTGGTACTTTTATCCAACAAATGTCAACTTTCTCACTAAAGCCCATTTATTTCACTTCTTTGTTAAATTGATAAACATCATTGAAACTTTAATTTATTTCATTCCTTTAATAGGTAACCTTTGATTTTACAAATCTTCTATTTTAATGTCTCCGTGAATACCATGATGAAATTATATAACTGTTAATTATATAAAAGAAATAACAAATCTTCTTGTATATGAATGAATCGAAAATTAAAGCACATATATATATATATTATATGTATAGCTATATGAAAAAATAAAAATAAAAAACAAATTCTGCTGTACCATCAATGGTAAAATCACCAACACATGCTTCTGTATAAACACACGTATATGCATGGAAAGAAAAATTCAGGGGAAGGGATAGGCGCGGGGTATGGCGCGACGTATCCGAAGAAATGTGGACATTTCAACTTGAAAATTTATTTTTTAGTAAGATTTGTTACCTGGCTTTTATTGAGTTGTATATCTTTTTTAATATTCGGTAGAAAAAATCGAGAGTAGGCTTATTGAAAAGAGAGGCATCGATATATATAGTGAAACTATTTTTAGTTTTTTTTTTCTAACATTAATTAAAGAGATAGAACAGAAATCAAAAATCGTAACGTCACAGACCGCTGACTTAAAATACTTATACGGTAAGGTCTCGCGCTAGAGTAAAATTGAGGCGAGACTCTACCGAGTCTCTTGATAAAAGTTTCGTTTTAGGCTCAAATTGAAGGTATTTAAAAACTCTAGAAGCAAGAATATGAAACAAGAAAAAAAAATTATCAGTTTATTAATTATTATTAAAAATAAAAAAAGACAAAATTTTTAACATCAAATATTAAGAAAACTACTTAACAAATCATGGATGCAATTTTTTGCCAGGATAATTTTTATGGAAAAATCTATAAATAAAAGGGTTTTTTTTTTTTTTATTTTGTTGCTAGAAATTTGTTAATTAACAAAATTGTAAAATCTTGTTTTTTTTAAAAAACGTGTAGCTTCTTTAAAAATAGTCCCACAAAGTTGATTCTGGTCTCAAAATGTGCCTTTTTTAAATCTCTAGGACCAAGGCTATACTTGAAAATTTTTGATTTATTTTTATTTTGTCAAAAACCCTCCCTGTGAATTACATGACCTTGACGTCGGTGGGAGAGCTTGAGTATCTCGGAGATCCGATGGGCTATACCGGGAAAGGGCACTTATTAGGTTAGGAGCTTCTTCGTGAAGGTTTCCTATACCGGGAAGGCCCTGGGGAGAGATCAGACTTACAAGTAATCCTAGCGTAGGAAGAGTGGCGTATCCATCGCTCGAGTTGTCTCGCAATAGCCTGGTTAAGCTAAAGTGTGGGACACCGTGCTGATGGCTGAATGGCACTTGACCATAGATAGTGTCATAAACGGTGCCACTGGAGGCCCAGGTCGAGCTCCAGTTATATTTATATCCCTGCCCAGCATTCGGGGCTGGAAGCATTTTTCCTGGGATTTCATATGGAAAGTAAAAAAAACCAATAAATTTATGCCGCAGGGCTTACTGATGATTACTGGGACTCAGCATGAGATACCAGAAAAGATGGATAGTAGCGCAGCCAGGAAAAAGAGGAGGCAGGCGAGAGCAGGGTTGGCAGGTACTCTTACTGGGGGAACTGTTGAACCTGCTGAAGCTCAAAAGCGGGCGAGACAATCGGAGAGTACCCCTCAATCTGCCGAGCAAGAGCATAAAAAGAGACGGAATGAGAAGGAAAAATTCTCATTCGCGGTTGTCACTGCCGATTTGCCCAAACTTTTGGATATTCATGAGGACCGGTCGGACATATCGGAGGAGGAATCCAACCTGGTGCATGGAGAACTTATGGAAAGGATGGACGAAATAGCGTCTGGCGATTTCGTCAGGCTCAGGGCGAACGTGGGAAAGCTAGAGAAAAAAAGGACAAACTTCTGGTCATAGATCAGAAGGACCTTCCAAAGCTGGTCAGAGTTATGGCGTACATTCAGGATAATCTGGTCAAGGACGTTGGTACGATACTGACGAGAATTGCCAGACAAAATCCCTGGCTACACACCAGCGGATAAGCAAAGTATGAAGAGAGCAAGAAGGATGCCAAAGGCTGGCGTCTGGTTCTCGGAATACCGGAAGCTGAGCATGAAACCCTTCTACGGGCTAGGCCGGGCACTTTTTCAGGTGCTGAGAAAAAATACCGGGGAGGACCTTAGGGCAACGACGACGGAAGGGGAAAAGGCGGCCTAATGGTGGTAAGTATCCCATTTGTTCAAAGCAATCTACATCGTAGCTCACAGGCTACGGCGTTGCTTGAACATAAGATAGTTACTGAGCACACCAAAGTCGTACTAATTCAAGAACCTGTGGCATACAAGGGAAGTGTCAGGGGACTTGTTTTAGCTAGGGGACAACTATTTTATGATATTACGGTTTCAAGGCCTAGGGCATGCGTTCTAGTTAGGGACGTGAATGCCTCCCTCTTATGGGAACATTGTGGGAGAGATCTAGTAGCAGTGAAAATTGCGACTGGATCAGGAGAAGGTGGAACAGTGGTGGTAGCGTCTGTCTACATGCCTCACGATTCATCTGACCCTCTAACGAAGTTGTAGCCCTCGTAGAGGACTGCAAAAATAGACAGTGGAATCTGGTACTGGCTGGGGATGTCAATGCGCACCATGTTGCATGGGCAGCGACGACATCAACAATCGGGGCAGAGCTTTACTGAACTTCATATTCGCCACGAACCTGGAGGTCATCAATCAAGGTAGGGAACCCACTTTCTTAACTAGTGTAAGGAAATCGGTGATAGATCTAACAATAGCCACAAAGGAGGTGGCAGGTAGAATTAAGAACTGGAAGGTACCCAAAGATCCGACGTTGTCGGACCACCGTTACATTCAGTTTGAATGGTCTGCGGCGACCACGGCTGAGGGCGCGCAAACCTTTCGTAATCCACGCAAATCAGACTGGCATACGTATGAAGCTGAGCTGGAGAAAAGAATTGAGTTTTTCCCGGCAAGGTTTGACACTCCGATTGAAATGGAAGTCACGGCGACATTTTTGCGGGATGCAATGGTCGAGGCGTATGAAAATAACAACTAACTAAGCGTTGTTAGGGATAAGAGTGAATGGTGGAGTAGCGAGCTACAGAAGCTAAGATCCGGTGTACCCTGAATGAGGTACTTAAAGGTAGACCGGGGGCGGCAGAGCATTAAAGAGCTCTGCAAACAGAATTTAAGCAGGCGGTAAGGATGGCCAAGAAGGACTCCTGGAGGAGGTCCTGTGGGGAAACCTCTAGTGTGCCAGACGCGGCCAAGCTTAAGAAAATTATTGCCAAAGAAGGTAGTGCAGTAGGTGGACCACTCCAACTTCCGATGGGGTATTACCAGTTATGCTCCAAAAAGGTTTGAATTATACACTTGTGCCATTAAGCAAGACCTTTAGGGCGTCTATTGCTACGGGTTATGTACCAAGGCAATGGCGCAAAACTAAGGTAGTTTTTATTCCTAAGCCTGGAAGGGCTGACAAAGACCAACCAAGAGAGATTATAGACCGATCAGTCTCACCTCTTACATGCTCAAGACGCTGAAGCAACTTGTAGACAGGTATGTAAGAGATGCGATTCGAGATAGTGGGCCGCTGAATCGGCTACAATTCGCCTACCAGCCAGGGAAGTCTGTAGATGCGGCACTCCATAAGCTTGTTAGCAAGTTGGAGGGGGCAAAAGACAGACAAGAACTGGGGGTGGGTAATTCCATCTTTAACAAGACCCCACTAGAGGCCATAGATAGGGTGGCAGAAAGACTTGGGATTGATTCAACTTTGAGGAGGTGGATCAGGAACATGCTTTCTGACCGACGGATTTGTGTGGAAAGAAGAGGGGAGACGCTGGGGGCCATCGTCAACCGAGGGGGAAGTGCTATCCCCGCTGCTATGGTGTCTGGTGTTGGATGACCTCTTAGTACCACGAGGGTTTCCATGCTCAGGGATATGCAGACGATATAGCTATCGTTATACAGGCAGGGGATGCGAATACCGCCTGTAGCAGATCTCGAATTGCACTAGGTATAGTGAAAAAGTGGTGTGAAGGCACAGGGCTACTTGTCAATCCGGACAAGACGGAACTGGTAATCTTCACGGGTAAAAGAAAGCTAGAAGGGTGGAAAAATCCAAAATTCTATGTCAAGGAGATTGTACCCTCAAACTCGGTCAAACATCTGGGTGTTATACTAGATAAAAGACTGAATTGGGGACTACAAGGAGAAAGAGTTCGAAACAGGGCCATTATGATGCTATACACGCTCAGAAGAATCTGCGGTAGAAACTGGGATATCAACCCAAGCATCATGGCCTGGATGTACCAAGCGGTAGTTATACCTGCAGTGGTGCATGGGGCTATTGTTTGGTGGAAGAGAACCGGGCAGGTAGGAGCCAGGGATCTTCTAGAACAGGTCAGAGGCTTAGCGCTGAGAGGCATTACAGGGGCTAGTAAGTCGACCCCTATTTGTGCTATGGGACAATTTGCACTATTAGATATGCCTCCGCTACATCTAATAGAGAGGATAGCAGCACTGAGGGTCGCGAGCAGACTTATGAGAAATAGGCAGTGGGTAGGACACGTAGGTAATACTGACATTTCGAGCAGAGAAAGTTAAATTCTGCGGTATTAGCTAAGCAGGATTTTTTAAAAGAAAGATACTGCTTTGAAAGGAAATACAGGGTAAATTATCCAGAACGGGAAGAGTGAATGAATGAACCGGGTCCAAGACCAAGAAGGGCACTCTGCATCGAAAAAAATATAACTGGGGCAGGAATCTGGCTCCAGGGATCGACCAAGGGCACTAATTTTACTCTGGGCGAAATCTGTACGGTCTTTCAAGCGGAGGTATTCGCGATGTTAGTATGTGCAGAGATAAACTTAGAACGTGGCTATAGGAACAAGAGGACCTGTATCTGTTCCGATAGTCGAACAGTACTGTTGGCAATTGACGCACCAGCAGACAAATCAGCCTTGGTGAGGGAATTCCGGGAGAAATTGAATTTACTGGAATCGCGAAACAAGGTCAAACTTTTATGGGTACCGGGACATTCGGGAATCCAGAATAATGAGACAGCCGATGAACTGGCTCGTGGAGGTTCAGCATTGAGACCCTATGGGCTGGAACCAGTCGCAGGGGTTGCGGATTGCTTTGTTAGAACAGAAATTCGCGACTATCCACACAGGGTACATAAGAAATTATGGAGAGAGGAGCCCAAGAAGAGGCAGACTCACGATTTTCTAGATGAACCTGAGCGGAAGGTTCAGCTATTAAATATGACTAGGTGTCAGCTGAGGCTAGTAGTAAGACTGGTAACAGGACACTGTAGACTCAGGGCACATCTGAAAAGGATAGGACTAGTACGGGTTGACACTTGTCGCAAGTGTGACGAAGGGGTGGAAGAATTCTAATTAAACAGTGAGTCATGTGCTATGGTATTGCATTGGACTGGTCGAGCTTAGATTTCAATGCTTTGGGAAGCACTTTTGTGAACCCGAAGAGATCATGAAGCTATCAATGGACGCGATCGCGGCGTTTGCTGCAAGATCGGGGGTATTGGTGGCTTAAGGGAAATGAGGGGACAGCAAAATGGACCGGAGGTTTAATAATAAATTGTAAAATCTTGTTTTTTTTATAAATCGTGTGGCTTCTTTAAAAATCGTCCTACAAAGTTGATTCTGGTCTAAAAATGTGCCTTTTTCAAATCTCTAGGACCAAGGCTATACTTTTAATTAAGAAAATTTTTAATTTATTTGTATTTTAGTGAAGAGCATTTGTTTATAACAACGACTACAATCAAGCATGTTCTGATTAATATGTAGCATTTGAAACATCTCTGTCAGATCACCATCATAGGCTTGGCTCCTGCAAATTCTATGATGAATTTTTTAAGCTTAATAAAATTTTTTTACAATAAATTGTTTTAAAGTTATTGGAGTTATAAACAATTACCGATTTGTTTTTAACATACTAATATCGAGACGCCACGCCCACTTTTTGAATGTGCGCATGCTCTACAACTATTTTGTTGATGGGTAAGCTGGCTTCCTTTTTGACCCATTCGTACTTGTTTGAATAATAAATATATATACACACAATATTTTTGACATATATTTTTTTTTTTTTTGGATTTTTGTTGTATGAATACTTTATTGTAAAATTTTGTTAAATATCATTAATGAAAAATAAAATAAAATAATTATTTTTTCTTGATATAAAGAATGATTAAATTCATTTTTATCGATGGTTTTTATATTATTTTTTTTTTCTTTAAGGTTAGATTTTCAAAGTAAGATCATTATTTATGATTATCGGATGAAAAAAAAATTATCTCAGAATAAAAAAAAATCAAATATAAATTAATAAATAAAAAAAGAGAATTTTATTTTTTTTAAATTCAAATTTGGTTTAAAATCATAAATGTAAATAACAACTTTTCTATTTTTTTCGTAGATATCAATTTTACTTTTTTTATTTATTTATTAAATTTAAATCGAATTTGATCATCTCATAATTTTTTATTGTAGTTTAATGAAAAAAAATAAACTTATAATCAAAATATTAGTGTGTCAGCTGGTTCGCTGGAGTTTAGAGAACTTTTAATTTTCAACATAATAATAATAATAATACTGACAATAATATTCAAATATAAATATTATTAAGTAATAGTAATTATTAGTAATTATATTTCGAATATTATTATTATAAATTTTATTATTAATATCGTTACATTAATGGAAGAAGTGCGTAAGTGCCATTTTTGGGAATTTTTTTTTTTTTCTAAAAGAAAAAAGGCGTAAGTGCAAATTTATAAATTTTCGGGCTTTGCATCTAATTTTAGGGCTTTAAAAAAAAAAAAATTACGGAGGCTAGGAGCCGAAAGGCTCAGCCGCAGTATTGGATTTATCCCCCAAAAAAAAAAAACGTTCATAACTTCTAAACTAATTGTCGTAAAGACTTCAGATTTGGCTCAAAAAAAGCGGCTCTGGAAATTCTATCGCCCCTAATAAAAAAACATTATCTATTCGGGTTTTTTTTGAAAAAACGAAAAAAAAAAAAAAAATTTTTTTTTTTTTTCACGAAAAATACTATTCGTACGATAAAAATTTATTTGAAAAAGTTATAGAATTTTGAAAAACGATTATTTTAAGCCTAATATGAAACCTCTGCGACAACTCTATTTTGAGTTATAGCTTGTGCCGTTTTCATTTTTTAGGCAAACGATAACTCATGATGAAATGGTGTTAGAGACTTCATATTAGGCTTAAAACATGCGTATTCGAAAATTCTATCGCCTCTCCGAAAAAATTTTGATCTATGAATCATATTTTTCATAAAAATTAAAAAAAAACCGATTTTTTTTTTTTTTAAATTTATTTTTTGTAAAAAAAAAAAAAAGTGACTGAACAGATAATGCTCTTTTTCATGAAGGGCGATGGAGTTTCAGAAGACGCGTTGTTTGAGCCTAATACGAAGTCTCTACTACAATTTTATCAAAAGTTATTGCATTCCTAGTTTCCGAGTAATTTCTGAAAAACGCTCTAACTTTCGACAAAATCGTCCTAGATACTTTGTATAAGACTTAAAAAGCATGTGTGGTAAAATCCTACAACTTTTAGCCGAAACTTTTTTCAAAAAAAATTATAGTTTTCATAAAATAGTAAAAAATAGAATTTTTGAAATATTTTTGTCTCTTTTGTTTCAAAAATAGAAAAAAATTGACAATTGGAATCAGGATAAACTCCTCAAGGGGCGATAGAGTTTTAAAAACTACGTTTTTTAAGCTTAATACGAAGTCATTCCGTTGATTCTAACAGAAGTTATAGCTTGCCTTAACTTGAACGAAAAAAAAAAAAAAAAAATCGATTTTCAGAAAAAAAAAAAAAAAATGTACTATTATTGTATTGTTACTTTTAAAAACCATTTAAGAGATAAAATTTAACACGGCCCTAGCCGGAGTATTGAAAATTTTTAATTTTCAACGGTAACGCGGGCCACACGCCCCAACAAACGTTACCAGATCTTTTTTGTAATTATTTTTATGTTTTTCTTATTAATAATAAATTTTTTATAATTATCAGTAACCAATCAATAATTTAAAAAATCCTGCCATTAAATAAATTTCAAATAAAATTGGAAATACGCCCTTCATCTTCTATCAAAAATTATTTGATACGCCGGAAAAAGGCGTAAATCATTGGACATACGCCCTTCATCCTTTATCAAATAGATTTTTTACTTCAAAAAACTTGGAAAAAAAAAAAATTTTACGAAAAAAAACCCTTATTTCGAACTCGGCAAAACTAGACGAAACGAGTCAGAAAAAAAATAAAATACGGATGGTCATAATGGCCATAATCCGCAATAAGCCGCCACGGGGGGCACTATGGAGTGCTCGGGCCTGAGTTCGGATATTCCCTTCGGTATCAGCCCTAAATTCAGAGGCACCCTATAGTGCCCCCCGTGGCGTCTTATTGTGGATTATGTCTATTCTACCATTCGTAGTTCCCTTTGCATTTTCTTTAGTTTTGGCTAGTTTTGCATAATTCAAAATAAGGGACTTTTTTTTTTTCGTGAAATTTTTTTTTTTAAGTTTTTTTTCTAATTTTTCTTTATTTCAAATATTTCTTTTATTCACAATTTACCCAAGAATTCGGATAGTGAAATAAGCTAGATATCGATTGTTTTGGATCGCTAAGGAAAAAATCTAGCTAAGAAAAAGATGTAGCTGAAAGAAAAATTAAGCTGGTAAAATTATGTAGATATTGTGTGCTTGGCTATAATCAAAGCTAAGTAAAAAATCTAGCTAAGGAAAAGATGTAGGTGAGGGAAAAATTATGCTGGTAAAATTATGTAGATTTCGTGTGTTTGGCTATAAATAAAGCTAAGTAAAAGATGTAGCTAAGTAAAAAATGTAGCTAAGGAAAAGATGTAGCTAAGTAGAAAATCTAGCTAAGGGAAAAATCTAGCTTATTATTAATTGAAATTAATTAAAAAGTAAAAATTATTTTAAGTCCCTTTTTTTACTTTTATTTGACTTGGCAAAACTAGCCAAAACTAGAGAGTTAAATAAATGGAAAAATCAATAAAAAAATCTAGAAATAAGAGTTTACGTACGAAAAATAAAAAAAGGAATTTCTTCTGAAAAAATTTGGAAAAAATCCAATAAAATCCGGAGAACATCCAATAAAACTACGAAATAGAATCTCCGGAAGTCTCAATCGCGTAAAAAATCCGGAAACGATCCGGAGAAATTATTTTTACCAGGGTTATTTTTAGCAATAACATTAGTTTAAAGAGAAAAATATGGGTGAAACAAGTAATTTAAAAATTTACAAATTTTGACGTTTTGAGGTTGACTCAAATCAACTAAACACAAAAATCCTCTAGCATCCAGACCTTTTCCAGAGTAAAACCAGACTTGTATAAATGCCATCTATTCATAACAATACTAATAATTATTAATAAACAATAGTAAATTAATATGTTAAAAAAAATTGTGGAAATAAATTAAAACATATTAATAAAAAATTAATTTTAATAATAAAAAAATCGTTAAAATTTATAAAAAATATATTTATTTACTGTTGTTCATTGATAATTATTAATATTTTTATAAATAAATGGCATTTACACGAGTCTGGTTTTACTTGAATTTGCAGTTATGATTCCAGACATTAATTACGACACTGTGTACAAAAAGCTGAAATAAAATTAATATTTTACGTAGGCGAAGCCTATAGTATTGAATTCATACACGTTTTTTTTAAAATGATCATATCTTGTAAAGTAATAAAGTTAGAAGGATCGTATTAGGATCAAATTATTCGTCTATGAAAATACTAAAACCGGGAACTTACTAAAAGTAATTTCAATTGTTAGTTAATTTATTAATAACAAATAACGATCACCGTATAATTTTCAAAGTCAAATAATAAGAAAACTAAGAACAAATCATGGATGCGATTTTTTGCCAGGATATTAGGAATGACTGAATTTATAATAATCGAGTTAAAAATTGTTTTTAATGTCGTTAGAAGATTGTTAATAAACAAAAAAACAAAATTGCTGTTTTTTTATGTTTTGCATAACTCTTTAAAATTTTAACTTACAAGCTTTGTTTATAGCTCAAATTAATTGTCTTTTCGATACCGAGAGCCACCCTCTCTTGATAAAATTTGCTCTGATCATTCGTTAATTAGATATCAGCAATTGTTTATAACAATCACTATCAGCCTTTATGTTACAGTCGAAAAATAGTAACGAAGGAGTGATTTTAGCGATTTTTATCAAGATAGGATGGCTCTCAGGAATTTAATATCAAATTTTTTGAGCTCAATAAAACTTTTTTATGTTAATTTGTTCAAAAGTTATCCAAAATATAAACAATTACCGATTTTTATTTTAAACATTTTTTCTTCAAAAAAGAGTTTAAAGCGCATGCGTAAAACTTTCTTTGCTGTGGTTATAATTTGTTTGATCGATAAAATAGTTATTTAAATTATCATGTTATTGAAAATAAAAAAAAAACTACCATGGACAAATTTTTATAATAAAAGTAATAAACAAAATGGTTCTAAAAAAGATTTGTTTAGTTAAAAAAAAAGTAAATTGAACGATTTATTTTTTTTATATTTGTATTGATTTTTTTTTTGAACGAATCTAATAAAATCATTAATTACAAGTGGTATAACCTCAAATTTTTTTCATCTGTATTTTGATTTATGTACATAATTTGACAGGTGAAAAACAGCGCGAAAAAAACAAAAAATATTTAATCATATAATTTAAAATTATTAATAAAAAAAAAACTAAAATGAATTTGGAATAATCAAGAGGAACCACACGGGCTTTCGCCGGAGTTTTGAAAATTTTCAATTTTCAATAGAACGAGTCCGTTACTAAAAATTTTTTTTATTTTTTTTCGAAACAGCTTTAAAAAAAATAAAATGGTCAATTACAAAATTGTGTTTTTATTGCCTTTATTAAACAAATAATCGTCCAAGTATATACACACGTAGATAGATAATAAATTTTTTCTTTTGTATATATGGAAATAGCAAATATGTATTATAAATGACTATGTGGAAAAGGATAAAAGTTTTTAAGATGAACAACAGTAAATGAAGGTATCTTCCAAACTTTTTTTACTGGAGTACTGAAACAATTATTAAGTAAAAATATATCATAAATATTAGTATTTTCGAATGCATCATTTTCAATAATGCTAATTTTGTTTTGTGATAAATCTAGATATTTGCATTTAATATCTTTAAAAGTATCTTTCTTAATAATTGTGAATTCATTGTAACTTAAATTGAGAAGACGTAAATTATTATTACCAGATTTTAACAATGATTTACTCTCGATGTCATTGATTTTATTATGATTCAGCTCGAGTGTAATTAAGTTATTTAAATAATTAAAAACACCAGTAGAAATATGAGTTATTTTGTTGAATGCCAAATTTATATATTTAAGAGTATCCATTGAATCAAATACACCAGCTTCAATTGTTGTCAGTTGTGTTTGTGTTATTGACAATTTTTCCAGATTCTGTAGACACAATAATGAATTTGTTGGTAATTTACTGATTGATCCACCAGTATAATAAAGACCTGTGATAGACAGTAAATTGTTATTGGATCTTGGATTTTCACAAATATTAACTGAATCACTATTCTCTATTTCCAATACTCTCAAACTTGGAACAGTTTTTAATACATTATTGATATATTTCGAAGGTGATTGTGGATTATATTTAATTTCAATTTTTAAATATTTTAGTGATATTAAACCATCAAATAAATTTTCTTTGAGGTCAACTGGTCCAACATTTAATTCTAAATTTTCCAAATTTAACAAACCATCAAATGATTCAGGATGAATGAAAAATTCACTTCTAATATTTTTATAAATAATTAATGTTTTTGGATAATTTGTAAATTGCAAATCTTTAAATACATATTTACCCATTGACGATATTCTCTCGTCAGATATTTTAAGTGTATCACTTGTTGTAAGCCATCCGACAAAAGACGACAAAAATGATTTAGAAAATAAATATTTATTGGGTATATCAACAGATGTTAGAGTTTTTCTTTTTATACAAATTCTGTATGTATCTTGATTAACACAGTTATTTTCAATTTGTGAATCATCAAGATACCAATAACGAGAATTATTAAAAACACCAACATTACGATAGAAAAATAGATGCTCAAGATTCATGTCTTTAAATACACCATCATCAATTTCAATAATTTGATTATATGATATATCTAATGCCTTTGTTTTAAGACCAAAAAATGTATCTTCTTTAATATGAGTCAATGAGTTATAACTCAAGTCAAGAAGTGATAAATTTTTATTCATAAATACTTTATTATCAATTGATTTTATTTTATTTGATGCCAAAATCAAATGTTTTATATTATCAAGACCATCAAATGCATTTGCTTCAATGACTTCAAGATTGCTACTCTTTACAGAGAGAAATTTAAGTTTTTTTAAACACGAAAATGCATTTTTTTGTAAATTTGTAAATGTTCCATTTTCATAATGAAGAGCTGATATATTAAAATTATTATTTGTGCATAATTTATTATCACAAATATCAATTCCACGTTGACGTATAAGTTGTAAGCTTTCAAAAAACCTGAGATTTTTGAATAATTTACAGAGAGGAATATCGGAATATTCATCTACTGAAATTTCAAGAAAACTTAATGACGTTAGTTGATCAAAAATATATGTTTTAATATGAATTGGTTTAGTATTGAGTTTGAGCATTCTAAGTTGATTCAATCCAGCAAATGATGCAGGAAATAATTCAAACTTCTCAACAGCAGATTTTATCATCAAAACTTTTATACTCAAATTATTAAATGCATTCTCTCCAATTGATGAAATATTGTTATCAGTTATTTCAAGTGATTGAGGTTGCCAATCATCAGTGAGATTTTTTACTGATTTAAGTTTCGTACGTGATGTTTTACAAATTTTAAAATAATAACTTTGACTCAAGTAACATATGTTCTCATTGTGATCCATTGAACTCATTGATTTATTTAATTGATATAATGCAATATCAACGTTTGTGTATTTTAAATAAATAATGGTATTGACATTAAAACCCCAACTCGAATGATCAAGCAAAAATAAATTATTGTCAAATAAATAAATTGTATCAATTTGTGATACATTAAATGCCCCATCAACGATATAGACTAATTTATTTTTCGTAAGATCAATAACCTTGCAATGAATATTTTGAAAAATTCCTTCTTGAATAACTTGCAATGAATTAGAACTCAAGTTGAGTAATAATAATCTATTACTTCCAGTTATAAATGCTCCATTATCAATTTGTTCAATTGAATTATTACTCAAATTTATAATTTCAAAACTTCGAACATTGAATACATTTGAAGGTATTCGAGTCAGTTCTTTGCTTGATACGATAGACACTTTTTTCAATTTTTTCAATGCATTAAATGTACCAGGAACAATAAAATTTAAATTGCTCTCAGTTATTGTCAGATGTTGAAGATTTTTTAAACAATAAAATGAATGACGAGATATTACTCTCAGGGAACTTTGAGTATATTGAATATGTAGAATATTGAGAGAAGTATCTCGACTAGTAAAATCGCAAATATCAGCATCTTGATGATTGAAAAATTCCAATTCATGTAAATTCGGATGTTTATTTAATACATCATTGAGATATGATTTCGTTTTATTGGCCAGTTGAATTTTGAGATATTTCAAATTATTCAAATCATAAAAAATATCGGGGTCCAGCAAAACTGAAGCTGAATTAATTTCAAGATTTTCCAATGATAGTAAATTTGAAAATGCAAGTGGTTCAATATGCAATTTTACATCAGCCAAATTGAGTTTTAAAGATTTGATGGACAAAGATGATATATTTTTCAATGCATTATTTTGAATAACGTTAACTTTTTGATGTGTAAACATCTTTAGGCGCGGGTTGGGTAAGAGTAAAAGGAAAAAACATAGAGTTTAGACGTCAGATCCGGTAACGGATCTGGGCAGGAATCCATTTTCTGTTTGCGTTTTTACATGGCTGCCATAATTCTAAACATGGCTGCCGTAATTTTAAACATGGCGCCTCCATGATCCAAGCTTTGAACACTAGATACATTACACACAACTACATTTTTCAGTGATATTTTGGCAATATATAGTAATTTCGAGTGATTTAAACGCGCGTGTGAATTAAACATTGTCGAGCGGGTGGATTAAATCACGGAGGCGCCATGTTTAGAATTAAGCCGTAAAACGCAAACTTTTGCGTGTCGAGTTCGCACCCTCAGCCTACATTGCGCCTTGCAGCGCCATGGTAATCGGTCGGTAACCGTTACCATCAGCCGTTCTGTAGTATAGATGAATTTAAATGCGCGTATTTATATATTTAATTTATTCATTATTATATATATATATGCGCTGTTGTATATATTAATATACAAGTATTTTATTTGTATTTATTAGTTAATTTGCATTTGTTAGGCGAAGAAAAGTTCATATTGTACATATATATACATGCATATGCAAGTATTTTCATTTACAAGATTAATATACCTATTATTATTGTTTATATAAAATAATATTCCTAAATACAAAACATAATATTGAATTATTATACAATAATAATTTATTTATAATATTGACTAATTTTATGTTTTAAAAAGAGAAATAGACATGATGACTGATGTGTTAGTTTGAAAGAGAAAATTATTATTGTAATTGTACAGAAGAATTTCAGAAGATATTATCATAACCGGGACAACATGTTATTTTATTCGGTTTTATAGAAAATTTTCAACGATTACGGGAAAAATACGGAAAAAAATTCCTACGAATGCGCAGTGGTTAAAATGGAGTTGAAATATGGAAAAACGGCTATTTATCGGTTATAAATCGTAGTTATTGAAATAACGATTAATTCTCGAATTTAATAATGGCCATCAATGAATCTCGTCAAGTAAAAAAAAAAGTCAACATAAAAAAATTCGATATCGCGAATAGTTTTCGAGTTATAATAACTTATATATTTCGATATATTAAGTTTTTTTTTTTAATATTAATAAAGGCAATCGATAGAACTCGCCAAGCTAAAAAAAAAGCCCAATAAAAATTTTTATATCTCGAATAGTTATCAAATTATCGATATTTTTTTTAAAATGTGTACAATTTTTTTTTCTCAAAAAAAAAAGTCGAAATTTTTGTTTTTTCAAAACTGCTAATTATTGATTGTCGCGTATAGTTGCACGAATATATATTTTTTCGAAAATAATGAATATATCCAAGTTTTTACATGGTCGCTAGGTTTTTACTTAACTATATTTTTACTTAGCTATATTTTTTTTACTTAGCATTTATAGCCAAACACACAATATCTACATAACTTTACTTCTATATTTTTCCTTATATTTTTTACTTAGCTATATTTTTTACCTAGCTATATTTTTTACTTAGCTATATTTTTTACTTAGCCTTATTTTTTTACTTAGCTCTATTATATTATCAATTATGAAAAAAATTATCATTAACATTAGAAAGATATCGATAATTCGAAAACTATTCGCGCGATCAAAAAATTGTATTTGATTTTTTTTTCTCCTTGATGAGTTTAATCGACTTCCATTATTAAATGAATAAATAAAAAAAAATCGATATATCGAAATTTTAAAAAAATATTATAACTTGAAAACTATTCGAGATATTCGTAGGAATTTTTCGTAGAAACACGCCGAAGATGTTTACACATAATAAACCCGCGAGTCTAGATGGCTCACAAAATTTTTTTTATTTGTGATTTCAATTTTATCCGGATATATATTGATAGCTGAATTGTTTTCGCTAAAAAATGTCCAAGTACCTGCCTCACAACTTTTGTAGGTTCCCAAAATAGTTGTATAACAATAAGTTGTTTCCGAAAAAACAAATGATGGATGTATGATGAATATTAATTTAATTATTGTACTTAAAAAATTAATATTATTCATCGTTGAATATATAGTTTTAACGCACTGATTCGAATAGATACCATGAGTTTATACTGATGACAAAGATCTAATTATTTTAATTAATTGTCTAGCCTTTTTATAGGGACAACTTATCACACCTTGAATATAATTTATTATATCTCTTCATAATTTTATTATTGTTCACATTTAACTGAGATTAAATGTACTATTTGCCATATTTTTTTCTTATCTTTTCTACATCTAAAAGCAGAGTTTAAAAAACATATTAATTTTATCTTTTATTTATTTTTTACTAAAATCATTATCATGTGATCTGATGACGCATGTTGCTTACTCTAATAATTTGAATTGTTCAGAAATATGAATTCTAATCATTATTCATATATACAAAATGTATATAACAAAAATTTTCTTATTTACTTTTATTTTAATTTTTTTCTCTTGGAAAAAATATATTTTTATTTTTTTGTAGATAATTTGATTTGTTTACATCGAAACATCAAGTTGAAGAAAAAAATTATTAGTTACGATTATACAAGTTTATAAAATAATCTTTGAAAAAGAATTTTAAATTCGATTTTGTTTTTTAACCATATATAGATTATTCTAAATAAATTTAAATTCAATTTATTGACATATATAAATTTATTAACTACAAAAGAAAATAAAAAAATGATGTAAATTCGAAATACATTCAAATTTTAAAACGCTTTATTATAAATAATAAATTATTAAACAAAATATTAATTTTATTCGTTGACGAATCTTTCCATGACATGAAAATTAAGAATAGTTTCTTTATTAGCGAATATTTTATTGAGCAGGTCTTTGTAAGCAATGAAAATCATGTAGCGTCAGTAAAATAACTCATAATAATTAGTACGTAATTTTCGTGGGTTTAGTTTTTTTTTACGAAATTTAAAAAAATGCTCCGCTCGCTTCACATTATTTATTTTCAGATATACAGCATGTAGATAAGAAAAAAACAACTAAGCACATGAAAATTACCGACTTATTTGATACATATAAACATATTATAAGCTATATAAATAATAAAAATGCTAATGTCAATGATAAGCTGTTTTTATTGGTAAGGACTTATGGTATAAAGCTCGTTTTTATAATTTATATATTTAAAATAAAGTGGCGATTAATTTGAAATTATTTTACAATAAATTGTCATTACAAAATTAATATTTAAAAAATATAAAAAAAAATGCAAATGCTAAAATTTCCTTGTTGAAATGGTTCCTTAAGATAGATCGAAGGAGACATCAGTATATTAATTTTAAAACAAAGCTCAGCTCATTTTCATATATTCGTCAAGTACTAACATATTGTAATCACTGATAACACTACTGGTTTAAAAATGAAAAATTGTCACGTATTTTTTTTTTTTTTTGTTTTATCAAATTTTATTTTCTGTTTTCATATATTATTGTATTTTTTAATTTCTAAAGTATATTATTATCTCTTATTTTGGAAACTTGTAACCATTATCAGTACATTTGGAAAAAAAACTTTATTTATTTTTAGTTGGGTGTATTTACTTTTTAACTTGAAAAATAATATTAATTGTCAATAAATGAGTACATTAATATTTGTATTTTTTAAATTTATATTTTAATCTCATCAACTTAATTTTTATATTGATTGAGAACATTACCATAATCAATGATTACTAAAGAAAACAAAGAAGTACATAAAATTAAAATTAGATAGAAAGAATAATCTCCAAAAATTATCTGAAAAAATATGTAATTAATCTGACATTTTTTTTTATAAGATTCATTACTATTATTTTAATATATCAGACGTATATATTTGGCTCTGCTGGTATCTTTGCAGACATTATTCGTGAAGCTTGTGCATCTTGTTGGCTCGATGGTAACGATGATGTTGGTTGTCTTGGGTGACTTGATGACCGTGCTCGACGTTGCTGACTTGCTGACCTTGCTCGACTTCGTTGGCTCGCTGCTCTTCGTCTTCTTGACTTTCTTCGTTTCTCTTTTTTTTTGTCTAATAGTTCTTTCAATTTTTTTATGATGAAATAAAAACAAGAGCAAAAAACAACAAGTAAACAAAGAATTACAACTAAAATAAATATATAAATTCCAATCCCTTCTTTTAGAGGACGGTATACTTCGTTGGGCAATTCAATGTCTCGACAAATTGTTTGATCAACACTGTTGGTAATGTTAACGCAACATCTCCATATTCCATAATCCAATTCATCACCATATTCTTCCCAATCTATTAAATTGACAAAATAAATATGAATATGTCCCATCAGTGACAGTCTCAATATAAATATTATTACAAGACGCATTATTAATCATCATATACAATATAGATATACTTACAATTAAATCGAAGTTCACATACAGAGTTGTTTTTTCGAGGAACATAATGTCCGGTATCAGGTTCATTAGCTGTAAAATTAATATTGTTACTATTGATTTTAGTCCATTTGCAACTAATCATATCTGCTTCAACCGTTGGAAGTATGTGACAATCAAGACCAGGACCAGTTGATGCAATTTGGTGATGAGAAGTGTAGGTAATGTTACGTTTCAGCTCTGGAGTAATTTTATAATCTAAAAGAAAAAAAATTGTATAATCTTATACTAACATAAATATAATTATATTGGTCAACAATTTATACTTTTCAGTATGAACATTCTTGGAACTTCAATCAAATGAATAGTATCATATAAGTTCAAGTTAGATAAAAGTTTTAGATGAGGGTTACAACTCCAATTGCCAAGATCTTCTTCATACAGACCTATTAAACAAGAATCATTGTTTCAGTATTATTATTAATAATTTGAAAAATTATATAAATTTGCATGAAATAAATATTATATATTTACTGTGTATTGTTAGGACACATGAAAATGATGTAATAGTATTGACTGTGTATTTATTCGAATTTTTGGAAATGATGGATCCATTTGGATGATTCCACAAGCAATAATCTATTTCATGACTTCCAATTAAATCACTTTTGAAACTTTTTATATAATTTGATATTTCACAATGCAAAACTACTTGTTTTATAATTGTTTCAACATTTTCATAAATATATTCAATAGAAGATCTAACATAAAAATCTGTTGAAATAAAAATATTGAACTCATACAATATAATTTCTATTAAATAAAAATAATCTTACTTCTCACTTGCACGGAAAAAAAGTATTCAATAATTGTGCTTCCAATGTTGCTTTCATTAAAAGCAAGTTGACATTTCCATGTTCCATTGTGATCTAATATATTTGCATTTTCTACAAGCATCGAACAATTACCAGCTTTCAATGAATTTTTGTCAGTTATGTGTGTTACTTTTTCTGTGGGAGCTTGAATTCTACAAAATAAAAGTGGTATATTGTGGGAACAATTTACCTTTAATTCATAAAAAAAAAATACAAATAGATTAATCATAATATATATACAATGCGTCATATTTATATAAATATAAATTTACCAAAAATTCATCGTTATATTTTACGAAATGGCTATTTTTTTCCTTCATATCTGATATTTTATTATAATTTTTTATTCCATTAAAATTCCTTTGTAAAATTATTGTCCGATTGATTGTAAAATTTCCATAATCAATTGAAAGCTCTTTTACACCATAATTATTTTCCAAGGATTGATTCATTTCAAATTTACACTCATTAAGCTTATCTATCTCGTAGTTTTGAATAAAACAACCTAATCTGTAAATAATCCAATTAATTTTTCAAAATTTTTTTTTTTTTCAATGGTAAAATGTATATTACCTTTTAACGTTATAAACTTGGGGTTTAGATTCTTCAATGACAGTTCTATTAGTTGATAAAAATAAACATCTTTTCGGGTTTTCTTTTATATTATATACTGAGATACTAGAATTGTCTATAGACATATCTACAATAACTTTGACACGAGTTGAATCTGTGCAAATAGAAAGAAAAAATTATGTAATTATTAATATATACATTTTTTTTACATGTAATATTTTTTCAGTTCATTCAATTTAAAAAAATTAAATCATCTATAAACTGTACCCCAAGTCGTGACAGAATAAAATTGTGTAAATTCTGGATACTGAGAATTTTTTGATAAAACATTGTAGTATGTCAATTTCCAAGGACCATTGTCAATAATAGACACTTTTCTAGATAAATAATTACGTTCCAACATAGTGGAATAGGTACCTATCAAAGTCCCATTTGGCATTTCAATAATAATTTGTGTTTTTTCTTTATATATATTTGCCGGGAGATAACCTGTTAACCAGAACAAAAACATTGATCTATCAATAGCTAGAACATCATTACAACTTCTAGACCATGCTTCTTTTAATGTACCGTCAAATAATATTATTGAATCCTGATATATTTTACACGTTTTAAAATGATATACTTTATTAGCTATATTTTTTCTGTGAAGAGTGCAATTATAATTTCCATGATATTTGGCATAAAAAAAATACGCATAATCGTTTTCATAATCGATTCGACGATAAAAATCATCTTGTGGAAGGATACTATTAATGTATTCTGGTAATTTCATCTGAAACCAATTATAAAAAATTTATTTATTTACAATTTAGATTCACATAATCCTCCTGGTCTATATAGTTGAAAATAAGAAAAATTAATGTAGTATATAACTGTGTAACTGATATTCATATATAGTATATTGTAACGTGACATGTTACCTTCTCACTCGATTTTTAGATTTTACCTACAGGCTCGGATCAACGAATTTTTCAGACAAAGGGGGGACAGTAAATTTTATTCTACGACGCTAAAACAACCCAAAAACGTCACTAAAACTACCGGGATTTTATTCTACGCCGCTAAAATCACCAAAAACGACAACTAAAATATGCCAGTTGCTTTATTCTACGCCGCTAAAGCAACAAAACGACCTTAAAACTAACCAAATAGCCAAATATCCAAATAACCAAATAACCAAATAGCACACAATAATCCAAATAATCCAAACAACGCACAATAATCCAAATAACGCACAATAATCCAAAGATGTTGATCCGGACCTGAAATAGTAAATCTTAAAATCAAGTTTTTTGCCTGGGCTCAAAGGACGGGTAAAGAATATTAAAATTACGTCACTTAAATGATAAAACAAGAGGAAAATAAATCACTCAACAAAACGATAATTAATGTACTCAAAATTAACCAAGTTTATT
This sequence comes from Aphidius gifuensis, assembly GCF_014905175.1. Taxonomy (NCBI): domain Eukaryota; kingdom Metazoa; phylum Arthropoda; class Insecta; order Hymenoptera; family Braconidae; genus Aphidius; species Aphidius gifuensis. Next base: position 20,280,365 of record NC_057788.1, on the reverse strand, counting down.
CAATAATTAAATACGAAAATCTATCAAATATCCAAATACAACACAATAAATGATTGACCAAATACGCTTACTAACAAAGGGAGACAAAAGAACCACACAATACTAACAATGACCAAGGTAAAGGGGAAATCTTAGGATGGATGACTCCTACTCCTAGACCTTGGTGGAAGGGATGGCTCCACTTCCTAAAGCTATGGAATGGATGACTCCAATTCCAAGTGGGCAAGGGAAGGGTTGTCCGAGGTTCTGGGATGACTCGCCAGAGAACCTGGACCCTACGGCTGTAGGCAAGGGAATGTGTGTTGTGTGTGCGGTGTGTGCTGTGCCACAGCTTAAATAGCTGTGATTCTACCCTTTCCAATTTTATTCCCACTATGACTGATATGGACCAATCTCAATTAAGTTACCCAAATTGACCAGTCAAAAGCATAGTAGGGCACACGGTGGGAATGGTAGTACTAGAGGGGATATTATTAGGTGTACAAAACCGGTTTTTCCCCTCTTTACTCACGCCAGTAAAAATAATAAAAGCGATACTGGTCAACCGTACAATAATAATAACAAATAAAAAAAATAGAAAAATTAACAAAGAAAAATAAATATAATTTTAATTTAAGGTGGACGAGCGAGACTCGTCACAATATATATTTCGAAAACTATTTTAATGTATATAATTTTTTTTTTTTTGTTTCCAAATTATAAATTTACCTTTTCTGTTTGTCCATCTCTAGGATTAAATTGACATTCAAATTTCGAATCTGTACTGTTTGTTACGGTATTTAATTTTTCAATTTTGATGTACGCTGATCCTCGTATTGGTGTTAGTTCCCTTACAGGTAGTTTAGGCATCTGTTAAAATTAATTAGTACTATCAGTGTATGTATATTGATTACAGATTTTACATTCAAAAGATTAGTCTTTAATTGATCATCTTGACATATTTATTTAAATATATATGTTCAATAAAAGCTCTTTAATAAATAAAATCCGTGATTTACCAATATCTTATGAATATCAAATGTATCTATTTGATATGATGGTTCGTCTGTTAATTGATAGTTTTTATAAAACGTCCTTACCCAAGTGGAAAAAATATATTTAATGGAAATTTACTTTATATTTAAAAAAAACTTAGAAAAAATTTAGAAAAAATATAAATTAAATTTAAAATATACACAGATTTGGGCATACTAAAATTAAATTTAGAAAAAATTTAGAAAAGGTTTAGAAAAAATATAAATTAAATTTAAAATATATACAGTTTTGAACATACTAAAAAAAAATTTACAAAAAATAAAAAAAAAATTAAGAAAAAATTTAGAAAAAGTTTAATTTTAGTATGTCCAAACTTGTACATATTTTAAATTTAATTTATATTTGTTCGAAATTTTTTTCTAAATTTAATTTTAGTATGCCCAAATCTGTATATCCATTAAATTTAATTTATATTTCCATTGAATATAAATTAAATATGAATTACATAAATATATTTTTTCCACTTGGGTATTTCCCATCTTTCACACAACGGGTTTATGAATTTCATTTGAATTATTTTAAATTGACAACTTCTGTCATTCCCAGTAAATAAAAATAGTACTTGGATAAATTCCATAAACCTTTTTTTCGAGATTATGAGTATGAGAATTGAGTTTTTCCGTATTTTTTTTCTCATGGAACTTATAATAATGAATTGCTAAGCATTTTATTACATGTCCAAATACTTTTCTTGGTCTCAGTGAAATTGGATTATTATCGAAACAGTAAACATCGTTGGTACCATTTTTTTCTAATCACATGAAAAACAAAAGTTTATACATATATACATATTATTGTATTGATGAAATAATTGAAAATTATATTTTGACTAATGTAATTAATGATGGTAAAAAAACCATATCTTATTTTATTATAATAAATAAATTGAGAAATTAGGTACCTGTGTTATTTGTATACTCAGAATGATAATCTTTTGGATAGCTGATATTTTCCTGCAAATTAATGATTAAAAAAAATATATACATGTTTAAAATACAAATTAATTTTTGTAAGTAAATAAATATGTCAATACTTTTGGGGGAATTGTTAAGTAAAATTCTTGATATTTGTAACTATACAGGTTTTCTTTATCTTCACCAATATAAGTAGTAGTATTAACGATCCAATGTCCATAAAATTCTACTGAAAAAGGTGAAATCGAGAATGAACATGATTTATGATAATCTAATAATTTAAAAAACATCCTGACATCCTTATCATTTTTATTCAATTCCCATACTATCATTTCCACTAAAGTGTAATTTTTAATAAGAACTTTGGTATCAGAATATAATTGTGCTTTACAACTGTATAGTAAACTTAGTTGTGTTTCTTTTTCAACTCTCAAATCAACTGTGTCGTTGACATTGACAAACATCGTGATTTCTTCACCTGCAATTAATAAATATTTGACATAAGCCATCTTTGTGATATTCTCTTTCATTTAAAGAAAAAATCAAGATAATCGGTCGAGTAGTTTTCAAGAACATTTGCGACAAAAAATTTAGTTTTCAATTATATATAGAGATTTAAGATTAATATTAAATTGCCAATAATAAGAATGAAAATAAAATTTTATAATTTTTTTTTTTTCTCTAAAAGAACACATTATTTAAATGATACTTCAGTAATAAAATAAATTATTGATAACCATTAAAATATTACTCTGTCTTAATAATATAATTTATTTAAAAAAATGTAATGTATCACAAAATAATTTACTATATTGGGATTATTATTTAAAAAATATTCATCGCACAATATAGCTAAATATATAAATGATCATAAACGATTATAAACTTATTATGTATTTGTTTAAATAAATAAACATACCATATGTGTATTTATGCAACGAATTAAGAACCACGAAAAACAAAAACCATTTCATTTTGTTGGCTGTTCAGGCGAGACTGGTGATCTCATCATAATTTTCGTGGACACACCAACAAGACCAAGCTCAATTTTCTATTCTTACTTACACATTGTCATCACTGATAACACTTTAAAAATAAAATTTTGTCAGGTCAAATTATTTTTATGTTCTTTAATTTTGTAAGCCAAGCCTAATATTATCGACAATTCTGAAAACTTTTTCTAATCGTTATCAGAGCATTAAGAAAAAAAAAATTTTTTTTATCTTTAGTTTTTATTTATTTTAAACTCTAACTTAAATTCTAACTTGAAAAATAATATTCATCGTCAACGCCCAGGTAGGAGTAAACAATTGTGCCAGGCCTGGCACAAGCTTGTGCACAAGACTCACATGCTTGTGTCTAGCTTGTGCTACAAGCTTGTGCCAAGGTTGTTAAGTGATTGGAAATGTGCCTATGTTACAAGCTTGATGACAAGCCTTGTGCCAAGGCTCGTGTCCCAGCCTCGTGTCAAGACTCGTATTCCAGCCTTGTGCCAAGGCTTGTGCCTCGGGCTTGACTCAAGCTTCCAAAAACAATTTAAAAAAAAATAAAAATAAATTATTATGGTTAATCTATTATTATTGTTAATTTAATAATTTTGACATTGTTATTTTTTAATTCAGACAATTCTATTAAACGATAATAATTAAACGAAAAACTAGGGACGCGACGCGGGATCGATCCGGGGCCTCTCACGTGGAAATCCAATGCACTATCATGTCGACCATCGGGGTATTGATAAAAGTGGTCGTCAAAATTTTTTATATAAATAAATTCTATTGAGACTAAAGACACAGTCCTCGCGAATGCCTCACACAATAGTCAAAGCCTGATAATTTTCATTTGAAATTTATATTAAATTTATATATCTAATTACTATAATTTTTTTTTTTTGAGTTAAATATATGCATAAGTCAAGTCTCGTGTCGGGCTTGGTGAAACAATGGGCACCAGCTTGAAACAAGGCTGTATTACGAGGCTCGTGTGAGGGCGGGAAAAATCAAGGGGACAGTCTTGTGTCGAGCCTGGATTAACAAGGCTTGTCTAGTGACTGGAAAAACAGGTTTGACACAACCTTGAAATTTTTAATCTTGTGTGAGGCTTGGAACTAACGATTAACACAGGCTTGGTACAAGCCTGGACTAACAAGTCTTGTGCAATGACTGTAAATACAGGCTTGACACGAGCTCGGAATTTTTAACCTTGTGTGAGGCTTGGAATTAACGATTGACACATGCTTGTAACAAGCCTGGACTAACAAGTCTTGTGCAATGACTGTAAATACAGGCTTGACACGAGCTCGGAATTTTTAACCTTGTGTGAGGCTTGGAATTAACGATTGACACATGCTTGTAACAAGCCTGGACTAACAAATCTTGTGCAATGACTGTAAATACAGGCTTGACACGAGCTCGGAATTTTTAACCTTGTGTGAGGCTTGGAATTAACGATTGTCACAGGCTTGGTACAAGCCTGGAATAACAAGTCTTGTGCAATGACTGTAAATACAAGCTTGACACGAGCTTGGAATTTTTAACCTTGTGTGAGGCTTGGAAATAACAATCGACACAGGCTTGGTACAAGCCTAGATTAACAAGTCTTGTGCAATGACTGGAAAAATTCTCTGTGCCAAGCTAGGCACATTCTAGTCCACCAAGGCTAGGAAACACAAGCTTGTAACAAGCCTGGCACGGCCGTTCACCCTTGTGGGATCCTACCTGGGCGTAAATACATATTTAATTTTTTTTTTTTTAATTTTTCAATTCAATAATCTGTGTAATCTGTTTCTTCCAGATAAATAGTAAATTTGAATAGAACTTTACATAATTAGATAATTATCATGTTTAGATTTAAATATTAATATAAATATAATTATAAAATCTTATTTTTTTTTTTTTTCATAAATAAAAAATAATAAATTAAATTTACTATTGGTTTTTAAATATTATTTATTTATTGAGGTGTTTATTGTATATCAACTTCTCTGACGAACTAAATGTCACAAAAGAGTAAGAGTGGGAGCAACGTGCTTATAATATTTTACACGGAAAAAATGTGAAGTTCATGGTTTTCTGACATCAAACAAAAAAAGTACTGGATTGATATTTCTTTTACAATGTTGCGGGGTCAATTTTACAATAAATAATATGAAATTTAGCACTTTATTTTGGCGTTTTTTTATTTTCTAAGAAAAAACAGTTATTTCTATTGAAACAATGTGAAATTAACTATATAGGAAATATTTTAACTTTTACTGGATAACTATGGATTCTTTTTTTTCTATTGCTAGTAATTAAAATTTACATTTCAAAAATGTGAATTTTGCAATTGATTTATTCATAAGATTTTTAAGTTTTTACCAAATATATTTTACTATATAAAATAAAGTTTTTTTGTAAGGTAAACTTTACAAAGTTTCATATGAAATATATTTCTATTTTAATAAAATAATTTTTACCGAAAAAACAACCAAAATTTTACAGAGTTACCAGTGAAACGTATGATTTATGATTTTTCTATGTGAAAATTACAAAGAACTTCGACAATTTTCACAGATACATAATCCCATATATTTTACAATGATCTGTGTAAAAATCGCAGGGAATTTTTTTCAGTGAAAATGCATACAGAATTTTACGAAACACCCCTGGGGGAAAAAATCTCTCCGGAGTTTCTCCGGATTTTTCCGGATTTCTGCGGACTTGCTTCAGATTTCTACGAATTTTTACGTATTTGAGACAACCAGAGATATTTACGTAGTAGTCTCCGGATTATTTTCATAGTTTACCTCCAGATTTTTTCCGGAATTTTCGCTTTAAAAAACCAAGGAAAAAAAAACGCAAAAATCAATAACAAAACCAGAAATAAGAGTTTACATACGAAAAATAAAAGGGGAATTTTTTTTCCAAAAAAAGCCGGAGAAAATCCGAAAAACTTTCGGAATAATAGCTCCGGAAGCCTCGATCGCGTCGAAAATCCGGAGAAATCCGGAGAGATTATTTCTACCAGGGACGAAATCAATAAATTTACAAATTATACGTAACTTAAAAATATCCTTTCCCTAGCGAAAATGCCGATAGTCGGTTTGTGCACTGATCTCATACAAAAACGACACAAAACCGACAAACGACTATAAGAATTTCTAAGTCACAAAAATAAATAGTAAGAAGCATTTAAAAAATAAAATATAATGTCTAAAAATTTATAAATCATATTCTTATAATTTAAGACACATTAGAATTTTTTTTAAATAATTTTTTTATTGAAAAAACTCAATTCTGTTTATGTGTAAGTTATAATATTTTAATAATTTTAGGCATATTAGATTTTTTTTTTTTGAATAAATTTTGACAAAACAAATAATTGGAATCGTCTGTGAGAATTTGCGATTTGCAAAAATTTTTGTTTAATAATAAAATTATAATCTTTTAATAATTATAGGCATATTAGATTTTTTTAAAATTATTGAAGTGAAACTTCTTTAGAATGGGCAGTAAAAAAAAAAAACAAAAGATGGATGCAACGAAAGTAACGGTATGAAGGTAAGTAATTTTAAATTATTTTTTATCTTCCCGAGATGAAAAAATTTTGTATTCGAGACGTATTTTTACTCTTTCTGAGTCTTCATATAGTATTCGGTGATATTTTCTAATCGTTGTCGATGTTTTAAATGTATTTCGTGATATTTTCATGAAGAGGACGAATACTCTCTGTCCGGGACGCTTATCCCTGATTTATATTTCTTGATATTCGAGTATTTCAAATGTATTCGAGAGTATTCGTGACATCTTTTGAACTTAAAAAATTTAACATATCTTTTCATCGAAGACAAAAAGTCTTCAGATGAAAGATTGCCACTTAGAATAATTTTTCTAAATTGATTTACTTTAATTAGTTAATACTTAATTAATTAATTATTAATATTTCATTTATTAATTTATTTAAATTTTTTTAGAAAAGAAAAAAAAAACTCGAAAAAAAAATGATAAACGTGGACTTAGAATAATTAGGTGCAGCAATAGAATTAATGATTGAATCATTATTTTTGCAATAATTATTAACAAATATGAATATAGTAAATTATAATTTATTTATTTGGCTATATCCTTTCCTTAGCTATTTTTTCCATAATAAATTGGAAAGCTATTGGCAAATGGCTAAGGGAAAGATGTAACCAAATAAGTTAATTAGTAATCTTCATTAATTCCTTAGCAACATTTGCCATAATTAATTAATAAAAAAACTATTGGCAAATGTTTTTAAGAAAAAGATGTTGCCAAATAACATAACTATATAATAATTTTACAGGTCTTTTTTAATTTTTTAAGGTTGATTCCCAGTCGCATCACCGAACCAATATTTATGCCACGAAGGGCCCGTATATCAATAACGCTATTTTTTATTCCCGTGTCCTAAAATTTTTGGGGCGCCACTGATGAAAAAACTAAGTTCTTTAGTAGTATGTGTGTGCGTGGCTACACACTAGCAAGCGAAGATTACATCGTACACTGAAACCATGCTTGTGTTCATGTCTGTGTGCTGCGCTTCTCGCGAAATTTTTGAATTTTAAAGTGATTTATTTTTAAAACGCAACAGACGAAATACTTAAAATTTATATCGAAAATTTGTCTTTTCTAGCACTACAAACTAATAGAAATTTAACGTTTTCTGTTGCGTTTTGAAAAAGTTATTAATAAAAATATGATGTACCGCCTATATATAGGTATACCTTGCGTGTTAAAGTTGTCAACTTTGACAGTAAATATCTCAAAAAAACCACACAAAAAAAAATTGAAAAAAATTGACAATGTAGATAATTATTTCATTTAAACATAAGATAAAAAAAAAAAAAATCTGTTGCGATTTCAGATTTCCAGAATCAACCTTAAATCAAATAAATTCGTGTGGATTGCTTCGTAACTTATGTAAACAAAAATTCTTTATTTTGCAGCTTGTAAAATTGGTATCGCGCGTTAAGGCATAGGTTTCGTGATTAGGAAGTCGTAGGATCGAACCCGGGCAGGAGAGGAATTTTTGTAAAATAGGGCATCCCAAAATATATCAAGTACGATTGTATTTCTCACGTCTTGAGACCGCGAACACAATTATATTTTTCAAGTTTTGTGACCGCGAATACTATCGTATTTTTTTAGTTTCGTTTGTATTTCCCAAGGATCATATGGAATACAATCAAATATCTTTGAAAGACTAAAGATTGTATTCGAAATGTATTTTTAATGGCGCTGAGAAAGATAATATGGAATATCGAATACAATTGTCTCTTGCTAAAATACTTCGATTTTTTCTTCTCGGGATTGTTTTATTTATTTATTCCCTTAACAACGATAGGAAAAAATTTGTTTAAAATTTGTTTCAAAATTTTAGTTCCATGAAAGATTCAAGAGACAAAGGTGAATATTAAGGTTAAAACTTTTATTATATACAATATATAATTTATTATGTTATTTTTGATCAAATAATGAGTATTTAAAATTAATCTGTTAAATAAACAATGTGACGAGACTCGCTCGTCTACCTTAAATTAAAATTATATTTATTTTTCTTGAATATTTTTTCTTTATTATTATTATTGTACGGTTGACCAGTGACGCTTTTATTATTTTTATTTTTGTGAGTAGAGGGGAATAACCGGTTTGTACACTAATAATATCCCCTCTAGTACTACCATTCTCACCGTGTGCCCTACTATGATTTTGACTGGTCAATTTGAGTAACTTCATTGAGATTGGTGCATATCAGTCATAGTGGGAATAAAATTGGAAAGGGTAGAATCACAGCTATTTAAGCTGTGGCACAGCACACACCGCACACACAACACACATTCCCTTGCCTACAGCCGCAGTGAGTCCAGGTTCTCTGGTGAGTCATCCCAGAACCTCGGACAACCCCTCCCTTGCCCCCTTGGAATTGGAGTCATCTATTCCATAGCTTTAGGAAGTGGAGCCATCCCTTCCACCAAGGTCTAGGAGCAGGAGTCATCCATCCTAAGATTCCCCTTTACCTTTGTCATTGTTAGTAATGTGTGGTTCTTTTTGTCTCCCTTTGTTAGTAAGCGTACTTGGTCAATCTTTTATTGTGTTGTATTTGGATATTAGATAGGTTTACGTATTTAATTATTAATTAAACTTGGTTAATTTTGAGTACATTAATTATCGTTTTGTTGAGTGATTTATTTTCCCATTGTTTTATTATTTCAGTGACGTAATTATAATATTCTTTACCCGTCCCTCTCTCCACAAACCAGCATACTAAGCGACCCAGGCAAACCCCTCAACTTAATTTTAAGATTTACTATTGCAGGTCCGGATCAACATCTTTGGATTATTGTGCGTTATTTGGATTCTTTGGATTATTGTGCGTTATTTGGATTATTGTGTGTTATTTGGTTATTGTGTGTTATTTGGTTATTTGGTGCTATTTGGTTATTTGGTTAGTTCTAAGGTCGTTTTGTTGTTTTAGCGGCGTAGAATAAAGCAACTGGCATATTTTAATTGTCGTTTTTGGTGATTTTAGCGACGTAGAATAAAATTTACTGTCCCCCCTTTGTCTGAAAAATAAGTTGATCCGAGCCTGTAGGTAAAGTCTGAGAATTGAGTGAGAAGGTAACAATGTCACGTTACAACAAATAATACACAAGATAATAGTTATTCAAGTGCTTGAAATAATACGACAGCAACATCATAATCACAATACCAAACAACAATAAATAATATGCGGATGAAATATGGTACCACGTGAACGTAAAGATAGTAAAGATGGTATTTTAGATTGTATAGGATTTCAAGAAACAATTAATGACATTGAAATATTAGCAGAAAAATGTGACAAATGTACTGGTAATCCTAAATCAGTAAAAATTAAAATACGACGAGGTGCTATACCAATGTCTGATAATTTTGATGAGACTTGTAATGGTGGTTATAATAATTTTTTTAAACAAATAATGAGTATCTAAAATAAATCTGTTAAATAAACAATTAATACACAAGATAGTGGTTATTTAAGTGCTTGACATAATACGACAGCAACATCATAATCACAATACCAAACAACAATAAATAATATGTGGATAAAATTTGGTACTACATGAACGTAAAGATAGTAAAGATCGTATTTTAGATTGTATAGGATTTCAAGAGACAATTAATGACACTGAAATATTATCAAAAACATCTGATAAATGTACTGGTAATCCCGAGAAACGAAATTTATATATATCTTTATATACCTTTATATATTCACATATAACTTTATAAAATTTTATAAAATTTTATATAATTTTATATAATTATATAAAAATTTAAAGAATTTTTAAACTCTCTATATATAATTATATACAACTTTATAAGGTTACATACAGCTATATATAATTTTATAAAGTTATATATAAATGTGTACAAAGTTGTGAACGATTTGAGTATAAGTATATATAATTATATAAAGCTATATATTTCTATATGTAGCTGTATAAAGTTTCATATAGCTTTATAAAAGTATATAAACTTGTATATGAATATACGAAGATATTTTTACCCAAAGAACGATTGTTATAAAGGTATATAAAGTTATATATAGTTATATACAATTGTATGAAGATATATACAATTGTATATGACTATATATATAACTTTATATACCTTTATAAGGTTATATATAGCTATATATAGCAGTATAAATAAGTTTTATACATGTACAGTTTTATATAATTATATTAACCTTCATAGAACATAATATTTATAAATTAGTGAACCAAAGTTACAAACAATAATATAGAGCAAGTTCATATATTCGCTGGCTTCTTTAATTGGAATAATGTGTTCTATTCGGATTCCAACAGCATCATGAATGAAAAATGATAGGCTACTATCGAAAAAAAGGTCAATAAGTATAATAAGTATGTAAGCGAAGAAGGTATAATAAGGTAAATAGAGTTTACACGGAAAAAAAATTTCATCAAATTTTACTATGCTGCCACATTACCAAAGAACTATCTTTTGACTATTAAAAAATTTACTATCATTTTAACGAAAAAAAACAATTGTAGTCTTAAAAAATTAAAATGTACCATAGCAATTTTCTTACGTTTTTCTTTGCTATTTCCCGATGAAAAAATTACAACGCATAAAAAAATTTTTACAGAAACCAAATTTAAAATAATCCAGCCTAAAAATTACATTGCAGCATAGCAAAAAATAACTTTTTTTTTTTGCTTTGTATATTTATAAAATTTACTCTGCTGTTGTGGACAAAATTAAAATGATCCTCTGAAAATTTACAATGTAGCATAGTAATTTTAATAACTTTCTTGGCATTCCTGTAGGTGTCACTAACAAATACAAAGCAACATATTTAAAATTACAATGGGGCATAGCAAATTGATGACGGACTCAGAAATGTCAACTGCCCCCACTTTTTAGTCGACTGCGCAGGCGTGACTTTTGCTTGTTGATGTAAAGCAAATAAATTTTTGTATTCACATGCGTTATCGTGGCGCATCGTGTACTGCGTAGGGTTGGTAAGTGGTAACTAAAAGGTATGGGGTTCAAGTCCTGAGCGTGGACAGTTTTATATGTCTAAATTTTGCGTTTGACCATTTTAAAATACAGTTACATATACATTTATACAATTTTATATACCTTTATACACTTGTATAAAATTTTATAAAAGTAATAGTTATTGATCTTTATATAAAACTTTATACAATTGTATGAAGTTTTATATAGTTATATAAAGTTTTATACAACCTGTTATATATAGCTTTATAAATAAAGTGGCAATATAAAACCATATATAACTTTATACAACTTTATAAAATTTTATATAATTATATAAAGTTATATATAAATTTCGTTCCTCGGGATCCTAAATCAGTAAAATTTAAAATACGATTAGATCCTATACAATGTCTGGTAATTTTCATGAGACTTGTACTGGTAGTTTTAATAATATTTTAAATCAAATAATGAGTATTTGAAATAAATCTGTCCAATAATCAAATAATACACAAGATAGTGATTATTCAAGTGCTTGTGCTTGTTATGATCGTGCTTGCCATGATCGAAATAAATTCAAGATCTTGAATGAATTTGTTAAGGACAAAAAAATGGAACAGATGATTAAATATTGAATCATTCCATGAAACAACAACAACAGGAGTAAATAATAATTTAATAAATGATGTACCGAGTGGAAATCAAAATAACAACAACAATATTGATCATATATAAACAGCAGCAATCATAATAGAACAAATACATGGTGGTGGTAGTGGCGGCGATGATGCACCATCATGTGTTTGTGGTTAATTCGCTCATAAAAAAAATGTTGAAAAAATCGATCAATATTTGACATTAAATTTTTTTAACATCAAATAGTTCGTTTCGTTTTTTTTTTTTTTTACGGAGGCTAGGAGCCATAGGCTCAGCCGCAGTCTTGAATTCATCGGCGAAAAAAAAAAAACGCTCATAACTTACGAACTAACTAACCGAGAGACTTCGTACCAGGCTCAAAAGAAGCGCATTAAAAAACTCTATCACCCGCGTAATAGGTTTTTTGCTCTATTGATAATAGTTTTTAATCGAAAAACTAAAATGTAAATTTTGAAAAAAATTTTTTTCTTATATATATACTTAAGAATTTGTGGTGTCTAAACTTTCCATCAAAGAGTATTTATCACCAGAGGTTTTTTGTTCGTGAATCGTTTCTGTTTTATATTTCATCATTCTTAAATTATTATTTATGTAACTTAAAATAGTACATACGTTTTCATATGAAAATTTTACAAGTTATAAAAACGGCGCAATAAATAACTCAACGCGAAATCAAAAGAGAGACTTCGTATAAGGCTTATATTATGCGTCTCAAAAAACTCTATCGCCCGCATGATGGGTTTTTTCCCCTATCTATAATAGTTTTTGAGAAAAAAAAAAAACCTTCAAAATTTGACAAAAAATTCGGATATTTAATTTTTTTGCTCGAAAACTCTTATTGAGAGAAAAAAAAATCCGTAATGCCATATCATAATTTTTAATGACTGAATGAACATAATAGTTCACTCGGAATGAGAGCGAAAAAGACAACTAGTCAAAAATATATTAATGCAACGAGAGATCTTTCAATTACTATTTATTAGAATTACTAAAGAAGTTTCACTTCCCTGTGCGTACAATAACACACATCTTTTTTTTTATTAGAAAATTATCATTTTTTGGTTTTTTTATGAGGTTAAGAACGGTTTTTTTATAAATACTTTTTTTTCAAAACTAATACATTTAATCAGTTTCCCATGTATTTGGTATTTTTGTAACTTGTAATGAAACCATGTATTTGGTTTCCCATATGTTTCCAATTATTTTTTTTGTTAAAATTTATTCAAAAAAAAAAAAATCTAATATGCCTAAAATAATAAAATATTATAACTTTAATATTGAACAAAAATTTTTATTAATAAAATGCTTTTTTTTATATTAAATACAAAATATAAAAATATACTGTCGAACGTCTGTCGTAATTGTGTCGGATTTACAATTCTCACAGTCGTGTGTCGGAATTGTGTCAGAATTGTGTGAGAATTGCAAATTCTCACAGATGATTCCAATTATTTTTTTTGTCAAAATTTATTCAAAAAAAAAAAATCTAATATGCCTAAAATTATTAAAATATTATAACTTTAATATTGAACAAAAATTTTTATTAATAAAATGCTTTTTTTTATATTAAATACAAAATAAAAATAAACTGTCGTACGTCTGTCGGATTTGTGTCGGAATTGTGTCGGATTTACAATTCTCACAGTCGTGTGTCGGAATTGTGTGAGAATTGTAAAATCTCACAGTCGTGTACAGATGATTCTGACAGCTAACCTCACTTTTAATACATAAACAGAATTGAGTTTTTTCAATAAAAAAATTATTTTAAAAAAATTCTAATGCGTCTTAAATTATAAGAATATTATTTAGAAATTTTTAGACATAATATTTTATTTTTTAAATGCTTTTTACTATTTATTTTTGTGACTTAGAAATTCTTATAGTCGTGTGTCGGTTTTGTGTCGTTTTTGTATGAGATCAGTGCACAAACCGACTGTCGGATTGGTGTCGGATTGGTGTCGCCATTTTCGCTAGGGTATTTCATTCAACATGTTTATAATTCGTGATATTAAAGATAATCAAGTAAGCAATATCGTTTTACTTTTTCTTTATACTTCTTGTTATTGATATTTTTTTGTACATAGATTAATTCTGAAATATTTAAGTTTTAATTATTTTAAAAAGTATTTCTAAGAATAATACTTTTTATAAATTTTACTATTTTTTTTAATCAATATTATTTTGATTTACCTCATGGATTTGATTTTTTTTTTAACTTTTGCAGTGTTATCCCGTTTTATTCATCTTGTACGAACACGATTCATACGGAATTTGAAAAAAAATTATGCCTCATCTTGCTGAAGCATTGATAATTCCAAAACGAATTTAGAAACTTTAATAGTAGAATTTGATTAACTGTTAATGAAGCATTAAGATTCTACTTTCAATCAACAAAAATTCGCGTGCATGGTTTTACTATATAATGGTATTTTATTTTTATCAAATAAAGGTTGTATTTAGAAATATAAATTTTAGTAATTAATATAAAAATATTTTTCTAGAAAAACACACAACTATGGATGGACTAAGAACCTGTTGACTATGATGTTGAAAGAAAAAAAAATATCTAGATTTTTAGGTATAAAATCATGGTACCCTGGCAAAAATAATTTCTCCGGATTTTTTTTTTTTTTTTTTAGTTTTTTTTTAAGCGAAATCCCAAGATATTTTTTCCACCAGGATAATTTTAACGGTTTTTACTATTGTATACACGGAGAGAAATCCGCAGCATATATTACTGTCGTGGTATCGTAAAAATCATAGCTGACGTCATTAAAGCGACTAATTCCCACTTATTATAATGATAATTATTATATTTCATCTAGAATTTTTACTGCAGTCTACCGGAATTTTTGGAAGTCTTTTGTTAATGGTATACTTTACGCCAGAAATTACTGTAGTGTACAGCAGGTTTTCCCGCCAGATGACACGAATATTTATTGGAAATCAAGTGTGTTCCTAACCTCTTCTAAAAAAGTTAATTGTTTTTATTTTATTCATAAATCTAAATAAAAATGCGGTGAAACACATGAAAATTATAGAATGGTTTTTTTTTTAGAAATTAATAAACACGTTACATTTTTATTTTGATGTTTAAACAATAAGGTTTTATTTAATTTTTTGTGTTTTGTTTTAATTAAAATTACTGTAGTGTAGTAGGAAGTTCTAGTCGATCCTGGTGGCCTCCTCACGCAACTTCTCAATTTCTAGTAGACTACAGTAAAATTTGTTTGATACTCTACAATATTATTTGCTGCGGATTTCTCTCCGTGGAGTGTTCTCGATATGACTGATTACTCTAAAACCCACAAAAAATGAAAATTCGAAGACACTTTTTTCCAAAAAAGTTGATGTATCGAGGTACTTGGTCTACAAAACTCCCGTGATCGTTTCATCAAATTGATGAATGTGAGGAAAAGAGTAGAAAAATTTTCTATATTTAATTTTTTTTAAATATAGGTATATTAAGATGCTATCAATGGAAATGCTATCAGTGTGATGACCAACAAATTGAAATGATATGCAGGCCATGCAATTGCATATGTTTATGCCGTGCCTGCTCAGATTTAAATCGTGATCCGACACAAAACGTGGCTGAAGTACATATGCAGTGTCCTTTGTGCATGCAACGTGCCACTAACTATGATGCACTTTTCATGGACCTCACAAACAATGCAGGTAAATATGACAATAAAAAAAAAAAAAAACATGATTTATTACTAAACATTTACACTAACTTTTTCGATTTCAATTTTTAGCTTTTCCAATTGACTGGAAGTGTCAAATTTGTACTGATCGTCCAAAAACTCACGTCATGCAAGTATGCAAACATCTTATTTGCCTAGTTTGCATGGAAACTATTCGTGCAAACGACGTGAGAGATGTTTTTGTATGTCCTTTCTGTCGTCGTGAAAGTGGAGCAGTTCAGGCAAATTTTATCATGGTTTGATACAAATATACAATAATCACTTAATCACATAATGATTATATAAAATAATAATTTTTAAGTATTTAATTTTTACATTTTGATTATGAATAATAATAATAATAATAATAAAAATTTGACAGCTGTTTGAATTTTTATTGAAAAACTGAAACAATAAAACATTGATAAATCATTCATTTATTTAAGAATGACATATGGAAATAATAATTAATTTTCAATTAATAATAATAATAATAATAATTGTCAATGAGTGTTTTATTTTCATGATTAAAGTCATAGTTGTCACGGTTGTTGTACAGTCTAGAAATGTAATTGTAACTCTCATTATTAATTAATAAATTATTGTTGAGAAATACTTTGTAATATATGGGAATTGTTGTTATCAACCTAATTTAATTATTATTTATGAATATATAATATATATACACTCTTACACGCTACAAGTTTCGTCGGTGTCCCTTAATTCATACTCGAACAAGAATCCTTTAGTGTTTATTCGGAAAACGGTATCGGGTCTGCATTTATTGCATTCCTGGACATATTCGCTTACCGAATCAAGACCAATTTCTTCTAAAATGTTGAACATTAATTGATGAAATTCTTCTGGACGCCAGGACGATGGACATAAATTTATCACTGAATTAAACAGTTCTATAAGAAGTTCAATATCAAATTTTTCAAGTTGAGAAATTATTTCACGATCATTTGACATAAATTTTTTATTTTTGCTGGAAAATCTTGAAATCATTATTTGTTGGAATGCATATTTAACTTCAGTATTAGGCCAATCTAATTTTATTTTTCTAGTTTTTTGTTGTAATTTGTGGTGAGATAACCACCTTGTAACAATACTCCCCGGTGATAATGATTTCTCCGATTTTCTTCGGTTTTTTCCGATTTTTGAAAATCGGAGTACTTCGGAAAGAATCGGAAAAAATCGGAGAAAATGCAGACGAAAATCGGAAGGAGTCAGAGATAATCGGAAAAAATGATTTTTGGTTTTTCTCCAATTTTTCTCAGAAATTTTTATTTATTAATATGCGGAGAAAATCGGAGTAATGCGGGGAAAATCGGAGAAATATTGGAGAAAAACGGAAAAAAATCGGAGGGAATCGGAAGAATATCGGAGAAAAATCGATGAAAATTGAAGAAATCATTTTCACCAGGGCTTGTTTAAAAAAAATCGTTTGGCATTTGATCCATTTAAAATTCTGGAATGGTACAATTTAATGGAATATTTTCAATGATATTATATTCATCCGGATTATCCATTATCTTGTGAACGAAGTGTGAAGTCAACTGATTGGAATGGAACTAATAATCATTTAATTCTCCGATATTAAAACATTCACGTACTGACCAAGGATTATATACCGATTTACCATTTACTCAAAATCGATTACCATTATATTTTTTTTTAACATTTGCATCGTTTCATCAACAGTCATTTGTTTGTTAGTACTCTCTATTCAATTTTGCTGTCAGTGTTTTTAGTTCAGTTGCAAATGTTGTTTCTATTTCACTTTCAGTAAAACCAAATGCCGTAGGAAATTCCTCGGCATAAGTCCGTTTAGAAAAATCATTCGGTCCAGAATACATGTCTGTTAAACAACATGTTGTTATTCCAGTTACAAATGTTAGTTTTATAAAATCCATTTTCAATTTACATGTTTCAAGAATTTCTTTAACAAACTTGCTTATTTCTTCTTTAAAATCCTCGTATTTGTTCTGCAGTCTCACAATAGGCGTGTCATATTCGTCAATCCAAACAACAACATTTCTGCCTGTTGTTTTTTGCAAATCTCCTATTAAATTTTTAAATTCTGCTATGACGTCATCTCTGCTTAATTGTCGATGATATTTCATGGCAATATTATTCAGAAGATTATGAAGACGCTTTTTACATTTTTCTATTGAATTATATTGTGATAATGTTGATAAAGTTAAAAATATGATTGGTTGGCTATGAAGATGGTATTGTTACTGACAAATATCGTTCATCAGTAACATTTAAAACAAATAAAATTGGTGGAAAACTAGTAAGTCAAAATAACATAAATATTTTTATTATTACCCTGGTGGAAATATTTTTCCGAATTTTCTACGAATTTTTACGAATTATTACGAATTTCTACGAAATGACCCATTCGAGAAAATAGTTTCGGAGTTATCTCTCAATATTTCTTCGAGTTTTTTGGCCTTCGGAGAAACTTTTCAAGAACTTCTCTAAAAGTCAACCGTGTGTTAAAATACTTCCAAAATTTTCTCAGAATGTTTCTCCGAGTTTTTTTGAGCTTCAGAGAAGTTGGACTATCAGTAGAAATACTTTATATATTTTCTTCGAACATTTTACGGAATTCATTTAGTTCTTTAAAGAAGCTTTTTCGATTGTTTGCGGACTTTAGAAGAACTATTCTCAGAAATTTGTAAAAAGTTCGTTGAAATTCGTAGCAAGTTCATTGAAGTTCGTTAAACTTCGTAGAATTATTTCCACTATGAATTATTTCGCAAAAAACCTCGAAATGTCTCTTGAAGCTCAGACAAATGATTAAGAGTACGGAGAAACCTTCGGAAGATATTTTAAAATTATTTTCTCCGCATGGGTCAATTTCATAGAAATTCGTCGAAAATTCGCGAAAAATTTGTAGAAATATTTCTACCAGGGGCCTTTTCCAGTGTTTTAAATTGTGTACTAACGAACTATAGTATTTGGTACTGCTATCACTAAATTTTATAAGATAAAAATCAATTTACTGTTAATTTACAACAATAAAATATCATATTTTGGCAAATAGATATCTTGAGATCAAGAGTTGTATACACGTTTACATTGATTCAGAATGAGAATTTTAAAGGAAATAATACAGATAATAATGTTGACGGTTCATGGCTGATAGCTGGTGGTTGATTATGATGCTGCAATGACACTGCTATTAAATAGTTTGAATTCCTGAAAAAAAATTAAATAAGAACATAATTAAAAATTATTGTTATTCAGAGTCGTCATTACCATCATCTTTATCATCAGTATCATCAGTAAATTTTTTACGGAAGAATTTTCAGAAATCCCATTCTTCCTCATTTTTAAAGTAATTATTATCGACAAAATTTTCACGTAAAAGACCCAGTTTACCAATGTTACGCCCAGCATTAACATCTCTGTTCCAAATTGTGTGACACTTTGGACAATAACTGTACCGATGACCATATTTACCAACAACTAAATTGGTACTGCATTCACTACACAACTTGGTGGTATCATATTCGTCAACATATAAAACTGTTGAATTTTCTAATTTTTTAACTTTTTCAATGAATTTTGATGTTGGTGCATGTATGTAGCCTTTCACATGTTGTGCTATATTAACAATCCCAACAAACACCAATGTTTTATGTTGATCAACATGAATTCTTCTCAATTTTTTAACACTTTTTGTTTCTAATTTTTTTTTTAATTGTTCTTATCTTTTGGCTGTAAGTCTATTTAAAATGACCAGTTTCAAAAATTGTTTCTTTTGTGCTTTTTCAATGATTTTTGATGCTTTGGCTTTTTCTTTTCCCTCAACATTTTTTTTTTTTCTCGATTATCACGAGCTTTTTTTTTGTTTTAACAAAAGCTTTTCCTTGTGATCTCGTTGAATTTTCTTTATTATTAACTGTAATTTTTTTTTTATTTCTTCATATTTACTGAATCATTGTTTTTTTTTCGATTCTTTGCATTTACACCATAACTAATAAAGTATGGCATATTATCAATTATTGTTGAAAAATAAAGAAATCATTTTTAGATAAAGAAGTGGTGGAGAAATGGTAAAAAAAATTCGAAGAAAAATCAGAGATATGGTGGAGAAAAGTTAAAGTAAATTTCAGGGTGGAGAAAGTTTGGAGAAATTTGTCCACCATTTCTTCAACCATAGGTCATTTGCGTAAAAAGGTGAATAAATTGCGGAGAAAAGTTCGAAAAAAATCGGAGAAATATTTCCACGAGGGTAGGTCCTGATTTCATATTTTTTGATCTTTTTTTTCGATATTCATCAAGTAATTTATTCAATTCTTTGAATTCCTCAGAGTCTTTAGTTGTTTTTCTTGGCTTCCAATCACTACAAAGTATATTAAAAACAAAATCTAAATGATTAAATTTATCCTGTGATATAACCATGGATGTTGGTTGTGGTGGTGATGGTAATGGTGTTTGTGGTGATATCTGTGTACTATGTAGTGTTTTGCTTAGCCAAAGTTTTGAGATTTTGTTGTCTTCTGTCTGTTAATTTTTTATCAAAAGTTTCTGGTGCAGATGCATCCGACACCCGTGAAGCCGTTGATAACTGACTTTGTACTTTTTTTTTCTCTAGCGGTTCTTTAATATAATATACTGTAGTACTATAATCATTATTATTATTATTGTCAAAATAATAATAATATTCACCGTCCAGGTACCGCAAGGTATCGAGCTCTATCTTTATCATCACTGAATATTAAGTTGACATCTTCAATACTGCTACTTAAAATCATTTGAGAACAATAGTCTGTGTAATGTATTATTTGTTAATTGTTGTTTTTTAAAATTATCATCAATCAAATTTTGTAAAGTTGCAGCAGATTCATGTTGTTTTTGTTGATTTATATTTAAATATAAAATTTGAAATTCATTATTCAATGTATCACAAATATTATTTTGGCACCTATCACATTTTTTTTCAATTATTGTTTTAACAAGAAATATTTCATCTAACCAACATTTCGATATAGAACTAATTTTTTCTAACCAAATTGTTAATAATTTACCACTATCATGTTATTGTCCGATGGTAAAATTATCTGGTAATATTTTTTAAAAATATTTTTTGTCAATTACTATGTATTTTTTATCTTGTTTAGATAATACATCCAAACAAGGCATTAAATGCCAAGAGATCACATGCACTAGTATCAAGATGGACTAAAAACGTAAATATATTTAATAAAGATTTTATAATAATTCCCATAAATGAAAAATCGCATTGGTATTTAGCAGTAGTATGTTATGCAAGTTCATTTAAACAGAAAATTACCACAACAACAACAACAACAACAACAACAACAACAACAACAACAACAACAACAACAACAACAACAACAACAACTGATAAAATAAATGAAAATAAAATTCCATATATTTTAATATTTGATTCAATTCATCGTAAAGATGAATATAAAACTGTTGTTCAAGTATTACTCAATTACTTGAGATGTAAATATACAGTCAAAATTGGTGGTGATTCAACATTCTTTGAAAATTTTTATATTCACTGCACCAAAAGTACCACAACAAAAAACTGGCACTGACTGTGGGCTGTATGTGTTACAATATGTAGAAAGTTTTGTTAAAAATCTGACGATTGTCGATACATTGAACATTCAAAAATTAAATATTGATTTTGATGACATTGTAATAACGCGTAAAAGAGAAGATTTGTCAAAATTATTGGTTAAATTAATGAGAAAAACAACCCTGGTGGAAATAATTCTCCGGAATTGCTCCGGATCATTCCGGAATTGGCTCACTATGAAAAAATGTGGAAAAATACGAGAAATCCGTAGCAATTCCAAAATACTCAAATTCCCGTGTAAAATGAAGGAAAATAAATGACTAAAAAATTGCAATGGGCCAATTCCGGAGCGATACGGAGTTTTTCGGAATTGTACGGAGTATTTCCGAACTTTAACGGAGTATTTCCGGAGTTTTACGGAATTTTACAGAGTTTTTCCGGAGTTTTACGGAGAAATTATTTCCACCGGGGAAACGGTGATAAATTAATTAATATACCAAAATTACAATTTCCAACAATTGATGGTAAACCAGCAAAAGAATGGTTTGTTGATTAATTTTTTTATTATGTCTTTGAATGTATTATTATTTTTTGTCAATTCATATTGTTTTGATTGTCAAGGCTTGTCAAGACAAAACGTGATGCTGAAAATGAACTTGTACGTGAACTTGGAAATCTTGAATCAACAGCAACACCAGAATCACGTGAACGTGTTAAATCAGAATTTACTGATTTTACAAAATTATTTCAAAAATTTTTACAAGATCAAGGACCATCTGTTGCTTGGGAACAAATACAAAAACTTCCACCAGATTCTGTAAGTTATTTTTATGTTTTTTATGATTTTTTTTTCATTAAACTGTAATTTATTATTCATTAATAATTCCTGTTTTTTTCCACAGATTAGAGATTATGATTCATTACAAGAACCAAGTCATGAAGAAATACGTATGATGTTGAATAAATTAATTGTTGTTAAATTAAATAGTGGTTTTGGTACAAGTATGGGTTGTCATGGACCAAAATCATCAATTGTTATACGTAATGATTTAACATTTTTAGATTTAACTGTTCAACAAATTGAGGTAAATATTACATCATCAATAAATGAATATTTAAATGATATAACATTATTTTTTTATTTTTTTCTATGTTGTATAGTCATTAAACAAGACTTTTAATGTCAGTGTTCCACTTATGTTGATGAATTCATTTAACACAGATGCTGATACTGAAAGAATAATACGTAAATATCGTGGTCTTGATGTTAATATTAAAACATTTAATCAAAGTTGTCATCCACGTATATGTAGAGAATCATTATTACCAATTGCTAAAAATTGTGATATTGATGAAGATATTGATTCATGGTATCCGCCAGGACACGGTGATTTTTATGAAAGTTTTCACGTAGTGGTTTACTTGATGAATTTATAAATGAAGGAAGAGAATATTGTTTTATATCAACTATTGATAACCTTGGGGCAACTGTTGATAATAAAATACTTAGAATGGTACTTGAACCAAGTGGTAGATCACATGAATTTGTTATGGAAGTTACTGACAAAACAAGAGCAGATGTCAAAGTAATAATAATAATTATTATTATTATCATCATTATCAATATTGACCATCAATAACTGACAAAGTAACAAAAAATATGATTATTTACTTGGCTTTATATAATTTTTATTTTTGCAATAAAACAATTTGCTTCACCAATTCCTTTTGTGTTATATTATATTATATATTCTACATCAACAATATTCTACAATACAACTATAATATACAAATTGTAGAATTTTACGGAGGCTAGGAGCCATAAGGCTCAGCCGCAGTATTGAAATCATCGGCAAAAAAAAAAAAACCGTTATAACTTATAAAATAATTGTCCTAGAGAGTTCGTTTAGGGCTCAAAAGATGCGTCTCTGAGAACATTATCGCACGTGATAGAAAACATTTCTTCATTATTTTCTTTTTTTTAAGAAAACTTAAGAAAACTTAAAATTAGATGATTTTTTTCATCATTCAAAAAATTATAGAGTGAAAACTAATGAAGTTAGACTATCAATCATGCAATGTTTTTTCTTCCAGAGATTCAGCTGTATGAGAATAAGTTCATAAAAGATATTTTTGGGCAGGAATGGATGCATTAATGACGGTTTTAAGGCAATTTTAGGGAATTCTTAAAAACGGGAACCTCGATAACTCTTGATGGAATTGTCGTATAATTTTCGTATATAGCTTAAAAAATGCGTCTTCCGAATACCATATATTTTTCTACAAAATTTTTTTTTTTTTAGTTATAGTTTTCGAGAAAAAAAAAAAAAACTGTTTTTTTCGATTTTTAGTTTTTTTTTTTTTTCACTAAAAAATATAAATAATTAAAAAGTAATTTTGTAGGTAGGTGAAAGGTATTGAAAAGACGCTTCTTTTAGGCCTAACATAACCTCCCTAGGATTATGTTATTGAGACGATATCGTGTAAAAACGTCATATTGCAAAAATTATAAATTCGATAACTCTCGATAGGATCATCGTAGAGACTTCATCTTAGACTCAAAAAAAGCGTTTTTAAAAACTCTAGAGCCGCATCGAAAAACTATCCCTCCAGGCAAAATAGTTTTTGAGAAAAAAAAAAAAAAAAAAATTTCTCGTTTTATTTTTTATTATTTTCGCGAAAAACAATAATGCCTAGAAGAGTGGTTCTTATACGCGGTTCTAGAGTTTTTGAAGACGCTTTTTTTAAGCCTAGAATGAAGTCTTTCCGATAATCCTATCGAGAGTTATCGAATTTATAGTTTTTTCGCTATTCGATTTTCACACGATATTACATGATATCTCTGGATAGCATAATCGTAGCGAGGTTATGTTAGGCATCCAGGAAGCGTCTTTCCAATACCTTTCACCCACCTACAAAATTACTTTTTAATTATTTATACTTTTTAGTGAAAAAAACAAAACTAAAAATCGAAAAAAAAAGTTTTTTTTTTTTTTCTCGAAAACTATAACTAAAAAAAAAAAAATTTTGTAGAAAAATATATGGTATTCGAAAGACGCATTCTTTAAGCTATATACGAAAACCCTACGACAATTCTATCAAGAGTTATCGAGGTTCCCGTTGTTATTACATGGTTAGCGTAACGTTACTCAATCGATAACTCTCGATAAAATAATCGCAGCGACTTCATGTAGGGCCCAAAAGATACGTTTTTCAAATACTCATCACTTGTATATAAAATTATTTTTCTATGATTTATAATTTTTAAAGAAAAAAAAAAAATGAATTTTTTTTTCATTTTTCGATTTCGATGTATTTTACTTGGAAAAAAAAAATTAATAACGAGTTGGATCTGTAAGAGCGTGATAAAGTTTTAAATGACGCTGAATTAAAGCCTAATATGAAGTCTCCACGAGCATTTTATAGGAAGTTATTGAAAGTGCCGTATTAAAAAAAAAAAAAAATGAAAAAAAAACCGCCCATTTTAAAAAGCCATTCTGAAGAGCCATTTTCATGAGTCAAACAAGAAAAAAGTTTTAAATGAATTTATAATTTTGGAAGTTATTTGTCTATTTTCTTTATTTTTTAGTATTCTATATCCAGCAGCAATAGCCATTATAGAACGTTAGCATTTTAATAAATTTAATAAAAAAAAATTTTATTTACAAAATCGCGTAACACGGCCACGCAATGGCCCTAGCCGGAGTATTGAAAATTTTTAATTTTCAATGGGTAACGCGGGCCACCAGCCCCAACACACGTTACCAGATCTTTTTTCAAGTTTCTTTTTATATTCTATTTGAAGAAATTTTTCAAGCTCTTGTTGTCGATTTGAGTATGTGATTTTTGGTATTTTTTTTTTTCGTGAATTTAAAGATTTAAAATATATATCAACTAAATGTTTGCCATTTTTTTTACCAATCAAATTTAATGAGCCTGTTTTGTTTTGCACAAAGCAATCTTGAATATTATGCTAGCTGTTTATTCTTTTCTCTGGTTTTATATCGTAGGTTTATGTGTATGAAATGGTTTTGTAGGGTAAAAATTATTGAGTGTGCACCATTAGCTGCTTTTTATAAAAATTATATAGTATATCAATTTAATTTAATATTGCTTAATAATGATAAAAAAATTAATTGCCTAGTTCTTATCATAAAGTTCATGTCAATTGTGACACTTGAAATGTCTGTTTAAAAATTATTAAATAACAAAAATGATAATGAATTTTTATTTTCTTAAAAAACATACCAATTGAAGTGTAAATGAGACATTTTCTAGACCAGCTAGCAGATTAATTAGCTGATGAGTTTTGTCAGCATCATGAACAAGTGCATGAGGAAAATACTGTTTTTCTAAAGTTATAAAATCCCTCAAGAAACAAGCCAAGTAACTTTCAAAGCTACCCTCACTCAGTGTATGATAAAGCCAAGCTCGACCTGAATATATCAAACGAAAATAATAAAAATTAATTAATACTTATTTTTTTAATTTAATTAATAATAAATTATACCTTTTCCAATTGATGTTAGTACACTTTGTAATGCATGAATAACAACAATAGTATCTTAATGACTTAATTCACGTACTGTTCCCCAATATCCATGACGTTCAACACGTAAACCATGTCTTAGTGCACGATCAAGCCAATAAACAAGCCATGAATCACCATCCAGAACAACTGATCCATGCAAACTTTGTGCATAAATCTGTTGAATAAAAAACAACAACATAAAAATTAACCATACACTATATTATTTATATATAATCATGTAAAAATTTTAGAGAGAAATATAAAGCAATAAGAGAAAATATAAATAGACTTGAAGCCATGGACAATATGACATTGTTTCAGTAGAGTTATTGAAAGATCAGCTCCACGTATTACAAAAGTATAAATATAAAATATTTATAGAAGCTAAGGGGTTTCATTTGACACAAAAAACATTATTTATTTATATACAAACAAAAGGTGTAAAAAAATAAATAAAAACAGTATACAAATTTACTGTCACGTAATCGTGCATTCATCAAGTTTGAAAGTGATTTTCAAAAAGGAAAATACTTAAAAGTTCTCATGCTTCATTTATCGCAAATGCAAACATAATAATCGAGCCATTTGCTGTTACTTTGAAAGGACTCGAAAGATTAGAAATAACTTCAGGTCCAGTTCAGTTGGAATTGAATAGTATTCAAAATTTATCTAATTTGCAACATCTTAAAATAAAATTCAATGAACAATCGGTGAAAATTGGCTAAGTGTTAAAAAATTTGCCACGGTTAAAAAGTTTGAAATTGGTGGATAATCATACTATTGGTATATGTGACTCATCCAATAATGAAATTCAAATAGAAAAGCTTCTGTATTCAGGAGGAATTATAAAATCAATATCATTAAAATCATTTGAGTGTTTGACAAACCTGAGGAAATTAACAATCACAAGACAAGCTTGAAAATAATCGAGCCTGGTGCATTTGACATCGTAAAAAAATTACAAAAACTGACATCAACATATAATTTCAATTTGCATTCTATGTCTGAAAAGACAAACTAAAGGAAGTAAATATAAACATAAAAAATATTTGTGATATGATTCACAAAAATTTTATTTACTATTTCTTGTCAGTAATAAAAATAAAGATATAAAAAAACTATATCAAGGTGAAAATAATGATAATTAAATATTCAATATGCTGATATAGTGTTAATTGACTCTTATCTGTGTAATTTGGAACAGAAATAAAATTTCAATCAATAAAGAAATTTTAGGAAAATTTTTTCGGTCGCTTTTTCGAAAATGACTCGGGTGAAGAAAAGTTCGATAAAATTTCTCCGACAGTCTCATTAGTATAATTACAATTAGTGACGATTTCGAATACTTAACAATTCTTTTTGTAAAAAAAACTGATTTTTTTTCTTGTTATGATTAATATTATTCATATATTTATTTAATAACATGAAAAAAAACAACATTAAGGGATTACCACCACCAATCAAAAACGCAGATAGAGCCTTGAAATTTTTTGAGCAGATTAATGAAATAATAATACATACGCTCAAATTTTTTGATAATTTTCTTGTAGCTAATTACTTAGTAATTAATTACTAAAGTAGGCTACTTTTTTGAAGGTTATACATAGGTTCTTATGGAGAGTCTGGTTTAGTTTTTAGAAACCTGGTTAGCCATTTTATGGAAAACGCAGATAGCTTTTTCAAAAACTACAGATAGATAGAGGAAATAATAAGGAAAGTTTTGATATAAAAATTAATAGGGCTTTGAGACCTTTTTATTTTACAATAAATAAAAATAAATTTTTGTCTTTGTCTAAATACTCAAGTTGAAGTGAGAAACAAGATTTTCTCCTTCTTTTTTATCTCGTTCGCACTCATAGAAATATTATGTTTCTAAATTTCATACGCAAGAGGTCTCTAGATATGCGGTGGTAATCCCTTAAATACGTATACGTATTTTTAATAAAAATTTAGTACGTGGATACGTTAAAACTTTTTTTTAATATTTGTCGAATAAAATTTAATTTAACATAAGATTTTTAAAATACCCAGCTAACCAGTTTCTCGTAATTTTCCAGAAATTTTCCGGAAATGGTTTCCAGTAATATGAACTAGAAAATTTCCGGAAATTTTCTGGAAATCATTACTAGATTTGAAAGAAGCCTTTCTCGATATATTTATTAGAAATTTTTTAGAAAATTTCCGGAAATCATTTCCAGAAATGTTTATTAGAAAATTTCTAGAAAATTTCCGGAAATCATTTCCAGAAATGTTTATGAGATATTTTATAGAAAATTTCCGGAAATTGTTTCTTATTTTTATCAACTATTTTAATGAAAAACTTTTCTTGGAATTTTCTAGTAAATTTCTGGAAATCATTTCCAGAAATGTTTATTAGATATTTTTTAGAAAATTTCCAGAAATCATTTCCAGAAATGTTTATTAGATATTTTCTAGAAAATTTCCAGAAATCATTTCCAGAAATAATTATTAGATATTTTCTAGAAAATTTCCGGAAATCATTTCCAGAAATGTTTATTCGATATTTTCTAGAAAATTTCAGGAAATTGTTTCTCATTTTTATCAACTATTTTAGTGGAAAACTTTTCTTGGATTTTTCTAGTAAATTTCTGGAAATCAATTCCAGAAATGTTTATTAGAAAAGCTACTGCTTTTTCTTGGACATTTGTATTTTTAAAAAATGAATTTACATGTATTTTATTTATAAAATGAATGAAAAATGTCCAAGGAAAAGCAGTAGCTAAGGAAAAGATGTAGCTAAGGAATTAATGTAGCTAAGGAATTAATGCTGCCAAAGAATTATGTTTCAAGGAAATAATTCCCGAGTCACATTAATTCCTTAGCTACATCTTTTCCTTAGCTACTGCTTTTCCTTGGACATTTGTATTTTTAAAAAATAAATTTACATGTATTTTTAAAAAATAAATTTACATGAATTTTATTTATAAAATAAATTAAAAATGTCCAAGGAAAAGCAGTAGCTAAGGAATTAATGTTGCCAAAAAATTATATTTCAAGGAAATAATTCCTTAGTCACATTAATTCCTTAGCTAAATCTTTTTCTTAGCTACATTTTTTCCTCAGCTACTGCTTTTCCTTGGACATTTGTATTTTTAAAAAATAAATTGACATGTATTTTATTTATAAAATAAATAAAAAATGTCCAAGGAAAAGCAGTAGCTAAGGAAAAGATGTAGCTAAGGAATTATGGTTGCCAAAGAATTATATTTTAAGCAACATTTTTTCCTTAAAACATAATACTTCGGCAACCTTAATTCCTTAGCTACATCTTTTCCTTAGCTACTGCTTTTCCTCGGACATTTTTATTCATTTTATCGATAAAATACATGTTTATTTTTTTTTTCTTAAATGCAAATATCCATGGAAAAGCAGTAGCTAAGGAAAAGATGTAGCTAAGGAATTATAGTTGCCGAAGAATTATATTTTAAGCAACATTATTTCCTTGTAACATAATTCTTTGGCAACCATAATTCCTTAGCTACATCTTTTCCTTAGCTACTGCTTTTCCTTGGACATTTGTATTTTTAAAAAATAAATTTACATGTATTTTATTTATATAATAAATGAAAAATGTCTAAGGAAAAGCAGTAGCTGAGGAAAAGATGTAGCTAAGGAATTAATGTGGCTAAGGAATTAATGTGGCTAAAGAATTAATGCTGCCAAAGAATTATGTTTTAAGGAAATAATTCCCGAGTCACATTAATTCCTTAGCTACATCTTTTCCTTAGCTACTGCTTTTCCTTGGACATTTGTATTTTTGAAAAATAAATTTACATGTATTTTATTTATAAAATAAATGAAAAATGTCCAAGGAAAAGCAGTACCTAAGGAAAAGATGTAGCTAAGGAATTAATGTGGCTAAGGAATTAATGCTGCCAAAAAATTATGTTTCAAGGGAATAATTCCCGAGTCACATTAATTCCTCAGCTACATCTTTTCCTTAGCTACTGCTTTTCCTTGGACATTTGTATTTTTAAAAAATAAATTTACATGTATTTTATTTATAAAATAAATGAAAAATGTCCAAGGAAAAGCAGTAGCTAAGGAATTAATGTGGCTAAGGAATTAATGCTGCCAAAGAATTATGTTTCAAGGAAATAATTCCCGAGTCACATTAATTCCTTAGCTACATCTTTTCCTTAGCTACTGCTTTTCCTTGGACATTTGTATTTTTAAAAAATAAATTTACATGTATTTTATTTATAAAATAAATGAAAAATGTCCAAGGAAAAGCAGTAGCTAAGAAAAAATGTAGCAACTAATAATAATGGCTAAATATGCTGCCAAGAATTATGTTTCAAGGAAATAATTCATTAGTCACATTAATTCCTAGCTACATCTTTTCATAGCTACTGCTTTTCCTTGGACATTTTTATTTATTTTATAAATAAAATACATGTAAATTTATTTTTAAAATACAAATGTCCAAGGGAAGCAGTAGCTAAGAGAAAAGCTAAGAGAGTAATGTGACTAATGAATTATTTCTTTGAAATATAATTCTTTAACAACATATTCCTTAGTCACATAATTCATTAGTCACATAATTCATAGCTACATCTTTTCCTTAGCTACTGCTTTTCCTTGGACATTTGTATTTTTAAAAAAAAATTTACATGTATTTTATTTATAAAATAAATAAAAAATGTCCAAGGAAAAGCAGTAGCTAAGGAAAAGATGTAGCTAAGGAATTAATGTGACTAGAGAATTA
Source organism: Aphidius gifuensis (assembly GCF_014905175.1). Taxonomy (NCBI): domain Eukaryota; kingdom Metazoa; phylum Arthropoda; class Insecta; order Hymenoptera; family Braconidae; genus Aphidius; species Aphidius gifuensis. Next base: position 20,249,732 of record NC_057788.1, on the reverse strand, counting down.
GTTCCTTGAAACATAATGCTTTGGCAGCATTAATTTTTAGCCATATTAACAACTACATCTTTTCCTTAGCTACTGCTTTTCCTTGGACATTTGTGTTTTGAAAAATAAATTTACATGTATTTTATTTATAAAATAAATGAAAAATGTCCAAGGAAAAGCAGTACCTAAGGAAAAGATGTAGCTAAGGAATTCATGTGGCTAAGGAATTAATGCTGCCAAAAAATTATGTTTCAAGGGAATATTTCCCGAGTCACATTAATTCCTCAGCATCATCTCTTAGCTGCCCCTGGACATTTGTATTTTAAAAAATAAATTTACATGTATTTTATTTATAAAATAAATAAAAAATGTCTAAGGAAAAGCAGTAGCTAAGGAAAATGTAACTAAAGATAATATTGGCTAAGGAATTAATGCTGCCAAAGAATTATGTTTCAAGGAAATAATTCATTAGTCACATTAATTCCTTAGCTACATCTTTTCCTTAGCTACTGCTTTTCCTTGGACATTTTTTATTTATTTTATAAATAAAATACATGTAAATTTATTTTTTTAAAATACAAATGTCCAAGGAAAAGCAGTAGCTAAGGAAAAGATGTAGCTAAGGAATTAATGTGACTAATGAATTATTTCCTTGAAATATAATTCTTTGGCAACATTAATTCCTTAGTCACATTAATTCCTTAGTCACATTAATTCCTTAGCTACATCTTTTCCTTAGCTGCTGCTTTTCCTTGGACATTTGTATTTTTAAAAAAAAAATTTACATGTATTTTATTTATAAAATAAATAAAAAATGTCCAAGGAAAAGCAGTAAAAGAAAGAAAAAGATAACTAAAGAGTAATAACAATAAGTATTTCATGAAACATAATTCTTTGGCAGCATTAATTCTTTAGCCACATTAATTCCTTAGCTACATATTTTCCTTAGCTACTGCTTTTCCTTGGACATTTGTATTTTTAAAAAATAAATTTACATGTATTTTATTTATAAAATAAATGAAAAATGTCCAAGGAAAAGCAGTACCTAAGGAAAAGATGTAGCTAAGGAATTAATGTGGCTAAGGAATTAATGCTGCCAAAAAATTATGTTTCAAGGGAATAATTCCCGAGTCACATTAATTCCTCAGCTACATCTTTTCCTTAGCTACTGCTTTTCCTTGGACATTTGTATTTTTAAAAAATGAATTTACATGTATTTTATTTATAAAATAAATGAAAAATGTCCAAGGAAAAGCAGTAGCTAAGGAAAAGATGTAGCTAAGGAATTAATGCTGCCAAAGAATTATGTTTCAAGGGAATAATTCCCGAGTCACATTAATTCCTCAGCTACATCTTTTCCTTAGCTACTGCTTTTCCTTGGACATTTGTATTTTTAAAAAATAAATTTACATGTATTTTATTTATAAAATAAATGAAAAATGTCCAAGGAAAAGCAGTAGCTAAGGAAAAGATGTAGCTAAGGAATCAATGTAGCTAAGGAATTAATGTGACTAAGGAATTAATGTTGCCAAAGAATTATATTTCAAGGAAATAATTCATTAGTCACATTAATTCCTTAGCTTCTTTCCTTTCAACTACTGCTTTCCTTGGACATTTTTCATTTATTTTATAAATAAAATACATGTAAATTTATTTTTTAAATACAAATGTCCAAGGAAAAGCAGTAGCTAAGGAAAAAATAACTAAGGAATAATGTGACTAATGAATTATTTCCTGTCTTTAACAGCTGTCAAATTACTTAGTCACATAATTCATGAGTCATTAATTTCTTACTAGCATCTTTCAGCTTTCTGCTTGTCCTTGGACATTTGTATTTTTAAAAAAAAAATTTACATGTATTTTATTTATAAAATAAATAAAAAATGTCCAAGGAAAAGCAGTAGCTAAGGAAAAGATGTAGCTAAGGAATTAATGTGGCTAAGGAAGTAATGCTGCCAAAAAATTATGTTTCAAGGAAATAATTCCCGAGTCACATTAATTCCTTAGCTACATCTTTTCCTTAGCTACTGCTTTTCCATGGATATTTGCATTTAAGAAAAAAAAAATAAACATGTATTTTATCGATAAAATGAATAAAAATGTCCGAGGAAAAGCAGTAGCTAAGCAATTAATGTGGCTAAGGAATTAATGCTGCCAAAAAATTATGTTTCAAGGAAATAATTCCCGAGTCACATTGATTCCTTAGCTACATCTTTTCCTTAGCAACTGCTTTTCCTTGGACATTTGTATTTTTAAAAAATAAATTCACATGTATTTTATTTATAAAATAAATGAAAAATGTCTAAGGAAAAGCAGTAGCTAAGGAAAAGATGTAGCTAAAGGATATTGGTACAAAGTATATTTTTAAGCAACATTTTTCCTTAAAACATAATACTTCGGCAACCTAATTTAGCCTTATCTTTTCCTTAGCTACTGCTTTTCCTTGGACATTTTCATTTATTTTATCAATAACATACATGTAAATTCATTTTTTAAAAATACAAATGTCCAAGAAAAAGCAGTAGCTTTTTTAATAAACATTTCTGGAAATGATTTCTAGAAATTTACTAGAAAATTTCAAGAAAAGTTTTCCATTAAAATAGTTGATAAAAATGAGAAACAATTTCCGGAAATTTTCTAGAAAATATCGAATAAACATTTCTGGAAATGATTTCCGGAAATTTTCTAGAAAATATCTAATAATTATTTCTGGAAATGATTTCTGGAAATTTTCTAGAAAATATCTAATAAACATTTCTGGAAATGATTTCTGGAAATTTTCTAAAAAATGTCTAATAAATATTTCTGGAAATGATTTTCAGAAATTTACTAGAAAATTTCAAGAAAAGTTTTACATTAAAATAGTTGATAAAAATGAGAAACAATTTCCGGAAATTTTCTAGAAAATATCGAATAAACATTTCCGGAAATGATTTCCGGAAATTTTCTAGAAAATATCTAATAATTATTTCTGGAAATGATTTCTGGAAATTTTCTAGAAAATATCTAATAAACATTTCTGGAAATGATTTCTGGAAATTTTCTAAAAAATGTCTAATAAATATTTCTGGAAATGATTTCCAGAAATTTTCTAGAAAATTTCAAGAAAAGTTTTTCATTCAAATGGTTGATCAAAATGAGAAACAATTTCCGGAAATTTTCTAGAAAATTTCTAGTAAATATTTCCAGAAACGATTTCCGGAAATTTTCTAGAAAACATTTCCAGAAACGATTTCCAGAAAATTTCCGGAAATTTACCAGAAATGCAAACCGGAAATTTGTGGTTAGCTGTATACAGATTTTTTATATATACCATTATTATTTATTAGTTCAATTAACTTTTCAGGTTGTTTTCGTTATCATCTTGTTTTCATAAATGTTTGAAAATTGGCTGAAAAAAAAATGAATAATAATAATTTTATTTTTAAAAAATAATTAATTTTATTATCTTACCACTTTTGCCAAAATGCAGAAACGCACTTTTCTTACAGTTTCACATTCATCAGCACCATCTGTAATTATTGAAATAAAATTTCAAATTATCATTATAATTCAATTGGATATTTTTTTAAAATAATATAATAATAAATTATTTTTTTTTATTTTACATTCGCCAGAGCAAGTTTCAATTGCATCAATGAGTTTTTCACGATTCTTCATATCTGTTGGGACCATTTCAATGGCTTTTTCTTTAACGATTACGCCTTTACTTGTCATCTGTTAAAAAAAAAATTATAGTATGCGATCCTTTACTTGGCAAGGAACAGTACAACATATCATATTGTAATTAAAATAAAATCTCGAATAAATACATTCATTATAGTTAAAAAAAAAACTTATTGATTGAGAAAAACAATTATCAGCCGACTTTTACTCACTGTTCCCAATTGTTTCATCATGCATGCTCCCCAACACTTCATTTTAGGATCTTCATTATCAGTATCATTTTTATCGGCATTTTCAACCATTGCATTATCAACACTAAGTTCTTGTTTACACTTAACTATTGCTTCATGAAATTGTTCATGATTACCAATTACCTAAATAGATAAAAAAAATTATTAAGTAAATATTAATTTTTAGATATTTTAATAAACAAAAACTCGGTTTTTCAAACTTTTATTTTTTTATGATATTGTATTAAAAAAATTTAAACTTACCATGGTAAGAAAAAATATTCTTTATATAGCTCAAAAAATAATAATTTTTTTATCTCATTTATATGTCCTTCATGTATGCTTTTTATGTGTGTATATTTTTATGTGTGACACGCAAGAGAGGAGATGATAATTCAAAAATATTACAAAGTAATATTTATTCAATAATATTTTTCAGGAAAAAAATGTAAATAAATAATTACTTCCTTCTTTTAAATAATACTTACGCTAAATTGACAAATAATTAACTTTATAAAACTATAGTTTTAACAATAATTTTATTATTGAAAAACACTTCGTTCAACCTGTTCGTTTATTATTATTTTTTAAAGAACTTAATTACTTAATAAATTGCGTTGAATCGATTCGAATTTTAAAAATTATCTTGAGGTTTATAAGTTTTTATCACGTAAAAAATTATCAGCTGCAATGAGGTGTTATTTCTTGGAATAAATTCATATCCTTAGAAAAAATTCAACAAACACTGCATAATTAACTATATGCAAAATTGTATACTCTTAATGGCATTATTACTATAGTTGTCATGCATCATTATAGCTTATATAATAATAATTATATATTATCATTATTTTTTGCATAGCTGGATTACTGATTTTGCACTTCCTATAACCATTAAAAAAAAAAAAAACCAAAATACAAGTGTGCGGAACCCTGGGTGTTCCAAAAGGACACTTGTATTTAATTTTTTTTTTTTTTCTTTTTTTTAAACCAAAAAAAACTCATTAAATTCTGAATCAAACTTTTTTTTTTCTTGCAAAACGTTTGGTAAAAAAAATGACAAAATAATATATTAAGAAGGCTGAAGCCTGAAACTAAGAGATTTGGCAACCATTTGGTTGCAAAGTCTCATAAAAGCTAAATCAGTAAGCATGTACAAAGGTTAGACAAAAACACATAAAAAATGAGTGCAAAATAAACCCAAATAAGGTCAAGTTATAACATGACAACACATAAAATTAGGAACGGCGTTATATAAATGTTCCTTTCGGAACACTAAAAATGTTTGATTAACATTCAAAGAAATTTTGATGTTTGCATTTTTTTTTATATTTTACATTTTTAAATATTATTTGAGAATTGTGCTAATTGTACAATAGTAATTAATCTCATTTTAAATTAAAATTCTAAAATAAAGTCCTATATATATAAAAATAAGTCCTAGCTTATAAATAAAAACGGCTTATCGTTAACATTCACATTGTCATTATTTATATGGCTTATAAAATATTCATCATAATAATTACATAATTTGAAGAATGAAAGAAAAAAAAAAGCATCAGGTAAAATCAAGGTATATGCAAGAATTTAATATGTGAATAATTTGTGATACTTCAAAGTCATAAGACCATATACATATATATTATGTATTATTGTTTTTAATCTCTCATCTCTACATAGATATATTTATTTTTCTGTCTTAAAACTAATTTTCAATCTTTATGTCATTTATTCAACATGTCAATTTTCATTTCATAACAAGCTCCATAATTTTATCATCAGGCCTATCAGTTTTTTCTTGTTTTTCAGAAAGTTCTTGATTTGATATAATATTTTTGATTCTTGGTATAAGTTTTTCATATACAGACTTACTCAGATGGCTTGTAAGATTGTTCATATAATACGTACCAAATGGATCAATAACTTTTTCAAAATCTCGATACATTCCTTCTAGACGGTAAGACAGAGGCAACAACAGTGTGTGAAACTGAATTGAACAAAATACCTGTTAAATGGTAGTCCTTAAGACCCAGAACACGTTGCACCTATTTCCAATCATTTTTATTGTCTGCCGTCCACAGGTAAGCCAGGTAAAAAATCGATAATTTATATGACTCTGAATTGATTGGAATTTGTTTAATACTTTTAATTTTATTATATTAAGTTAATTTTAAAATTCCAATCAAATGAGTTATCATCCGGCCGAGATATTAATTTTTGAAAATTGAAAACAACATGAATTATAGCGTACGTCTAAACTGATTGGCGAGCTAGGTTATTTTTCTTTAATGTATTTTAAATATAAAAAATTTTTAGTAACGAATTCGTTCTATTGAAAATTGAAAATTTTCAAAACTCCGGCGAAAGCCCGTGTGGTTTATCTCGATTATTCCAAATTCATTACAGTTTAATTTTTTTTACAATTTTAAATTATATGATTGAATTTTTTTTTTTTTTTTTTTATTTACCCTGACGTGCGCTGTCAAATTATGTACACAAATCAAAATACAGATAAAACAAATTTGAGGTTATACTTCATGTTGGTATTGATATCAATGATTCTATTAGATTTGTTCAAGAAATAAATCAATACAAATATCAAAAAAAATAAATCGTTCGATTTACTTTTTTTTTAACTGAACAAATTTTTTTTAATTTTGTTTAATACTTTTATTTATAAAAATTTTTCCGTGGCAATTTTTTTTTTTTTTTTTAATAACGTGATAATTTAAATAACTATTTTATCGATCAAGCAAATTATAACTACAGCAAAGAAATTTTTACGCATGCGCTCATCCCTTTTTTGTCAAAAAACAGTGTTAAAATTTAAATTGTTAGTTGTTTATACCTTCAATAACTTTTGAACAAATAAACATAAAAAAAATTTGTAAAGCCCAAAAAATTCCTGATTAAATTTCTGAGAGCCACACTCTCTTCTAAAAAATCGTTAAAAGCAATCCTTCATGTCTATTTTTTTATTAGAACATACCAGACACTACTTATTATTATAAACAATTGTTGATAACTAATTAACGCGAGCTCGGAGCGTTTTTTATCAAGACAGTGTGGCTCTCGGTATTCGAAAGCCCAACAATTTGAGACCAAATGGAAGTACATAAGTTAATTTTTGAAGAAGTTATGCGAGGTATAAAAAAACGTAAATTTTGTTTTTTTGTTAATTAACAAATTTCTAACAATAGCAAAAAAAAAACTACCTCTTAATTATATAGATTTTGCAATTTTAAATGTCTAGGCAAAAAATCGCATCCACGATTTGTTTTTAGTTTTCTTAATATTTTGATTTTAAAATTTTTGCAAAAACATTTTTTGTTGATAACTAATTTATTTAACAATGGAAATATTTTTTTTTCTATTCTTGGTTGTAGTATTTCTTCTAGGCTTCAATTTGGTTCTAATACGAACATCCTATCTATATTATTTCAGAAGATATGACCATTTTTCTAAATTCATATAGTGAAAACAATACTAGTAGGCTTCCGCCTACGTAAAAAAAAAAATCCAATAAAAAAAAAAATCATTAAAAGGGTTAAAAAAATTATTAAAAATTAAATTGAAATATAGAGTAATGCGGCAGCTGAGCGTGAAAATAATAGAGTGGTGGGGAGTTTGGCAGTCAGCTTGGAGTTTATATTAGAAGAGGAAAACTATATAGAGAAAAAAAAGATAAAAAACTCCCATCACTCTATTATTTTCACGCCCTTCTTTATTCCCCTTACCGCTCAGCCCCCGCATTACTCTACAATTCAATTTAATTTTTAATAATTTTTTTAGCCCTTTTAATGATATCTTTTTGATTGGAATTTTTTTCTTTATATTTAAAATACATTAAAGAAAAATAACCTAGCTCGCCAATCAGTTTAGACGTACGCTATAATTCATGTTTTTTTCAATTTTCAAAAATTGATATCTCAGCCGGATGATAACTCATTTGATTGGAATTTTAAAATTAACTTAATATAATAAAATTAAAAGTATTAAACAAATTCCAATCAGTTCAGAGTCATATAAATTATCGATTTTTTACCTGGCTTACCTGTGGACGGCAGACAATAAAAATGATTGGAAATAGGTGCAACGTGTTCTGGGTCTTAAGGACTACCATTTAACAGGTATTTTGTTCAATTCAGTTTCACACACTGTTCTTGCCTCTGTCTTACGGACTATTCAAACAATGTAATACGTTTTACAAGGATATCAGAAAGATACTGATACTTCGGTATTTTACCTAAAAATGCAACCTTTGATTTACTGTCACTGTTAGTAGATCCAAATATTATTTTTTCTGCATATGATATCATTTTTATTTTATTTTGTATATCAAGTATCTCTCTATCACGATATATTTCATCAGTATTTGAAACTACAATACCGGTTATGAATTGAATAATACTATAACAATAATAAATATAAATACGACAAACAAACAACGACCAAAAATTGGATACAAATCAAATGATATCTCATTAGAATTAAATTCACCAATTGCCATAAGTAATGTGGAAAATATTGAGTTAAATATTCCATTGAATCGATTTATTTTATTCGAATCATCTTCTAAATTTTCAAGTATGTCAATTGTTGAATCGTTTGTATATCTTGTTGATTTTTCAGCTCTAAAAATTGAAAAAAAGCTATTGAAAAACCCCATATGAAAATTGCATGAAGTATTAATATTCTGAATATACTTTTTACAACTGTTTCAAATATACGACGTACTAATTAGGATTAATCCAAATGCTGGTATATTACCAAGTAAACAAACAGTTTTACATGTTGCCAATAAAATGACAACAGGTATACATGAATCATTATACCAAATAATAAAAAACCAGTTAACGAATACTATGAAATATCTATCCAATTTTCATAACTCTTAATGTACTCGTATTCAGCAATTAATATTTCAAATAATTCAGGTAAACAAAAAATTGGCAATATTAATATCAATATTGCTTTGAAAATATTTGGGTTTAACCAAAATTCCTGAATATGAATATTTGATTATTGTATTTAACACTTACTTCAGACAACCCTGGTGGAAATATTTTTTCGACTTTTCAATTATTAATTTTATACCTTCAATCTGAGCAATATCATCAATAAGTATCTAAAAAAAAAAGTAGTGAAATATTAAAAAAAAAAAACACCAACAAATTTTTTAAAAAATAATTTTTAATTAATTGATAAATAACGAATTAAAAATGAACATAAGTCACTTATTCAAATTTTACATATGAAAATATTTAATAATTTTTTTTTTTTCTTTTAATAAATTATAATTATTATAAAATAATATAGAAATAATATTTGCACTTAATAATAAAAGCTGTGCTTTTTTTAAATAATTTTTTTTATATGTTTCATTTTGTTTATTTTAATAACTTAATAAGTAATTATTATCTAAATTACGATGAAAAAATTTTTAAACAAAAAAAAATTATGTATATATTTTTTTTAAATTGTCGAATCACTTATTAGTCGATGTGTTATGTATTAACCACTCATTGATTCAGCTATACAACAGCAAATCACTCAATGTATCTCCTAAAAAAATTTTCATAAAATTGAATTTTTTTTGTATTTTTTCTTTTATAAATTTTTTATTATATAAATTGACAAATTTTAAAAATTTATTTAATGACATGTGTGCCAAATAACGAGCAGTTTTAATTGTATATTGTGTGCAGTCTCATCAGTTATACAGAATATTTAGCAAATTTACCATGAAAAAAAAAATAATATACATATTTTTCGTTATTTTTTTTTTTTCTTGTTTTTTTTTTTTAGCATGGTGCAAAAAAGCTTAAGAACTTTTTTCATAACGACGTCAATACATTAAACACATTTTTTTTTCGTGAACACAAATAAATATCAATGAATTTGAAATACAATTTCAAAATTGTGATACTTTTTTTTCTATTTATAAATTTTTACGTACAAAAATTTGACAGTTACAAAAAACTTAAATTATTTTAGTGAAAAAAAATTGGGATAAAATTAAAAATTATAATTTTGCAGTAAAAAAAAAAAATTACATTATATTCAGGCACATTTGAAAAACTAATATTAGCCATTTTTTTTAAATTTTAAATTAGTTTATCTTAATTTTTTTTCTTTGGAAAATAACAGTATGTATTTGATTATGAAAAACACAATTCAAATATTCAGTATTAATTAACTAAATTTATTAAAACTTATTTATTGATTTTTCTTTATATTCTTTTTATATTTATGATCTTAAAAAGTAGAAACACATTTCATTCTTAAATAATTAAGCGATTTTTAAGGGTTATTATTTGTATTTAATTATGTTTTTTTAAATGTTTATTTTTTTTTTCGTTTTTCTTTTTTCTATATTCAATAGTCAGTCTAAGGCAAATAATTGTTAATAGATATATATTTATATATATTCTCTCAATTGAATTTTAAAATTTCATCTTTCATTCTTGTAACGTCTATACTTATATATATTATTTTTTTTTTTATATATTACTTTCCATTTAAAAAAATGTATACTTAGCATTTAATATAGTATATATCTCTTTAAAATATTTACAGTAAACTATAATACATAATCAATAATTGATATCATTTTTGTTATTTGTTTTCTGAATATTATCTTTTTTAATTTATCATAAAGGCAATTATCAATGTTCCAATTTTTTCAGCTAAATTTAAATTATCATTTTTAAAAATCGAAATTGATAGATTATTATTTCGATGTTGTGTTATTTTATTTATTAGCACAAATATTTTTTAAATTAATATTATAATCTGTAAGCATGTGCTGTTTTGATCAATTTTTTTTTTTAAATAAACAATGATTAACAAATATAAATGAAATGAAAATATCACAAATTCACAATACGTAAATTAGTGCGTCACAAAAAGAAAAAAAAAATAAGACAACACTTTTTTGAATATTGTGCTAAAGTTTTGTTTTTTTTTTTCTCTCATAATCACATATGCTTCTATTGCATAATATACAAGAGAAGCTCACAGAAGTGAAGAATAATTTATTCTTGAAGAAAAAAAAAGGCAACAACAAATATAATTTTAAAAAAATAAAAATAAAAACTTACAGATTTAATGTATCTAAAGTCCTTGGATTTTTTGCTGAATTATCAGTTGGTGATGTCGTTGCAACTTGTTTTGATCCATTACTCGTAAATGGCATTGCAAATTTGAAATCTGAACCATTTGGTAATTTTCGCATAATTTTACCAGATGTTATTAAACGACCAAAGCCCTCTTGATGAGCAAATGCGTAACCAGAACGTAATGAACGACGTGTACGTCTTGTTGATGGTGTACGTAATACATCCTGACTTTGACGTGAACGCATACGTGCATGACGTTGTTTTAATCTAACTCTATCTGATAATGTTGGTCGTACATCAATGAAGAAGAATCTCCATGATAGTACTGGTATCACAAGTATAATGCATGATATAACTGTTGTAAACCAAAATGTTGCCTCCGACATTGCCTAAAATAAATCAGTAATTACCATAACTAAACTATTGACTCAAGATAAAAACAATTTAAAATTAAAACTCACCATTGTAAGACTTCCAACATAAATACCACCAAAGATGAAATTGTAAAAATAATCAAGAATAAAATACCATATAAGTGAACCCCAAACCATAATATGATTAATAACTGTCCAGTAAGATGTATCAAGGGCTATTTGAACAGTGACAACAACAACTAATATTGAAGCTACCACACTGCCCAGTAACATATGATCAGAAAGTACATAGCCTTTTGGTGATAATCCATCTCTATAAGTACCTTTAATAATAATAAAATATTATAATACAAGTAAAGTAAATTAATAATATATTACTTACCATAAGGTACTAAAAAAAGTACACAACTCGCCCAAAATCCATGTAAAGCACTCCAACAAAATTCTTTTTTATTAAATAACATATTTTGTAATCCAGGTGTATATAATTTTGGATAAAGTAAACTATTTTTATCATTAACATCTTGATCAAGTACACCAACAGCCAATACTGGCAATGATGTGTAAAATAAATTATATACTGATATATACATTGGATCAAATAAGGTCTGAAACAATAAATTTTATTAAATAAATTATCAAAAATTAATAAATTAATTAAAATTATAAATTTACCTGTGCACTAAATCCACAAAAAAATGCAAACCATATATGACACAATGTGAATGCAAAATTTTTATAAAAAAAATAACGTAAAAATTTTGACATTCTATAATAAGACCAACGTCCATGAACAAGTAATAATCTTTCAAGAAATTTAAATTGTCCAATTGAATAATCAGATGCAAGAACAGCTTGTAATCCTTCTTGACCACTTATACCAACTCCAACATGTGCTGTTTTAATCATTGACACATCATTAGCACCATCACCAATAGCCAAAGTAACTGCATTTTTATTTCTTTTTATCAAATCAACGACAATAGCTTTTTGAAGTGGTGTAACACGACAACATATCACGGATTTACCTTTAATAAATAAATATCAATTAATAAAAAAAAATTTGAATTAACTTTTAAGTATGTTAACTTACATGAAGTTGTAACTTCAATAAATAATTGTTCCATTTTTGGATTTAATGCATAAACCAATGAGTGTCCATTGATGACTATTGCAAAATCAGCTGAATAATCAGGTTCATGTTCATCAGGTTCATCTCTGTTATACTCTGTATCACTGATTAACAAAATTAAAAACAAAAAAAACAAATCATTATAAAGACAAATCTCAAATACAAAATAAATATTTTTAACACTGTTTTTATTTATTTTTTTTTTTCATTAAATTAATTTTAAATTAAGTAACTTAAATTATCTAAGTATGTCCGCACATGATACACAATTATTATATATTTTTTCCAAGTTAGTTGGATGATAATTAAACCACGGATTAATTCAAGCAACCAGAAAGAGAAGGAGTTGGGTAAATAATTAATAAGCAGTATTAATTTAAAAAATAAAAATACAAATGATTTATTATAAAGCAATCAAATTTGAATATAAAATATTCATAAAGCTCAAATTAAACATATCCCCATTGGAAAAAAAAAAATACAAATGACAATAAAAATATAGCATTGGTGGCAATGAAGTAATGAAAAATAAAAATCATCCCAAATGAATAAAATGAATGAATTATTATTTAACAAAAATAAATATATAAATGATAAAAATTATAGTAAAAAAAACATTTAGGGTGTAAAGATTTGTTACTCCGTCTCTTTCGTTTGCCTGACCTTTTTTTGTCCCACCTGAATGTGACGATTGAAAGTGCTGGCCTGTGTTGTTGACTAGCTGCTGTCTTAATTGTTTCAAGAAAACGATTTAGCTGTGTTTCAACTGCATCATATGTTGTTGCATCAACAATAAATACATCTGTTAAATCATCAGTTAATAATTGACAAGAATAACCAATATTTATTGCTGTTTCTAAAATTATAAATTAAAAAAAAACAACAAATTAATTAATAAATAAAAAAAAACAATGTTTTATTATAAATAAAACAAACCTTGTTTATCACCAGTAAGAACCCAAAGTTTAATACCAGCAAGACTTAAATTAGCAATTGTTTGTGGTACACCATCTTGAAGTTTATCTTCAATAGCTGTTGCACCAAGTAGTATCATATCTTTTTCAATTTCTTCATAAATTGCATCAAGTTTATCATCTTTATCTTCACCACCAGTCATAACAACTTCCATATGTCGTTGTTTCCAATCATTATAAAAACTTTCATCAACATCTTTATATGATAAACAAAGTGTTCTTAAACCTTCACCAGCAAATTTATTTAAATGTTCTTGTGTTTTTTGCATAATATCATTTGAATTATTTTTTAATTTTTCATAAATAACATTATCAGCACCTTTACAATATAATCTAATATGACCATTTCTTCTTAATATAACAGACATTCTTTTTCTAATATTATTAAAATCAAGAATACATAATAATTCATGAATTTCACGTTTTCCCATAACTTCAATTGTTATACTATTTGGTGAACGTTCACGAAATACAAAACCAAAATTTCTAGCTGCCGATACAAGTGCTGATTCATCTGGTGATTGTGCTTGATATTCAATTTTACCATTTTTTTCTTCAGCCATAACAGTATGACACAATGCCAATAAACGAAAAAATAAAAATACTTCATCATTTTCTTTTTTTACAGCATCAAGTAATGTAGAATCATAAAATTTAAATTCTGGCTCGTAGTCTTTGTTAAATGAAAAATCTAATGGTCGAAGTGTCTATAAAAAAAAACCATTTTATATTATTAATATTATTTTTTGCATTATACAATCATCGTGGTGATAGTTAGACTAAAAAAAATAATAGTAACTTTTGCAATTTAAATTTTTTTTGTAATGGCAAAGAAAAAGTTATAAAAAATTGATTGCATTAATTTATTTTATCCTAAGTAAGCAAAAATATTAAAAGCATTCTCCAGTCTGTAGAAATGAAAAAACCGAATAAATTAAAACTACAAAACACAAAACTAATAAAAAAACTTTTCAAGAATAATAATAATAATAATAATAATAATAATAATAATAATAAAATGTAAGCAACAAAAAAACATAAATAAGCATGCGTACTGATGATAATTGTGGGAATTTAGTATCCACTTGAATGCTTGATTTTGGAATATTCTTGTCAATTGTATCATCTTGTTCCAGTAGCTTATCACTGACCCCATTTATTGATGTATTAATATGTTGTATAAAATCATCACCAGCTTTCCATTTCACCTTTGATGTCTTGTTGAATTTTTTATCCGTCTACATGCAGCATACACATGCTGTATAATACGCACGAAAATATGTGTTTTTTTTTTCTTTTTTTTTCTCGCGGATTTAAATTTAAAAAAAAAAAAAACAAGAAACAATCAAACAACAAAAGAAAAAAAAAACTTTATCAATTAAATAACTCAAAAAATTTCCGACAAGCATGATTTTAGATTTTGATTTTATAATAACAACAGAAAATCAATAATTAAATTTAAAAATAAAAGTTGAATTTGAATAAATTGAATTTTATTTTTAAAAATTAAAAAAGACAATTAAAAAATAACTCACCTCACATAAATCGATGACTTCACCAGTTACTTCATCAAGTACATCACCATAACTTTTTCCATTAACTGAACACTTATTAAATGTCATAATATTTTGTGTTAATGTACCAGTTTTATCAGAAAATATATATTCAATTTGTCCCAATTCTTCATTAAGTGTTGTTGTTCTAGCACGTGCATGTGTATTTGATGGTGCATAATACATTTCTTCATCCCAATTAATAAGAAATGATTGTACAAATCTTATAACTTCAACACTAACATAAAGACTTATTGGCACAACAGTATTTAATACAATTGAATAAGAAAAAAATACAAGTACTGCAATTATTGTTGCACCACCAAATGGATCTGTTGGCACTAATGTATCCCATGGTAAATAAACTTGAAAATAACGTCCAATAAAGTATTCCCATATACCACAGCCAATCATGCAAAATGCACACAATGATAATAAAAAAAATACAATTCCAATAATAAGAAGATTCAATAATCTATCAATACAAGTTCTTTTAAATTTTGTTTTTCCTGAATTTTGCATTAATTTTGTATCTTTGCCAGCAAAAATAACAACACCATAGCACCATTGGGTATTTCTCAAAACACAACCACGTAATATTATTTTATCATTATCCAATGCATATCTAAAATTAAAATATACATATTTATTTATTTAATTTATAAAAAATAATAATTATTAAATGAAATCAATCAATTACTTGTTTCCTTTCCATGTTAATATACCATCAAATTTATTTAATAAATTATTTGGTGTTTCACAAACAATTTCACCATCAAATTTACCAATAAGTTCATTATTATCCATCATTTCCGATGTTTCAGCTAAACATTGACGACATTTTAAATTTGTTTCACCATCTAATTCAGCAGTCTCAATATAACAAAGGCCATTTGGTTCACTTGTTGATAATAATAATACATCAGCAGCAACAAATTGATCATTTTCCATTCTAATAACATCACCAACTTGTACTTGTGACCATTTTTCAACAATTAAATTTGTACCACGTAGAGTCTGGGATTTTCTATTGTTTACTTGTGAATCACTGCTGTGTCGTTGCTAAAAAAATTAAATTGAATAACGATAAAATTCAAACAAAGCTAATTGACTTTTTAACATGTTCTCTTCTGTTTACAATCAACAATCATTTGGTTCTTTTTTTTATTTTAGTAAAGTTTATAGTTTATTTTAATAGTTTATTTTAGTAGCTATTAGTAAAAACTTTTAAGTCAGCTATTAAAATATTCTAATAAAATTATCAAAATAACATTTGAACTTCTAATTTATAAATTTACAAAGTGGAACCTTGTTGATTGAAAACATTTTTCAACATATTTTGTATAATTAAAAAAGAAAAAACTTACAAAATCATCATAGGCATCTTTGACGGCAGTGAGTGTTAGCACTCCAATAAGAGGTATGGCTGTTGTGATTGGGGTAAGTGATGATATTGCAGGTATCATTTGAAGCACCAACAGACACAGGAAGTAAAAATTTGCAAGTCGTTGAAATTGCTCAAACAAATTTAATGGCAGGAAAGTCAGAACCGAGTACTTGGACGTTTTGATATAATTATTCTATAAAATCACAATAATTAAAAAAATTTAATTAATCGATATTATTTATCCGAGTGAAAATAATATTTACCGCATATTTAAATTGTGAGTTATAGCCCCGATTATTTGCTCGAATTCTCCTCTCTGTCTCTATAAATATAAAAGAAAAAAAAAGCAGAAAAAATCGGTTATTGTTTAACATTTCAACATTGTATAAATTATAATTTTTTTATAATAATAATAATTGTTATTTTTATAGATAAAAAAAAAAACACTCGATAATTTATTTTTTTTTTTTTGATGAGAAAATATTTTATAAATAATTATGTGACCTAGTTATAAAAAATAATTATTGCAAGTTAAGATAAATCAAATTTCTTAAGAATTTGAAGAAAAAAAAACAAATTGTATTTTGGGGAATTGATTAATGAACTCACCACTAGAAAAAAAAACAGTACTTCTACCAATACATTCAGTTGGTGGTGGTGAATTTTGTGTTGTTGTTGTTGTTGTTGTTGATGTTGGACGATATCTGGTACCTTTCCATACAACTAATTTACCCAATACTGTTAATAGGGATTCACGTAATCTGACATGACGATTATTTGTACCACCAATACTACATGATGAATCACGTTTTGAACATTCACCAGTTTGATTATCAATATCCTTTGATGATGATGGAAAATTACCAACAACAAGTCCACTTGATGATCCTTGTTTATCAATTTTTTTATGATATTTTTTATCTTTTTTATTTTTTTTGAATGGATTTTTATTTTCATTATTTAATTTTCTTTTATCAATATCATGTGGACGTTTTTTTGATTTTTTTATTTCACGATAATTTATTGTTGATTTTGTAGGCCTGACATCATCACCATCACCTCGAACCTTTGATTTTGTTTTTATATTTTTTTTTGATACATATTAATAATATTACAGAAAAATTGATTTTTTTTGCATTTAATTTTATTGTTTTATAAAAAAATATATAAATAAATAAATGTAATTGTTAAATAACTTGATTGTTGAAGTCATTGAATAGTGATTTGATGAGAAGACTCACCTCGAAAACCTCGAGCTCAAGTGTATCCGTCTCAGCATTCATATTCTATCTAATCCAACTTAAATAGTATCACTGTTACATCTTACCAATGAGACGGTAAAGAAAAATTCCGTCTCTTACATATTTAACACTGTATTTTACGTCTCGTGACATTTTGTTATTTTACTCATTGTCATAATCATCATCATCATCATCATCATCTTCATCGTAACCATCGTCATCTCACATCTGATTTATCTATCATTATTAATTATAACATCATATTTTTTTATGCATTATTTTTACCAAATTTACAATCTCAAGTTTCATATTTTTATTTATTTCTTTTTTCAACTAAAATTGTCTATTTAATTTATCAAGATTTCATTTTTTTTTGTTTGTATTTTAAATAAATTTTTTTAATTAATATTTGTTTTTTTTTTATTTGGATAAATTGGTAAGAATTTTTTCAAAATCATTTTTTTATTTATGTAAAAAAAAAAAAGAGAAAAATGATGATTATGTTTTTGAAATAAATTTTATTTATTTTATTATATTTGCGATATAAATATACAATTTTCCAGTGTCAGTAGACAGTACCAGAAGGTTTTCATTTATAAATTTGTTACGTAAAATTCTCAGTGGTGATCAATTCAAGTATTTAAAAAAATTTTTACATTCCATTGACAATATATTTTTATTATCATTAAACAATTATTGATAAATTTATTTATTTTTATCATTATTTTATTTATATGGATATAGATTTTCTTTTTAATAATATAAAATCAATTTATTTTGTCTGATAATGTGAAAAATAGTTAGTGGAAAAAGCCACGTGTGGCGATGCAAAAACAAGTTGATGTATATATTTATTTTTTTTTTTATGAGCTTTATTTAGACTGTGATTTTTAACAGATAATAAAATAAACTTTTTATTTAAAATAAACGATTATTTTTTATTAAAGTTTTAAAAATATACATAATATTATTATAAAAAAATCGTTTTTTTTTTTCGTTTTAATTATTTTTTTTTAGTTAAAAAAAAAGTATTATTTTATTTATTATTTAAAACTAATTTAAAAATCGATAACCGGGTCAACTATGCGTGTATAATAGACTTTTAATTGAATTTCAACCGACTAATACCATCTTTACCCCGTCAAAGACTAAAAAAAAATATAATGATATTACAAATTGAATTCTAACACTGGAAAATTGATTTTGAATAAAAAACAATCATCATAAATTAATAAATAAATATTTATTTTAAAAATTTTTTTAAACCATCACAGTATGCTAATGCTAATATTATTTTTATTTTTATCATAAACAAAGTTTAAAAAAAATTATTTTAAAATAGAGGGCAGCAAACTGAGAGAACCTATACTAACCATCAAAATTCACTTAGCTTTTAATTTCGATAAAAAAAATTTAAAATTACCACAAATTTAAGCTAATAGTATATATCTGCTTTCACTAACACACTATACAAATTATAACGTCCACAAATTATCAAAAATAAAAATTAAAAGCTCCAAAAATATTTTTCAAAATAATAATTTTATCATTTTCGTTTTTTTTTTTTTTCTATTAAAATTTTTATAAATTACAACAGCACAAGCACAAATACTATTTATATTCACTTTGTACTGATATTTGATTTTTTCCTATCATATAAGCTTAGTTTTACTGTATTATTATTATTTTCGAGGACAATCGATCGCACAAGTTGCCGACACCTTTCTCAGAAACAAAATTACAAATCAGAGCTTTTTTTTTTCACAAATAAAGAAAACATCTATTTTGATTGTTTTAAATTTAATAATTGACTTGATAAGTTTTTAAAAAAACTATTGTATGATTTATATAACAGTACAATAAACAAAAAAAAAAGTATATATAAATATAAAAAATATTTTAGAATTAACCCATTAAAATCATGGTGTATATTGAAGGATACGTACACCACACAGTGTGTCGACGTTGACGACGCCTCGAGTTTCGATGGTTTCGATAACCCAACACACGGTTACGAATAGTTACGAGGTATGAACCAATGACATACACATACAATAACAAGGATGATTATGTATAAAAAAAGTATTTGGGTGTGTTTAGCTGTACTGAGGGTTATAAAAGCGCTGCGACGGACTCGACGCCAGCCGAAAGGCGCCGAGTATATATTCAATATATATGTTTAAAAAGAATTATAAAAAAATAAATAATGTTTATAATTCTTTGTTGTTTAGTGGCGCCGCAATGCGAATAATATGCAAATTGTATTGAACAATTTATGATTTACCGCGAATTTTTAAAATAATTGTAGGTATTTATTCGCGGGAATTTTTTTTTTGTAAATTTAAAATTGTAATGCTTGATTTTTAGGCTCAAATCGAAATGAAATATTATATAAATATTTCTTTATTTTTTCTGATGTATTTACAAGCCAATCATCAACTATAATAATTTTTAATTATTCAGTGTAATTTTTTAACGTCGATAATCGAAATATATATTTATAATAATTTCTTCTCATAATTCCATCGATTTGAAAATGTTTTTAAAGAACAGTCATTCAAAGACGTAAAGAATATATATAAATTATTTTTATTATTACCTCGAATTTTCTATTAATAAAAATATATATTTATAATCAATGTTTAATTTTATTTATCAAATTGTTAAATACACTTTATTATATCAATTGGTTATATCAATTATACTGATAAAAAAATGAGATTAAAAGATAAAAAATTTACTTAATTTCTGTGCAATAAAAAACAAATGAATTAAATAAATAACAAATGTTAAAAAAATAAATTAATACATTGCTATGTTGGCCGATAAGCTATCATATTTCACTATGATATTATATATAGATCAAAGATAATACAAGGGGTGGGATTATTGACAAAAGCCGGTCAAGACTCAAGAATAACATTATAAATTATTTTACCATTTATATCATTAAATAAATTTTTATAATAATAATAATAAATAAAAATTTTAAAAACCATCATTTTAAAATAAATTATCGAGTGTTTTATTAGAAAAAAAAATAATAATAATAAATTTAAAAAATAATAAAAAAACTCACCCTGAATTGGAGCTGTGGCAGCACTTCGAACCATCTTACTTAAACTTTAAATTATTGCAATATTGAACAATGATAATAATCAACATGTACCAGCACGTTTTAAATAGTTTTTTTTTTCAATTATCTATTTATTATTAATTGATAAATAATCATTAAATTTGCGACTCGAGCAACAACCGCCAGCGGTGTCGTCGAATCGCTTTGTATCAAGAATTTTTAAATATTTAATATATTTATTAATAATAAATTGATTTTTATTATTATATAATGCTTCAATCAATTTTATAATTAGAAGGCACTTTAGTATTGCAAATTTATTATTATAATAATCATTATTAATAATAATATTATAATAAATAATTTTAATATTAAATGACAATATGATATTATTAATATTATTTGATAATAGGCAACAAGTGATGATTGATTTTATCAATGGTGTCAGGTTGATAATTTTTTTGTAAAAAAAATGTACTTGTAATTTAAAATTTGGATCGATGTTGGGTGATGTGGGCGCATTTGGCTCGGAGTCCATGTGGCTTTGATTATTAGCTGCACCCACGTGCTTTTATTGCAACTTGCCACAGTCAAGCCACTCAATAATTGAGTTATAATTTCATTATCAAAATTATTTGAAAATTTTTATCTCTGGCTCCATCAATCGATAACTACTGCAACAAAAAAAAAAAAACAAAGATATATTGTTTATAATTATTTTTTTACAAAGGAATTTCTACAAAATATGACCTTGAAAAATGAATAAACAACAACAAAATAAGTAGATAGAAAAAAAAAATATATATATTAATTATTAATTTAATGAATAATAATAATGATGAACGAAAATTTATTAGAAAAAAAAAAATAGAATGTAACACAGATTCCATGAGTTGTATAATATTAAATATAATGAACGACTAGATTTCTCGATGATACATGTTATTAAAATTATATTGCAAAATATATAATGACATCATGCAACAATGTACATAATAAATTGATGATTAGAAATAACGTAAATTGACCTTTATAATATATCTAATTTATATGGTGAAATAAAAAAAATTCGTTATCTACAAAGTTATTGTTTTTTCTATTAAATATATAGGTACCTTCTAAATGGTGATAAGAATTTTTTTTTTTTTTTTTCAATTTCATCGTCTTTATACAGTTTTGTTTTTTTATTTTTGAATTAAAAGTTTATTGAAAGAGCAGCCAAGGTCAAATTGCAAGGCTTGCCTATAGTCAAACTCATTGAATATATTTTTTTTTTTTTTCACGTAGAAGATTGGCAGATTGGGTGGTAGTGGTAGGTGAGTCGAAATAAGTCAAGCATAAGTCAGGGTAAGAGAATTGCAAGGGTGAAAATAATCACGTGTATGATCGTGGTCGATCACTGGATTGGTCAAACATTATTATGACCCACAACTACTACAATAAGTACACAGACCCCTATTTTAACTTCTTTATATATTAAACTATCCTCGATTCGATTTGAAAATAATAAAAAATAATATACTTTTATCATAATAATATTATGACGTGTTTGATGGCATCAAATGACGTGACCTTCAAATAAACAAATTTTTTAAATTTTTCATATATTTTAATAAATTTACAAAATTCATACATAAAATTTGTTGTCGTTTTTTTTTTTTTTATACACATACGGATTTAATATTTTATTTATTACAATTTAATGATAATTTTATTAACAAAAATGATTAAAATTAAATTTTAATAATTGCGTTAAAATCAGAGTCATTAGTAATGACAATTTTTTTATCATTATGTGAATGAGATAGTGCGTGTCACGTAAATGTCCTTATTCATTATAATTTATGAATTTATTATTTTTTGACTTGACATAAAAAAAAAAATTTTCAAAAGAATTGGGCTACTATTAATTATTCAATAATGAGCTTGAGTAATAGGTGTTTTTTTACAAAATTTATTTAAAACCACATCAGTATTTTTTTAAAGTAATTTTTTGTTATTTATTAATTAGCTAGTTTATTAAATTTGAAAAATAAAATAAGGCCAATGTTAATGATGAGTATTTTAAATGATAAATAATAAGATTGAATTTTCTTTTTTATAAATGGGTCATCTATACAATTTTTTTTTCTTAAACAATTAATATTGCATGTCATTTTTTTGTCGCGTGTCTGTTATAATTTTTTTATTTTTTCATATTCTACCGTCTCTTGTAATTTCCCATGTTTTTTTTTTTTTTTTACGTTCGTTAGCATATCACTTTGTTCTAGCTTTTAACGTTTTTTTTTCTCCCGAAAGAAGGTCGATTTCCTCGTTAACATTGCGACCTTACAAAAGACACTTTCAAAGTTCATTGTCACTGAAAATTTTAAGGAATAAATAAAATTTTAAAAATATGTATTTTAAGTTATTTTATAAATTTTTAGCCATACTTGATTAAATGCAATAACTTGAGAATTATTTTAAATAACTAAAGTGAAAGTGGTTATGAAATTTTTAATAACAAGAATAAATCTTTTTTTTTATTATTTTCATATTCATATAGCAAATTTGAATCTCAATTTAATAAATAAACAGCATATATCAATTAAAAAATATAAAAATAAAAAATTTAAATGAAATATTTCGTAGAAAAGATTAAATTTTTATTATATCGTTGTGAATATTATTTTATGCAAATTTTGCTAAAAAATATATTTTTGCATGATTTATGAAAATTATTATTATTATTATGTTAAAATGATTATCATTTGAAGATATGTGCAAATAGTATTTATACTTTTTTGCAGTAATATAAAAAAGAAACATTAAAAATTTAATAGTAGAAATTTACTGTCAAATTAATGTCATAATCGAGTAAATGTAGATATAAAATACTTTTATTGAATTTTTTATATTTTTATTAATAAAACATATATGATATAGATCAAGAATATTTATATTTATTTATCTTGATTTTTTAACAACTCTGTCACTTGATTAATCATTATGAAAATTGCAGTAGAAAAAGAGGCCAAGAAAAGAAACGGAAATGATTGAATGAAGGTTGAGTGAACTCAAACGTTTACTTTCAAAAGTATAATTTTTTTTTTTTTCTTTAAATATGAAAAAAACTATATTTAAAAAAAATTAACATATTTGTTTTTTAAAGTTACTTTCCTTTATTTGAACTTGAAAAAAAAATATATTTCGATCTTATTTGTAAAATATTAAACTGTATACTTTTAAAACTTTGATATCAATATTTGTTAATGTTTTAATCAATAATGTTTAATAAACTTGTATGTTTAAATTGAAATACAAAATTGTTGATTTTTTAAAATTTACATAGATATAATATTTAAGTTTATTTGAATGATAAATATTTTAAAAATTTAATTTCAATAAATCCATTGATAGCAGTGATAATAATTAAATTTCACAAGAAAAAAATTAAATCACAAATCAGTTGGTATAAATGTATGCAACAAGCGGATTTTAATATTAACAATATGAATCACGTGAATTGTCACAACAATTGGTAATAAATTTGTTTCATTTTTTTAAAAACTAAATAATCATTTAAAAATAATTTATTTATTTTCACCTGATTAATTATTATGTTATCTCCATTCTACCATCAACATAATCACTGTCCAAATTATAAAATCTTACACAATTATTAACACAAATAAAAAAAAAGAAATGACCTTAAATTTTTACAAAATTTTTCTTTTTGTAATCAATCACAATATAATTTACACCAAATTAAAAATTTCACAATTAAATTAACCATTATTATAAACTTTTAAAATGAAAAAATATATTTTATTTTTTTTTATTATTTTTACGTTTAAATTTATTATAATTTTGAAAAATAATTTTTATTATAGTTTGTTGTTAAAGTATATTTGTTTATCGAGAGATTAAATTTAATGGTAAAAATTTTATGTTATATACGTGTCTAAAGACACTGCGGGAAAATAAAAATGAGTCCGACACAAAGCTCACCTCGCACACGACTGATGACTGATCGCAAACGTGGACGATTTACCATTTCCACTAAACTTTTATTTCAAGTATTTAACAATGACTACACTGAACAACCAAACTGTATATAAATAATTTAAACATACACGCATTTAAATGCTATTTAATTTTTTTAACGTGACTCTTCTACGAAACAATGTTTATAAACTACATTTTTTTTTTTTATTCTAATTGATTATTTTGTACTAATGGATTTAAAATAAATAAATTTTCCATCAAAAAATTGGGTGAAATAAATTTTTAATAATAATTTATATTTTTAATATATAACTATTTTGTTTTCATTTCATTTTATAATTTCATCTAACCTATTTTGTGTGTGACACTTAAAAAACCCACGAGACATTTAAAAATTTAAATGTCGATATAATTTTCTCTTTTTTTTTTGGCCATTATTCATAGGGGTATTTAATTTAATTATCAAACAAAGATACTTGTCAAATGAATCAGCAAAAATTGAAAATGTCCTTGAATATTAAAAAACAAAAAAAAAGGTATATACATAAGAACTTAACAATAAATGAAAGCAAAGAATAAATAATAATATCTATAAGATAAGATAATATTAAATCGAGACGAAAAATGATAATTCATTTATTATTTGTACAGTGCAATATAATTCAAACAATATATATTAAAGATAAAATTAAATAAAACAAATTCATTGCTGGAGAATACGATTTTATTTATATTATAGAATTAAGATTAAACAAGACATACTTAATGAAACAAAATAGAAATTCAATTTGTTTTGTTTATGAATATGAGACTGTGTTTAAAAATCATTTATCAATGAATTCTTCAAGTCTAGTCTTTAACTTTGTAATTTAAATCTCAAAATTATTGTTACGGTTTTTTATTTTGTTTTTAATTAAAAAAAATAAATTAAACTATATATTTCACGTGAAAAATCAATAATATTTTAATAGACAATTTTTATGTGTTGTTAAAACGATATAATACAAGTGTACAAACAAAAGCCATTCTTAATATTCTAGAGCCATCAAAAAAGATTATATATTGTCTGTTATGTACCAAGTGAGATAATTAAATACCAAAAACACAAAGTGTAATTAAAACACATTATTTACATATTCAAAAATGATTTTAATTTACTAAATAGTAATCTGAACAATAAAACAGCATCTTATGTATATCTTATGTTTAAATAACTTTTTTTTATACAATAATTGAAAAAAAAAAAATTCATTATACATTGATAAATAATATAAATATTGATTTTTAAGTTTTTCAACATTAAACAAACATTTGAATCGATAAAAAAAAAAAAGTAATATATAAATATATATAAAAAATAACTAAAAATAAATTTTAAAAAAGTTTTAGAATTTTATATTCATCTTTATTTACGATTGTTGTCAGGCATATGTGTCTTATCAATTTATCATTCATTCAAACATACACATATATGTACTATGTAATATGTACTTAAAAATATGTTGACATTATATAAATAAGTTTATACAAATTTTCCCTCTATTATTGTATCAAATGATTCATATTTAAACTGACAAAAAAAAACTATATATTTTTAATTATTAAATATATATTTTTTTTATATGTTACATTCTGAATCATGAAAATTGAAGGGATTGAATGAAGAAAAAAAATAAATAGATGAAAAATATAATCTCGACAGTATAAAAGGTAGGGCTTGCAGATATAAAAATAGGTGCGTCATATCATTTCATTTATTTAGTTCAATTTTTTTAGCCTTTTATTATATTATTTTGTTGATATGTATATGTCTTAATTTACCTGTAACACTATTTAAATCACTAATCATTGATAAGGTTATTTAAGTTGTTATCCATTTAATTGACCTCAAGAAATTTAAAAAAAAAAAATAAAATAAATAAACTAAATTAAGAATACATTTTTAAAATAATAATTTCGGTTGATATATATATATTCAACAAAATTTATTTTTTCATTGAATTTAGAATTTATTTGTTTAAATTCAGAAGAATTATTATTTATCTTACTATAATTATCAATACATGATGAGAAAAGTTTGAATAATACTTCGTAGACGTAAAATATTTTAATTATTATTAATTATTTTTTAAATATATTGTATAAGGTGAGCATGTCAATGCTGTGTTCAAGACAGAGATCCATATCAAACTAAAGATTAATTCAAAAATATTTAACCATCTTAATTTTATTATATATAAAAAATAACACTTGTCTCCCATAAACAAATTCTTTTTAAAAAAACTATTCAGTTAGTCAATACAACTATTTTCTCATATTATTTTATTATTAAATCGAATAAAAATAAAATAATATTTCCAATAGTTGACGAAACAATGACATAAACAAAATTGTCATTATTTATAAAATTGCCAAATTTATCTTCTAGTAAAAATAAATTTACATTCAAATGAATATAAAAAAAATATACATTGGTAATTTATTCATTTTAATTTTAAACTTTTAATACAAAACAAATGAAAAAAAAAAAATATATAGAAATTAATTACGAGTAGTTAATTATTTTATGTTACTTAAATTTTTTATATTTATTGTAAATATCCTTGACCATCGAACAATATACAATAGAACAAATTCATGTGTATTATAGTTATAGATGATTTCGAGGTCGTGTAAAATAGTCTTTAAAACATTAACAGGGCAAAACTTAACAGGTGCTTTGTGGTGATTGGAGGATACATGAAGGTTGTTATATATTAAAACGATAAAAAAAAAACTTCTTTTTTTTTGTTATCATGTAAAATTTTACGATTGTTAATTTTTTTTTTTAATTTATATAATTATTAGTTAAATTTTGTTCAAGTATGGAATATAATTTTACTTTTATTTTTTTTTGTTTATTAATTTGTTAATTTTTAATAGATAAAATTTTAGTTTATTCAATTATACATATACATCGCGATTTAGAAAAGGTAATATTTTTCTTTTTGTTAATTTTCACTTGTGTTTTAATATATAAAATTATCAAAAAAAATAAAAAAAAATTGATAACTAAAATTTTTTCTAATTTTTAAAATACACTTGGATTCAGTAATAATGGTAATTTTAATTTTGTATGAATAAATTATTGATAAATTATTTTTATTTTAAGAGCATAATTATGTACTGATAATATCTATGCATTTTTTCTATCAAATTGACAGTATTTTTTGGTTAATTTATGAATTATAACTTGAATCAAAAGACATATAATTTTTTGTCAGAATTACTGTTAAATATAGAAAAAAAAATGCAATCCATTAAAAATATATTTAGTACTTTTTTATTTTTCTATATTTTGTAATTTCCTGGTATCGCATGGAGTTTACTTGATGTAAACAGACCGTCACACCTTTCCGTTAGTCACCATTAGACGATCCTGACATGTATCTACAAATACCTACTTACATATGAAACAGCAAAAAATATAAAAAAAGAAAACTAAAATTTTTCTTACAAATATATTTTAAACTTGTAACGGTAAATACAAAAGAAAAATAAAAAATACAAAGACACTGATGAAAAGTAATCGACATTTTTTAATTATTTAAAAAATTGACCTCTACAAAGTATAAAATAAAAATCTATTATATTAAATATTTCAAGCAGAAATGCATTTAATTATTATTTTTTTTAGCAAACTTGGTTATTTTTTTTCAAACAATAGTAGACAAAAGTTACATCATTTTTTTAAAAATTTATAAAAACAATATTCTTTTTTCGAAAAAAAAAAAAAAACGCCAGTCTATATTAAGATATGAAATTTACGATAAATAATGTAAATTTTCATTCTAAGCCAAGAAATAGAATTAAAAAAAAAATTTAATATTTTCTTAACTATTGAATATTTAAATAACTTTTTTTTTTATGTAAAAATTTGTTAACAATAAAAGGCATATGATAAATTATTTAAAAATAATTTTTATTTATATAATCTATTTAGTGTCCACGAAAAATTTTATCAAGTAAATGAATAATTAGATAAAAAACAACTGGTCTATCAAAGCTTCGAGTATGAAGGTTAAAAACTTTATTTTTTTTTTTTTCATTAAATATTTAATGAATTTTTTATTTCTCTTCCCTCTTTTTTTACATTTAAAAAAGCCAATCAGTATATTTTTTACCCTCTGTTCTTTATTTATTTATTTTATTTCGTTTGCTTGAATATTAAGCATTTTTTTTTCCCACAGACATAATGCTAATAATATAAATAAAATAATGTCAACGATAAATTGACTGGGATCAATGACTATTAACGTTCAAAGAAATAATATTTTATTTTTTAATATATAAAGTAGAAAATTTATTTCTGGTAAGTTTGTGAAGCAATAAATTATTCAATAAATTTTTATATTCGTTTATAAAAATTTTTTTTTAAATATTTAATTTTTTGAATGACCTAAAAAAAAAATAATACAGTGAAACTAAAAATTTTGTAGACCAACTTATTTATAAAATAATTATTTATTAATTATAATAATTTTATGTCGTTTTTTCCCCCACCTGGAATGCGATAACAGCTGTTATGCCGTATGGCAAAATCAAATTAAAAAAAAAAAAAAAACCTGTTGCATTGTCATCTTACAAATGCACTCCATGCACTCACACAAAGTAAAATAATTTCATCATATGTTGTCAAACCTTTTTGTTTTTTATAATTAAAAAAAATTGGAATAATTGAAATGATTAAAATTAAAAATCAAAGCACATATTGTTCTAAATACTTTATTTAACATAAAATAAATATTAAAAAAAAATAAATAGATAAACAATAAATTAAAATAATAATTATTTAAAAAAAAAAAACATTATTATTTTTTTATTTATTAGATAAAAATTTGACTTACAATTAAAAACTATCCTGAAGACTTTCACATTATTTTTATTTTTTTGGAGTGAACTTATTGAATAATAAAATTTTTTTTTACACAGAATATAAAAACTAGATGTTCATATTGTTTTAAATATTTATTATAAAACATATTTAATAAAAAGATTTGAGCTGTATGGATTTTGTTGAAATTATTTATAAAATAGAAGTATTAATTTGGTAAACTTGGATAAACTCAGGGATCCCGGGGAACAACAAAAAACACATTGGATCACATGTACCGCCATATTGTTTACTGTTCTAGATGTATGTTCTAGATATATATAGATATAAAAAAAAAAATATACATATTTGCAATGATTTAGACGGGTGAAACTGTTCCACGACAATGAATAATAAATGTAAAATATATGTCTAGAATATTAATTCAGCCATTTAACGCTCTCGATGTAACAATACTGAATACAAATCTTAAAAATTAAAAAAATTAATTATTAAAAAATGTGTATTTTAGTGCCATATATAATTTTAATATTTTATTTACAAAAAAAAAAAAAGAAAAACCAACTTATTTTCTTTAATATAATTCAGACATTATTTTCAATAATTTGATGAAAAAATAATAATTTTAAATGTTATCTATAATTATAACGAAATAATTAAATAATTAAATTCTTTTTTTTAAATTATGTAATTTTTATCAAGAATCGGTAATACAGAAGTATCGATTAGGATTTTTTTCTTTTTCAGAAAACAGATGGCGTTATGAATTAATTCTTCATCATGACAACAAAGAAAAAAAAAAAACGAAAAAAAAAAAAAAAACAACATAAATAAAACAGTCGCACAAACACACATGCTGGATTGCTGTTTTGTTAATATATTTATTTAATCGTTAATTGACAATCAAAATAAGATGGACAAGTCAATTATTTTGCAACAAAAAGTCAGAGATAATTCAAAAAGTTTGCAGGATGAATTTTTTGATCTAAAATTTTGGGAAGAAGAGATGAAAAAAAATGATAAAAAAATCCAAGATGCAAAAGCAGGAAAAGATGAGGTAAATATTTTGTTATTCATAATAATAATATTAAAATACTTAGAAAAGTTTAAACAATAAATATCTAGTTTATAAATAATTGACTAATTTAGTTTTATTTTTTTTTTTAATACTATGTTGAATTGTAATTGTTTTTATGTTCCTAACCTCTAGGAACTCCCGCCAATAAGAAAAAAAAAAATCACAAAAACATCAATGACAAAAACAAAGGACAATGAAACTCAATCAAAACGAATAAAATCTCATGATTATGCATCTTGGGATCAATTTGATGTTGTAAGACAAAAAGAAAAATTAATCTAAAAACTTGATTACTTTATCATTTATTTAATTTAAATTATTAACTTTATTTTAAAGGAAAAAGCATGTGATGAAATTGAAAAAGATAATGAAAAGACTGAAGAATATGAAGAAGTTAATTCTGAAGAAGAATTTGAAAAAAATCATGAAATGGCATCAAAAAAAAAAATATTAGGTAATAAATATGTTAAAGAACAAAAATGGGAAAAAGCATTGTCATGTTACAGTGAAGCAATTAAAATATTTCCATTTGACGCTGTTTTTTTTGCAAATCGTGCAATGTGTCATTTAAAAATGAATAATTTTTATTCAACTGAAGCTGATTGTACAACTGCATTACAACTTGATGGTAATTACATCAAGGCTTATCACAGAAGAGCAACAGCACGAATGGAACTTAAACAGTTTGATGATGCAATTGATGATTTAAAACAAATATTGAGTCTCGAAAAAAATAATAAAGAAGCACAAAAGTTACTTGAAATTGCCCAAAAAGCTTTTGATAAAAAATTGGGCATAAATATTAACAAAAAACCTGTCAATAAAATAACAAAATCTGAGGTAAAAGATGAAATAATTAAAAAAAAAATTGAAGTTAAAGATGAAATTGTTAAAACCAAATCTGATGTTAAAGATCAAATTATTGAAACAAAATCCTTGAAAGATACAACGACAACAATTGAAGATAAAAAATCCAAAGATATTTCAGAAGTAAATAAGATTGAAGTTATAAAAAAATGTGATACTGTTGAAGATGATGATAAATCATTTCCAGATTGGTTGCCTTATCTTGAAAAAGATGTTAAAGTTGTTAAAGTTATTGATAAATTACCACATCAAAGAAGCAAAAAACCTTTAAAATCAATTACCATTGTTCCCAAAGATTTAACAAAGACACCAACACAAGTTGATGAAAAATTATCAAATATAAATAAAGAAAAAGTTGTAATAATACCAGATGAAATAGAATTACAAAATGACATTGAAGCTGATGTACCACCAGTTCCAACATCATCAATTAAATTTCTTGAAACTTGGAAAAAACATAAATCACCAAATTTTAGATATAAATATTTAAAGGTAAAATATAAAAATTAATTTTATTTATTATTTCAATTAATTAATAACTACTTATTAACTTATTATTCAGCAAATTAATCCAGAATTAATTCCAAAAATATTCAAGGATTGTATGGACTCTGATACATTTAGTGAAATTTTTAGTATTCTGACAAGTCATTTCATCAAAAATCAAGATCCTGTTTTTAATTATATCAAATTTTTGAGTAAAGTTAAGCGTTTTCAAACACTTATCATGTTCATATCTGAAAAAGATAAAAAAGGTAAGCTAAAAAATTTTGAAACATTTTTTTTTCTCATTTTTATTGTTGCTAAAATTAATTAATTTATCAACAGATTTAATTTCATTATTTGATTACTGCAAGGCAACTGAAAATCAACCTGATGGAAATATAAAAGAAATGAGTATTAAGTATGAGCTGTAATTAAGCAAACAATATTTAAAAAAAAAAAAAATAAGTGTGATTTTATAAAACTCAAAAAAAAATAATAATAGTTGAAAAAAAAAAAAAATCAAGATACAAAAAAATTGGTTTCAAAGTTCAAGAACATCAACTGTTAATTGATTTCAAAAATAAAAAATAGAATAAAAAAAAAAATAACAATATGATAATACACTTTTGTTGAAAGTCTTTTGATAAGATTAGAGAGTGGGGGGCGCATGTGCGAGCATGTTTCACATAATAATCGTGAAGTCACCATATTGGACTCTAAACGCTACTCATCAAAGTATTAAAATTTTATAAAACAATTATTAATTTATAAAACATAAAAATAAACAAAAAAAAATAATAATATTGTTACATGTATTATTTTATTTTAAAAATAGTTAGAATATTTGTTTTTTTAATTAAAATTTTTTTTTATATTTTATTCAACAATCATGTGTAGTGGATAATACATTTTTTTTTTTTTTTTTTATTTATTTGTTTCCTGAAAGTATACTGAAACATTAAGTGGGGAATTTACACTTGAGTTTAGTCGTATTGTTTTTTAGTGAATGTTGGATTTGTGTCAACAACAGTACAAACAAATAATAACTGAATTTTTTTTTTAATTTTGTTAGTTTTATTTTATTTTTTTTGTTTTTATTTTCATTTATAAAAAATGAAATATATTGTTGCACTTGATGTTGGTACAACAACTGTGAAATGTCATGTTTTAAATGATAAAGCTGTATCTGTTGGTTCTGCTGTGAAAAAGGTATGTTTGTTATTAATTAAAATTTGCATTAAATTATAAAAAGTATATTTTTTGATTTTTAAAATTCTTTCTTTATTTAAAAAACAAAAAAAGTAAACTTATAAAATTATCAATTTGTTATTAATACATTATTATGAATTAGTTTTAAATAAAAACAATTATTGAAAAAAAATTTAACATTCACCTAACACTATAACATTATCATTCAAATTGAGGGCAATAAAAATTAATATGATGATCATGAAGCAACCGGTTAGTCAAGGTAGCTAGAGAGAGCCTGAAATTTTTATAGTTTCAAGTATTTTTTATTTTAATTTTCTCTTTATCCCTTTTATAATATTTTAATAAAAAAGAGTAAGCCCAGTGATCAAGAACTGATGTAATCGAAACACTCGAAAACTTGTTCAAAGTGCATTCATATAGAGAACAATAAAAATATATTTTTATCAATTTGTTTAATTTTATCAGAATATAAATTAAAAATCACATTTAATTTTATGTCATATATTTCTTAAAGGTTGAGCTTCTTTATCCAAAGCCAGGCTACGTGGAAATTGACCAAGATGATTTATGGGATTCGATAGTTACAGTATTAAAAGAAGCCGTTAATGGTAAGAAATTGTTCGAAAAAAAAAATGATAAAAAAAAACTTTTAAAACACAATACAACGATGCAACAATAAATTTATTTGATTATTATTACGAATTAAACGCTATCCTACGCAAATAGTTGTGCAATCGTTTTTAAAAACAAAAAAAAAAAAATAATAATAAATGTTGATTAATGAAGTTAGCATTGAATTTCAGCTAGCAACATTGACGTTAAAAGCATTGCATGTCTGGGCATATCAACTCAAAGAAATAGCTGCTTATCATGGAATATTGAGACAGGCAAATATTATCACAAGTAATAATTATCATCACTCATATATATGTTCATTTATCAAATAAATATTGATAACAATAAAAATTGTAAAATAAAATTTTTCAATTTATTCTTTATTTTGTAATATATTTTAGAATTATAACATGGAAAGATCTTCGTGCAGATTCAATGGTAAAAAAATGGAATTCATCATTGGTGTTAAAAAGCCTCAGAACGTTATCATATTTTTTATATACAATAAGCCGAAGAAAAAAATTTTTAGCTGGAAGTATGTTTAAACTAATGAATTCTCAGGTATGTTCAAAATTTTATTTTTCAACAGTAAATTATAGTTATTTAGATAAATATTTCATTGTATTCCATTAAAAAAATTATTATTGAAAATAATTATTATTTTTAGATGACCTTGAGGTTTAATTGGGCACTACAAAACATTCCTGGATTGAAAGAAGATGGTCTAAATGGTAAAGCTGTTTTTGGGGGTATTGACTGTTGGATTCTTTACAAACTAACTGGTATATATAAAATTCATAATTAATTAATTAACAATTATTCTTAATAATTATTTAACAATCTATAAATCATTTATTTACTTTTTTGTTTTTTTTTTTTAATTTATTTTACAGGTAAACATATAACTGATTATTCATGTGCATCTGCCTCAGGTCTATTTGACCCTTTTTCTATGAGCTGGGCACCATGGGCAATCAATTTATTCAAAATTCCTTGGATGATGATGCCAAAGGTTGTTGATACTGCTGGTGATTTTGGCTGTACACCTGAAGATATTTTTGGTATTTCAGTTCCAATTATGTGTTCTGTAAGATGATAAATTAATTTTTTCATTTGTTTATAAAATTTTTATATCAAAGTAAATGGTTTTAAATATTACAGATGGCTGATCAATCGGCGTCGTTATTCGGTAGTGGATGCTTTCAACGAGGTGATCTTAAAGTAACCTTAGGTACTGGAACTTTTCTGGATGTTAATACTGGAAAAGAAGCCCATGCATCTATTTCAGGTAATAATAAAAATTATCAAATGTAATTAGTTTTGAGATTGTGGCTCTAGTTGTTAATTGACATTCAAATCTTAGCGAAATAAACAGAAATTTTTGATGATTACTTTGCTATTTAACTGGTTTCAAGTTTGCACATTCATTACAAATTATTTTGTTTATTTAAAAAACAAGGCTTGTATCCACTTGTCGGATGGAAAATTGACTCTGAACTGGTGTACATGGCTGAAGGATTATCAAATGACACTGGAACTCTAGTCGAGTGGGCCAAAGCACTAGGTATTTCATTAATTTAAACAGTTTTTAATTGAAAAAAAATCTTTTTTTAATAAAAAATTTCAATTTTTATTATTTTAGAAATGATCAATGATCCTTCCGAAATGTCATTACTATCAAATTCAGTTAAAAACTCAGACGGTGTTTATTTCGTTCCAGCTTTTAGTGGGTTACAGGTAAATAAGAAAATTAAATTAAAAAATAAATTAAAAACAATTACTTTTTTTTTACAAAGTCAACTGTTTTTATTTAAAACTACACAGATTTTGAACAACTCAGCTTAAATATTTTATACTGGTTATGAAATAATATTTTTTAATTTTTAAAATTAAATTATATTTGTAAATTGTTTAATTCTAAATTATTCAAGCATTCTAGATTTTTGAATAGCAATAATGTCAATCATATTTGAAAACGAAAAAATTTATTTTTAATTCTGAAGAAATTTAACAGTAATTTAACGTGTTAATAAAACATTAATTGATAAAGTTATATATATTTTTAGGCTCCAATAAATGATCATACTGCAGCAACAGGATTTTTAGGAGTAAAACCAACAACCCGAAAAGCTCACATGATTCGTTCAATATCTGAAAGTATTGTTTTTAGAATTTTACTTTTGTACAATGCTTTACAAAAAGAAACACGACAAAAATATTTTAGCATTCGGTAAAATTAATTTCTATGTAAAAACTAATTAAAAATAATCAAATCGACATTGTTATAAATCAATCGGATATGTATATTAATATTTATTTTTATTTTTAGAGTTGATGGAGGTGTATCAAAAGACGACTTTGTTCTACAACTGCTTGCAGATTTGACAGGACTACCAGTTGAACGACCTTCAAACACTGAAATGTCAATTTTCGGTGTTGCATTTCTATCTGGACTTCAATGTGGTAACTGATTAAACCAGATTTATTTAAAACTATAAATTAACTATTCTTTACGTCTGTAATAATTGTATTTTTCTTTTTTTAAGGCATTTGGAAAAATAGAGACGAATTAATAAATTTAAGAAACGTCGACACTGTCTTTAAACCAAATAAAAATCGAATGCTCGAATATCAATCAACAATAAACCAGTGGAATCGAGCCGTTGACCGATTTCAAAACTGGTACTGATAACGCCTTAAAGCTAAAATTACGTACCTGATTTAAACAATCAAAATAAAAAATATCTTAATTGATATTTCATAACAAAAAAAAACTAAACAATATGTATTTTTTTATTAAAATAAATACTAGAAAAATTAATAAACTAAAAGTTTAAAAAATTTAATAAAAAATAAATTTATTAAAAAAAACAATTCAGAGTTAAAGAATTTGTTATTTGGTCTTGGATTTCGTTTTAAATTCGAGTAACTGATTATTAAATTGCTGAGTCTTAATTTAAAATAAAAAAAAAAAAACTGAGTCGTTGGTTCTTGACGACAACAAAATATTGTATCAGTTATAAAAGTGTAACGAAACCATTCAGTCGGTTGTGTAAAGAAATAACAAACAAAAAAAAAATTACTTGATTAATTTATTAATAAATTCACACAGGAAGACTAGACAATTATTTATTAAAATATATAAAACACAGACTTGGCTCATTAATGAATTTACCATATATAATTTATTGAATTGTTTTATTATTTTCTTTTTGTAACCAATGATTATCATATCAAGTTGATCCATAATCATTATTCCCCGTTTATTTCGTAACTGAATATAACAAGACGATGAAATTGCTGTTTTTTTAAATGAGAAATCAATGTGCATTTATTTTCAATACACAAACGTCTTCGAAACGTTCTTGAAACCACGTTTTTTTTTTTTTTTTGCAAACATTATTATTAACAAGATATTACATAAATATTGGTATTAATCTTCACTTATTAATTCATTTTATTACTCAGTGTTTGTTCAATTGAAAAGTCATAAAAATAGTTTTATTAGAATTTTTTTTTAACCAGTGGATCCAAGTGCGGAGTGAAAATAAATTAAACGTGAAAACACAAACAGCAATGAGCATGGTTTGTTGACATATTTTTTTTCTTTTCATTTTTTTTTTTTTTTTTACCAGAAAACTGGTTTTTCAAACTACCTTCATCCAACATCTGCATGACCCGGCATCAATACAGGGCCACGTCTTGTTGACCATTACATTATTATTGTTGTTATATAATTATGAAAAAATTTTATATTCAATTTTTATTATTTTTCATTTATCATAAATACTTTGAGCCTCAGCATCACTACCTATTTTCAATAAAAAAAATTTTTTTCTTGATGAAAAATAATATATTGAATTGGAAAGTAATGTGATTCTTTACTTAAGATATTTATTTTAAAACACAAAACTTAGTAGATCAATAAGCTGTTTAGAAGTTGTGATAAATAATTTATAAAAATTAAAATTGTAAAGATTATTGTGCAGAGGATTATTTAGTGATTTCGTTTACAGGAAGAAGTTTCGATTGACATGCCTGGAGAGGAGAAACTACCTGGTCCAGAAACATCTCTGGATGAGATATGTGAAATAAACATTGAAATGGAACCATTAGAATCTGAAGCAGGTAAAAACTTTTATCAATAAAATGTTTAAAGATTTTTATTTTTAAAATTTTTCTTGTTTGATAAAAAAATTAATAAATAAATCGAAAAAATATTTATATAAGATACAACTTTCTCTTTGATCAATATTTTTTATTAATAATATTTATGCGTCTTGTCAGCTTCAATAAACTTGTTGAATGAATTTATAAAAAATTTAAAATAATGAAAAGTCAACGACTCGTGATAATGTGTCATCTGATAAAATATTTTTTACGTAGAAATATTCAACTTTGAAAATATATTTCAACAGTAAATATATTTTAAAATAATAAAATGAAGGAAATAATTTTTTTTCAATTCAAGTGCCAGGTAAATGGATTTAAATTCATATTTTTTTCTTTTTGTAAGTATATGGTAAACGATTTTTTATTCAGTAGAGTTAATGCTAAATGCCTCGACCGAAAAGATCAAAAGTCATGCATTTATTTAATATATATAAATAGTATTTATTTATTTAGTATACATTTAAACGTTAGCGACTAGCGTGGTACCTTCTCGGGCTATTTTTTGTCAATATCCAAAATAATCTAAAATGAAAACTCCAAAAATATTATGACCAAAATTATAATTTATTTAAAATCCTCCAGGTAATTTTAATTTACGGTATTAAAATCAACAAACTGACAAATTAAAATTAATATTTTAAATCTTAGAAAAACAAGCCCAGTCAATTTATATAATTTTCAAATCATTGCAAAACTATTAAATAAAAAAAAAAACTCGAACAATAAATTCTCAAAAACATTTTTATCAAACCAAATAACTAAAGCAACAAACGAGAATGTTTTAGAGTCTTTTCAGGCGCGCTTTTCCAGCGCGATTTTAGTAGATTGGATAACCACGTGACAGCTTCCTCCTTAATATTCAAAACTGAAACATATAATAACAGATATTAACTTAACATATAATTAATTTACAAAACAACGCCTTCTTTAAAAAACTCGAAACCACACACGCTTTTATCAATTTCCTCGCTACTAACTTACCCCTCAAATAACCAAATTATAATATTGACTAACATATGAGTGCCAGTCTACACCAAATTTTTCATATTTTACCTAAATTTTAATAGATTAAAATTTTGTCAAAGTACAAATCAATCATTTATCTGTTTGAAACTGTGTATTTATATTGAAAAAAAAATGGTTGCTTGAGGCGCGAAATCATCATTTATATTTGAATGATTGTAAAGTAGAATTTATCACTCTTCAATTACTACAATTCTAAATCTTTAAGTTCTTTATGTAATGTTAATAAATTTACGTACTCTATATATTAATCAAATTACTGTTTACGATAATAACCAATAATTGATCTAATCTTTTTAACAATTATTCATTAACTCCGGATAAAAACTTTGTTATCATTTTAATTTTATTACAGCTTGAAACAATTTTAATAATTTTATTGTAAAAATTGAAAATGTAGATCGAAATACATGAGACCTTGTCTTTTTGATTTTGATAATTATATGAAACTATGTAAGTCCATAAGGTGCTGCCACATTGACAAATACAAGAACTAAAAAACCCGCTCCATAAATTTTTTGTGCATCACACATGTATATTAAACTATACATGTACACAAAATATGTATGTATTACGCAGATGCAAGATAACATTATTTACTAAGAAAACGTCAGAATAATAAAGTTGTTTGCTCCTCCAGTTTCCAGTGTTATGTTTTTCAGTCTGTTATGATACTCGAGAGTTTTCTTGTTATATTATTGTTATACTGATCTTTGGATTTTGATCTTAGCAAGGTCAAATAATAATATAAAAAAAAAATATAGAAGATTTGAATTATCATTTATCAAGTGTTTATTATCAAATAGTGGCTGTCCGGTGTTACATTGTTGTTTGACATTTTACAAGTAAATATAAAAAATAAAAATTATAAATAATTCAATATTAACTGTAATTGTTTATATAATTCTAAATATATTTTTAAATATTTATTGTAAATTTTATTTAGAATTTTTATTTATACATAATACTCCAAAAATATAAATAAATAAAATTAAATGAATATGTTGAAATGTTTATGTATGTATCACTTATACGTCGTACTTTTTTTTTTTTATTACTTGACAGTTAATTTTTTATCATCAAATAATAATAATAATTTCATAAAGAATTCATAGTACAGTGAGTGTGTTCTTAATCGCTTAATAGGATGAAAAAATAATTAGATTTACAATAAAAATTAAAATATCTTTCAATTGTTATTAATAATATTCTAATTGTTTCAATTTCCAGAAAAAATGAATGGAAAAGTAAATATGGTTGACTACGATGATGTAAGTTTGATTGAGTAATTCTTTTTGCTTTCTATATTTTTTAAATTTATTTTCCAACATGTTATTTATTTTTTTTTTCTTCAAATATTCAACTAGCTTATCCAACAAACCAGAGATACATTTTTGAGTGGAAAAACGAAACCATTAAAATGGAGAATTCAACAAATAAACCAATTGAGAAAAATGATTCAGGAAAATATTCCCCAAATTGAATCAGCACTTAATACAGATTTACGAAGAGTAAATATTGATTTATTATAATAAATTAAATAACCAATATACTATTAATTTCAAATGATTATTATTTTCTTTTATTTTACAGTGTAGATTTGAGACACAAGCTCTTGAAATTGAATACACACTTGGTGAAATTAAATTCATGTTGATGAATATCAAAGAATGGTCATCAGTTGTTAATGTAAATTATTTTCTTATATTTATTATTGTTATCTCTGTTGATGATAAATATCTTATTTAAATTTTTATATTTTAAATCATTAAATTAGCCAACAAAAGGATTTATCAACATGTTGGATTCAGTCGAACTTCACAAAGATCCTTATGGAGTTGTTCTTATAATTGGTGCCTGGAACTATCCAATTCAACTAACTCTGGTACCACTGCTTGGTGCAATTGCTGCTGGTAATTGTGCTATTCTAAAACCATCAGAAATATCAAGTGCTTCATCAGAACTATTAGCAAATTTAATTCCTCAGTATTTGGATAAGGTATTTTATAATAAAATTTAAATCTCATTTGTTATTTTATTTTAATGATTATATTTAATTTGTAATGATTTTTTAAATTAGGAATGTTATCATGTTGTTACTGGTGGTGTTAAAGAAACAAGTGAAATATTAAAACAACGGTTTGATTATATTTTTTATACTGGTTCAACAAATGTTGGTAAGATTGTACGTGAAGCTGCAAATAAATACTTGACACCAGTTACGTTAGAACTCGGTGGTAAAAGGTACTTTAAATTAATTTTTTTATTTTCATAATATATCTGTAATTTTATTTAATTATGTTTAATTTATTTTTTTAGTCCTGTGTATATTGACAGTACAGTAGATTTTACAGTTGCAGTAAAACGTATACTCTGGGGTAAATTTGTTAATGTTGGACAAACTTGTATTGCTCCTGATTATGTTTTATGCACCAAAGATGTCCAAGAAAAATTTATTGATGAATCCAAAAAAATTATCAAAGAATTTTACGGTGAAAATTCAAAAGAAAATCCAGATTTATGTCGTATTGTTAACAATAATCATTATCAGTATGTTTATTGTCTTTTATAAATAATTATTCAAATTTTTATTTTTATAATCATATTTTAAAAATTATTGCTCTTCTTTTTTCAAGACGATTGGCAAATTTTTTGAGTGGAAATGGACGAATTGCTGTTGGTGGTCAAACTGATTCATCAGAACGTTTTATTTCACCAACAATTTTGGCTGATGTTAAATTTTCAGATCCAATTATGCAGGAAGAAATATTTGGACCAATTTTACCAATTATTACAATTAATAATGCATATGAGGCAATAAGTCTTATTAATCAACGGTAATAGATATTCAATATTTATAAGTATTGTATTAGTAAAAATATTAATTAAATTTAATTTGTTATACAGTGATCATCCTCTCTCATTTTACATATTTACCAAGGACAAAGCAGTACGAGAATTATTAATCAGTCAAACTCGTAGTGGTGCTGTTTGTGTAAATGACACAATGATGCAGTATTGTGGTAATTATAAATTTTCAATGAATGTATTTAGTATTTTGAAATTTTACTACGATAGTTATTGTCTTTTACTGTTTTATTTATTTTTATAAAAACAATAATAATAGGTAATCTATATTTTTTTTTTTAATAATACATTGTTTGAATAATTTTGTAGTATTTAATATTTTTTTTTTAAAATCATTTCCGTTTGTAATCACATATACTTTTTATGCCTATCACTATGTTATTATTTTATTATTTATTTACATTTTTCAAATACTAAAAAAATAGAAACATAATTTTCCATAAAATTTTATTGTAAAATTTAGTTTATCTCTTTGACTTTACTCAGTTTGACCTGGCGATGTATTTTTAGATTATTAATTAAGAAATTTTATGTTTTTAAATAACAATAATTTCCAAGTGAGATGGTTAGTTTTTAAAAATTTTTTTTATCGGAATGACATAAGTTGTTTTTATTTTAGAAGCAGAACAACAAAAACGAAGTTTTGTTTTAATTAAATGACGTTAAAAGATTCATTGTTTATAATTAATTATCTCGAATAATAGCCAGACAATAATAATGCAAATAAAACCTCTATATTCTAGAAAATTTCAAGTTTCATTGGGTGTAGTTTTAACAAATTTTTAAGCAAATTAAAAGACAAAGTTATTACTGTCTATGTATATTTTTTATTGCACTTACTTTACAAGTAACAAAAATATAATAGACTACAGTTTAATGACAGTTTTATCAATATAAAAAAAGTACTTTAAATGAAATTTATTAACTAAAATTATTAAATTTCTTGGCTCTTTGCTTGCATTAATAATATTTAATACTATCATTTAATTTACATAAATTTACACTTGTTAATTTACAAGTTGGATAATTTGACTCGTATTACAATTTTCATTTAAATTGAAAAAAAATTTTACATTTTTTTTAGTTGATA
Organism: Aphidius gifuensis; assembly: GCF_014905175.1. Taxonomy (NCBI): domain Eukaryota; kingdom Metazoa; phylum Arthropoda; class Insecta; order Hymenoptera; family Braconidae; genus Aphidius; species Aphidius gifuensis. The sequence continues at coordinate 20,206,727 of NC_057788.1, read as the reverse complement.
CATTGCCATTTGGAGGTGTTGGTGCATCTGGAATGGGTGCTTATCACGGCCAACTTACATATGACACATTTTGCCATAAAAAAGCTGTTCTAGTCAAGGACTTCAACATCATTGGAGAAACACTGGCTTCGTAAGGATGAAATTTATTTATTTATTTTTGTTGCTTTCAAAATTATATGAGACATTTCACGCTAAATTATACTATCGAATTTTTCAATCTTTCTACTTATATTTATTTATTTATTTTTTTAGCTTCTATTTGGTTTGAAAAATCCCTGAATTTCTTGAAAATTATCAAAAATTTTAATAAATGAAAAACTGTTCAAGTTTTTTAAAATTTTAATAAAGTTTTTTTTTACAAATTTGGGAAAAATTCAGCGAGCTTATAAAAGTTTTCGTCCGTAAAATTATTTGATGCGATTTATTGTACTTATAAATATGAAAAAATTGGAATAATTATTAATATAATTTATTTTTTTATTTAACAGAGCTAGATATCCACCGTATTCTGAAAAAAAATTGACATTTTTAAAGATGCTTCTGGACAAACGTCCTGACATACCTGGAATTAAGTATTTACCACATCTTTTAATGTTCGGTCTGGGTGTGCTCGCAACAGTTGGCTTTAAAGCTGCCATGAAGGTACACAAGACGACATCATCCTAATATATTTAACTCAATCATTATAAAAACATTGGTAAACTAACCAACTAAAAAAAAAAATATTAATTTTCTCTGTTATTAAGATCGTATAAATAATATTAAGTACAATTTTTTTTTTTTTTTCACTTTTTTACTTGATCAAAAGCACCAAACAAAGTCATTGCATATTTTTATAAATAAAAAAAAATTGCACAAAAATTTATGTAATTTAGAAATAAATAAAATTGTGAATTTAATTTTTTTTTTTTTTTTTTACATTTTTTTTAAAAAACAAGTACCATTTTAATTTGAAAACAGAACTTTTAAATTATGACATATAAATCTTTCTAGGATTATGGAATGCTGGATAATCAACAATAATATTTCTGATCAAACAAGAATATTGGAAACAAGTTGACAATATTTATTAAATATTTTTATGTATTTTTTTTTTGTTTTATTTTAATTGTTGGATTTTTAATAGTTTATAAGTAATAATAATAATAAAAAAGATACACATGTTACAATGTTAAAAAGAAAATAAAGTGCTTGTAAATTATGTAACTATTTCTTGGATTATTTGTATTATTTTATTATCATTTATTCAATATTGTTTACATTGATATTAATGTTATATTCAAAAATATATTTGTATTTTTCACCTTTGAATTATCAGTTGATATATTTTACAATAATTTACTTTTTTTTTTTTCATTCTTTATATTAATTATAAATTTATTATTTTTGAAAAGTTAGACTTAACTGAATGATTATTTTCTTATGTTTTAAATTTCTTTTAATATTTATCAATTTGTACAAGGCTTTTATAAGCGAAGGCTTACTTTTTGGGTCACTGTTGTTTGTTTCTCTTATCTTTTTGAAAGATTGAATTATTTAAATATCATTTATTTTCAATTAAAATTAAATAACGAAAAAGTATAAAGAGAACACTCGCTGTATGACATACATGTATATTTTTTATGAGTTCAATTGCATGAGTGTAATTATTTTTTTTCAACTTTAAAATCAATATTTCACTCAGAGTAAATCAAAATAAATAAAATAATTTAAAAACAGATAAACTATTATTACCAGAATATTATACGAATAACCATTGATGATTTATTATTTATCTTGTTATTAATATTTCATTGATTATATTTACTTTTATTTCATAGTACAACATGAATATCATTTTGATAGAATTCATAACGTTAATCGGAGTTTTTGTAAGTGGTCAGGATTATTATCCAAGTGTATATGATGATCTTCATTTAAATCTGATTTTAAATAGTGACAGAGAATTTAAAAAGCTCACAAATTGCCTCCTAGAGAAATCATTATGTACAGAATCAGCAGCATTTTTCAGAGGTATATATTATACTTTTATTTATTTGAATTTTAAATTTTATAAAATATAATAACTGTATGAATTTTAATTTTTTTTTGAACAGATATATTACCCGATGCTCTTATTACACACTGTAGAAAATGTACGATTAATCAAAAAAACATATTTGCTGCAATCATGAATCGTGTCAGAAAAAACAATTCTCTTTATTCAGAATTTAAAAACAAATTCGATCCAAGCAACTATTTATTTCAATTATTTCCTTATTATTATCAGGATAGTACTTAATAAAATGAATAATAAACAATTTTTTTAAATATCGAATAAATAATTTATTTGTCTACTTATTTAGTTACAAAATTTAATAAAAATACATAAAATCAAAGTTTTTTTTTTTGTTTTTTTTTAACACAGTGCAATTATTATTACAAGCATTACATTTTTTATAAAAAACCTAAATTGAATATGGAGCTTGAATAAATATAAATCAGAAAATCGTAACTCAAAAGGAAATCATTGAAGACAAAATAATTATTATTGAAATTAGATATAAAGACAAAAAAAAATTGATATAAAAAATAACAGAAGCATATTTATATTAACCTTTTAATAAAAATATAATTTACATTATTAATATTCAAATAAATATAATAACAAAAAAAAAACTGTTTTTTTTCCAATCATCATCATTGAAAATCTTTTCGTATAATTATACTTAAATCTAAAATTAGCTGAATGACGTTATTATCTTAAAATTAACATATCTATTTTTTTTTTTTATTAAATTTTTTGGTATACGTGCTTTATTCAACCAGTTTTGACATTGACATTTTAGTTAAATAATATGAAAAAATTCAGATAAAATTCCAAGTTCATATTGTTTTTATTTTATAATTATATAAAAATAAAATTATAATGTAAAATTTTATTTTTTCTTGGTGAAAAAGTTTTTCACGATTTAAATCATCAAATTACTATTTTTAAAGTCTCTCGAAATCACTTAAAATTTAGACTTAAAATTACTCGAAAACACAAGGTTTTAAAGTCTTCATGAAACACCTTTGAAATTTAATAAAACCACATGAATTGTTTAATGATATATTATTTTCAGTATAATATAAATATAAAAGATTACTTTTTTTACCAACGTGACTTATATTTACTAATGAGATACATTTATTTACAACGATAATCAGGCAAAAAAAAGAAAAAAAAGAAGTATAGTATTTATTAAATGATGAAATCAGTTGGTTTTTTTTTCTCTATTTTTTTATAGACATTGTGCATAACTTAATAATACAATGTCATAATAAAAGAGGAAACATAATAATTGTCATAAAATATTACAAAAAAAAATTCAAAATAACTTCAAGAGTAAAAACAATAATACGTGACAGTATAAATCAACAAAATGAATTTTTACATACACCAGTATAAAATATCTTATTTAATATATTTTTATATGAAAATTTAATTTATTAAGCACGTACTGTAAAAGTAATGAATCATCAAAAGTTAAATAATTATCATAACACTGCTGTGTATGTCATATATAAATTGATGAACAATTTAAAATATCACCCAGTTATTTTTTTCGAGTTAAACGCAATGAAGACTATTGGGTTAGTTTTTTTAATAAGTATTGGAACAATTATTGTTGCTGAAAATTGTGATTTCAGTAAATTCAATAGTTATAATTTCGAAAAAGTCCTGAATAATTCAAGACTAGTGAAGCACTATATTACATGTTTGGTTGATGCAAGCCAATGTGATGAAAATAGCAGTGCATTTAAATGTAAGTAATTATTATTTTTTGATTGAGATAATACTCTAATATATATTTTTTTTTTAATATTAAAGGTTCAGTGATGCAAATATTCGATTCAAGTTGTAAAAATTGGACACCATATCAAAAAGCTGATGTTAAAAAAATAATTAATCAATTTGAATTGTCAAATATTGGAAAGGAATTGATGACAAAACACGATTTATTTACAATAATTATTAAAAAATTTAATGATTGTTAAAAAAGCTATTATTTATTTAATGAAAAAAAATAATAATAATTACACAAAATATTTCAATGTTTCAATAATTTATTAAAATTTTTTCAACTAAAATTTATCAAATAAAGTTTTAAAAAAATTCAACAATCACTTTTTATATTTCTGTTATTTTTATTATTTCATATACATATTTATTTACAAATTTGTATTTTTTAAAAATTATTATCCATGAATAAAATCAATTGAGTAAATTATGGATTATTTATTATCCAGATTTTCTGCTGATTCTTTCCAGGGCTTTTGCAACAACAGCTTGATATTTTTCAGGCTCATTTGTTGTATACCAATCAGTTAATTTATCAAAACTTGTCAATTGTTTTGGTGTACATTTTGAACATTTAGTGACAATTGCTTCAGGAAATTTTTCTAAAACAATATAATGAAAAAAAAAATTAGTATTTTGTATAAAACTAAAAATGTTTTTTTTTTTTTTGTTTTTTTAAATTTCACTATTGTTTGTGTTTAAAAACTTTATTTATCTATTTCAAATTATTATTTAATAATTATAGTAATATAAACAAACCTTGAAAAAATTTTGCATCAGCAGTTACACAAGGTCCTGTGCCAACAAAGCACTTGTAATATTGTTCTCTTTGACGTGGATTTGCAAGGATGTCATCAACCTCAACATAATCATATTTATTTGAATATAATTCATTAGCAAACACTGCACTCAATCCAAAAAGTGCAAATATTATTATCTCACGCATCATTTTTATATTTTTTTAAATATAAAATTACTATTTAATTTAATTTTTAACAAGTTCTTTCACTATGAAAATACAAATACGCTCTGAGATAATTTTTCTTGTTGTTGGAGGTATTTATAGTTGTGCACCGGTGTTTGACTCAGCTCACGTCACAAAAATAAGAAAAAAAAAAACTTTTTTTTTTTAATTTTAAATAAAAAAAAATACTCTATGGAGTGGTTTAATACGTGAATGTCATTGACGGTTTTTGAAGGACACCACTGAAATGGAATCTTCGTGAAAGGATTTCTGGATCTATTCACTTGTTGTTCATTAATTTTACAATTTAACAATATAAAAAAATCATAAAAATATACTTAGAATAATAATTGACAAGTACTAAAAAAAATACTTTCATTATGTGCATTTATAATGAACAAATCAACTTTATTTTTTTTCTTTTTTTATAATCAATTTTTTATTTGAAGAAAAAAAAATGATTAGTTTGTACGTTTTTTTGTTTTTTGAAAATTTTAAATTCAAATCATAATGATAATCATGAATTATATTTTATTTGAAAATATAATACTTATATTATGAGAGACCAGAAAAAAAAAAAAAAAACAAAAAAAACACTAAAATATTTATGGAAAACTTATTAAAAAAAATAATAATAACCCAGTGGCTGAAATGAGTGCGAAGGACATTATAATCGAGGTAGTTGCCCTGTGACCTTGAACATATTTTTTGATAACCTTGAAGGATCAATTTAAAAACTGCGACGACAATCAAGGACAACTGCAGTAGCGGTCAATGAATTTACTTGTACAGTTTTTCCAAAATTTTGTTGAAAAAAAAAAAAATTTACTTTCTTTTCTTCGTCATCCAATTGATGAAGATAAAATATATATAATTTTATTTTTATGACTTAGATGACTTAATTACTTGGTCAATCATAATAATTTATTAAAATGTATTATTAAAAAAAATTAAGAAAAAAATATTCCACGAAATGTTATGTTGAACCCAACGGAAAGTTTTTAAAGTGTTTTGAAATCCTGTTTCATTTTATCAGTTAAAATGCATAAATGGATTTTGATGCAATATAGCAATAACATTGAAAAAAAATACCCATAAATAATACGTTAAAAAAAGTAAATTGAGTTTTTTTTTTTTTTTGGATGCAATTTATTGAATAAAATTTATTTTATAATATTTATTTAAATAAAATTACGAGACATGACAAGCTCAATTTAAACAAACGTAATTAACTACCTTAATAATACTAATATTAAGAGAAAAAAAAAAAACAAAATATATATAACAATAAATTATTAGGATTATTTTCTTGATGGAGTTACAATATTTTTGGCTTTGGCTTCATCAATGAATTTTGTAACAAAAGCATTCCAGGCATTTTCATCGTGCTCGGAATACCATGAAGCTATTTTGTCAAATGCTGATATTTGCCATTCGGTGCATCTTGAGCAAGATGTTACCACTGCCTCAGCCATATTTCCTTAAAAAAAAAAAATAACAAATGAATAAAAATTTTAACCAATATTATATTCAGCATTAATTAAACCAACAAATTATTTTTATTCAATATATTTCAAAATTAAATTAAAAATAAAAATTATTTCTGGCGTATATTTAATTCACAAGAATTTTTTTTTTTTTTAAATTAATGTCTCTTGCTGTATTTTAATTTGTAATAATTTCATTAGTCAATTAATTCAATAACAAAAAAATTCTTGAAATAATTAAAAAAATTAATGAGAATTTTTTTTTAGACTCTATGACTTACTCGTTACTTAAACTTGATAAGAAAAAATTTTCAAAAATATTTTTTTTAAAATAACTTAGTAAATATAATAAAAAAAAAACTTACCTTTGAAATATTCTGCTGCCTCATTTGGACAAGATGAAGTTCCCATAAAACAATTGTAATATGAATTTCGTGCATCATCATTATCAAGAATTTCTTCGACATTCATTACACTATCATATTTATCTGAATATTTTTCCTGACAATTTATTAATTTAACAATTATCAGTATAGTGACAAAAAAAATTATTAAACACTTCATGATGCTATTATCTATCTGCAAGTTTATTAACAAAACTGTTTATGTTGCATTTTTTTATTTATTCATGTGTATATATAGAAATTTTTATATCATTTGATTGACATGAAACATAATTAGCTTTGTTACTTTGGTATTATATTATTGTCATAATTTTATACTATGCCAATCAAATTTAAACAATTATTTAGTAAATTCAATATTGACTTTAAATAATTTTTCATATTTTGAGTTGTCTTTGTAAAATGTCAAATAAAAAACGATTTTCATCATGACATTGCAGTATGTCTTTGAGTTGAACTTGAAAATGACTTAAGTAACTCTTGAGAATCATTAATTAATACGAACATCAGTTTTATCAGACAGAAAAATTATGCATGTATTTTTTTTTCTTTATAAATCATGAAGTTCAGTTAAATTAAAATCTAAATATGTAATTTCATTTAAGTTTGATCATATTATAATAAAAATATGAATATGATAATTATATATTTTTTTTTTATAATTACTAGATAATATGAATATAGATAAACTGCAATAAATCATGTCGATAACTGACAGTATGTTTTATCATTTTGATCATTTATTAATCGTATATATGATTTAAAAAAAAATAAAGTATACATTATCTCTTTAAATTATTCAAAAATCGAATGACAAAGTAATAAATTTTTTTTTTTTATAATATAATTATTTTTACTATGTATTTGAAAAACATTTGACTTGTAGTATTTTTTTATGAAAAGTAAGTAATTGGCTGTATAATAATTAATTAAAAAATTTTATAACCATTTATACAAACAAAAAAAAAACGGTTAGTTAAAAAGATGACTCACTAAAATTTCCAGAAGTTCCTGTTGCTTTTCTATACCAGACTTCTTTGATGAGGTATTTATATTTTTGATCCTTCAACCTGTCATTCTCCGGTTGGTATGGACCAACATATCAAATGAATAACTTATTTTGTAACTTACTTGTTTAGTTTCTGATGACAAGAGTAAATAACAATAGCCTAGTCAAAATATTTATCAAAATATCAACCTGAAATTTATCTCGATTTATATTTAACAATTTACTGATTGATTTTAAAAATTTTATTTGTGAACAATTCCATTTGCAATAGAAGTAACAGTTACAGTTTTTATAATTTCATGTAATGTGAAATTTCAATCTACAGGTGTAGAAAAATAAAATTGTTTTTTAAAGTTGTTTTTTACGAGGTTTAGAAGTGAGTTTTATAATTTTCTTCCACGTGTCTCTCAAACGTAAAAAACAAAAAATGCAAATTTCTCGTTTTATTTTTCTCTGAACAAAGTATTTATAAACATTATACAAGTTATTATGTCTGCATGTAAGTATTCTGATGATTTGATAAAAGCTCGATGATGATTGTTCCAATTCTACTGGAACCATGACTCCGTTATAGAAGACAAATGGCCATTGCGCGCATATATATGTAATGAAACATATAGACTTATAAATTATGGATATGATAAAATCACAGTTGTTTAATATTTTTTTATCTGAACACATTTGGATATTCTATAACTCGTTATTTCAAAAATTACATAGTAGTGCAGTGATTCATAAAATCGATGAACTTCTATGAACTCTCTGAAAAAAAAAAATAGAAATACAAGAAATATTTTCTTTTTCTATATACTTATTTATTTAAACTGAGCTCAATTCAAACGTTCTATTCATTGATCGATATATTCATTAACAAAGTGAATGTACCGGCTGTGATTTTATCATATCAAGACAGGTATCAACACAATCAAGAGTCGGCAAGTCCAGAAAATTTATTAAACAACGGTTGGATAATTTCCACGAGCAGTACAAACCGCAATAAATTGCGAATAATAAAGTAATCAATGTGTGAATTTAATATTACCTCACAGCTGATAAAAATTAAAAAAAAATGAATATAATAAATGAATTAAAAATAAAATAAAAACGAGGTGATATTAAAAGAGGCCACATACTTTTAAAAATAAAAGAAAATAAATAAAATAAGTGGGTCAAAAAAATACGGAAGTCTGTCTAACGGTACATGGATTCTCCATTAATATATTTTCCGCAAAAACACAAGTATTCAATCAGGATTCTTGCAATGTGGTGATTTGAAAAGAATATATACAATTTATTTTTTTTAATTCTATTCTAAAATTTTACTATCCCATTGGTTTATTTTATTCTTTTATTTCTCCAATAATACACAAGTGTGTCCTTTCCTTTCTATCAATCAAAAGAACTCTTCAACAACAATTAAACTGTAATTTTCTACTCAAGGTCATGTCACGCCTAATTACACTTATTGTTTGTTAAGTTATTATCATAAACAGCATCTTCGCGCCTTTGTAACTATTATATTTATCTGCACGAAACGTCTTGTCTCATTCAGTTCGTCTAAACATAAAGAAGAAAAAAAAGCAAACTACTTGAATATCAACTGATTTATTCGTAAAAAAAAAAAAAAATTATAAACCCATTGAATCAAAAAAAAAAAATATATATAAATTGTTACTTGATATAAAAAAATCAACTTCAACAGTTTGATGTTTGGAGAAATTAAAATGCTAAACATCTTTCATTTGAAGAGAAACGTGTGTGATTATTTATATATATGATTATAAAAAATTAAGTGGCAAAAAGAGAGGAAGGGATTGTATAAAGCCTCGTTGTATTCTTAACATCAATTTATTTCCAAGTGAAATGTATGAACGAACGTGTGTGCTCATATTTATTTTATTATTTACAATACTACCATCATATATTAATTGTAACATGTGGCCAAAAAAAGATCATTACAATACGAGATGGGATAAAATGAATTTAGATAAAATTTTGGAAAATAAAAGACTTCTTAGATATTATTTTAATTGTCTTATGAGCAAGGGACCATGCCCACCAGATGGACAAGTACTAAAAAGTAAGTTCAAATATAAAATAAAGTAATAATTTAGATTTAATGTGTAATTAATATTCAAACTTATAAAAAAAAAACTTTTGTTATTAGAAAATTTACCCGAAGCATTGAAAACTGCATGTGAAAAATGCTCAAAGAGTCAAAAAGATGGTGGAATTAAAGTTATAAAATACTTGAGGTAATAATAAAATTTTTTAATGACATACAATAATTGAAAACCGTGAGAATTATATGTAATTATTTTATTGAACGGAAGTGAGTCAACTCAGCTTGAACGTCAGTTCAATAAATGACTATTGTAAATTGCAAAAAAATTTTATTGTCTTTTTTTTTTTTGCTAGTTAAAAAAATAATAATAAAAAAATGTTTGTAAATAATAATAATAAAATGTTTGTAAAGTAATTTATTCATTTTTTTTTTCTTTTGTTTGAAGGGAATACGAGCCAAAAATATTTGAAATTCTTGCAAGTAAATATGACCCCAAGGGAACATACCGAAGACGTTATCTCAAATCTGAAGCTGACAACACGACGTGATTTTTTTTTATCTTAAAATTGTTTAACATATTTTTGTTGTTATTTTTCTCTATTATTTTTTTACATTTAATAATTTATTCACGTTTTTATTTATTATCTTTGTTTATTGTTTACATTTTTCTTAATTTATTTATTACATTTATTTATTTTATATAACTGTTTGTTATTTTATTTTTTTAATAAAAATATGGTCATAAAAAAAATTAATTAATATACTTTTTTTACGAAAAGTTCATCCGAGAATATATGTCAAATTTTTATTTTAATGCAAAGCACTTGTCGATGATTATATGCAATGTCATTTACAGAGTATCTAGTTATTAAATTATGTATTATATATTTATATACTGCCTATGGGTGACTGAAAACTAAAAACATGTGACATCATTGTCATTGTGAATATAGACATATTATCAACGCTTAAGTTAAACAAACTTTAAGATTATTAATATATATAAATGCAAATAAAATTTTGTAGTGAAAACGCACTTTGATAGAATGAATGATAATATTTCTGCTACTTGAATTTTTCAGACATTTCAAGTCATCTAAATATTTTGAAAATTTGAATGTTTGCATGAAACAGGCGTGATGTTTAAATACAAAAAAAAATTCATTACGTTTAAATTAAGAAAAGACAAAAATTAATTGCAAGTCAAATTTTATAAATAAAAAAAAAAAAACGGAGAACTATTTAATGAACAATGAAGTGACAGACTGACATATGACTTACTATGATTTCCTGTGACCTTCAACGACTCACATAACATCAAATTATTTGTGTGAAAAATTTCGATAATCAACCCAATAATTAACAACTTTTTATTTTGCATGCTCTAAATTTTACGGGAAGTACTTAAAGATCTTGTGTATGATCTCTGTTATAAAAAGCAAAAAAATACCAACAAATATTTTTTATGATTTATAACATTTAATAAGCCACTTTTATTATTTTTGTTTTATGTTTACATTCTTGTAGATATTCTTTTAAATATACAATGTATATTGTATAATAAATGAATTTAAGTTTGTATTTTGAATAAAAAAAACAATATGTATATTAATTTTTATAAAGTTATTCGTGTATTAATGTTGAAATGTTTTATTTTTCAAAATTTAAATGTTATAAGATTATATTGTTATCACTTGATATTTTATGAATAGAAAAAATATTATGTTCATTCGAAACAAATAAAAAGAAAGAGAAAATGATTTGTTGTCGTAAAATGTCAAGTTTTTGAAAAAGTAATTGAATGCTAACATATCATCTCGAGCTCAATGCATTAAAAATCTGTAACTTTTAGCAGAGGAGATAAACTTGCAATATTTTTTAAATCTCCATAAAATCGTGACATCATATTGATTGTAAGCAAAGTATTGTTAGTACGACGACATGTTTCTTCAACAGCACATGATAAAACTTCATCATTAAACGGAGGTTGATAAATTGACAATTCCTCAAGATTTGGACAGTTCTTCAACAACATTATCATACCTTCAACAGTAAAATTGACGGCTATTGTAGATGATAATGATTTGAGTTTATGAATTCCGTTGAATATAGCATCTGAAGTATTATTAATATCATGAAAATTCAAGTTTTTTAAATTTTCTAGTTTCGCAATATTACGAAGACCAATTTCAGTCAATTTGTAACATGTACATAGTTCTAAAGATGTTATATTTTTACACTCACTCACAATGCAAGTAATAGCATCATTATCAAAATTTTCTACATTATCTAAAGCCAAGACTTCGAGGTTTTTAAGCTTTGCTAATTCACACAGAGCAGAAGCAGTTGCATCTTTACAGTTAGACAATTCAAAACGCTTGAGTTTACTGCAATTATTGGAAATTGAAATAATAACATCATCGTCAACATTAAAACCATCAGATAAAACTAAACATTCAAGTTTTTTCAATTGACCAATATCTTGTAAAACAACATTTGAGATATTTTCACAATTCATATGTAGTTCCATTAGATTTTTCAAAGAGCTTACAATACGAATAACAGACAGGTCATCAACATGATGCACTTTAAGACATTTTAATGTATCCAATTGAGTTATTTGTCCAACAGCAAATGACGATAAATCACAGTCAACCTGTAAACTTTTGATAGTTTTACAATTTTTCACTGTACGGATTACGCATTCTTTACTTATTCGACTGTCTTCGAGATGTAAAGTTTCCAAATTAATGGGATTAGAAATTAAAGCTGCATCTTCATTTTCAATGAGACATGAACGCAGTGATAATTTAACTATTGTTGTTTTTTTAGCAATTTCTCGCATTGTATTCTTGTTGAGTGTATAATTTGTAAGATCAAGAATACGAAGTCCATTGAATTTTTCGAGAGTCTAGAAGTACAAATATAAATTAATCATTTGGCATATTAGTTTTTTTATCATTTTGTTATTTATAAAAAGTAACTTACAGAATCAAATGGACTCACAGGAAAGTTGCTAAGAGTTATCTCATCTACTCCTTCTGAAAGACTATTCAATACTTGTGTTGGAAAGTCTTGATGAAGTGAATTTTCACGATAATATTCAATTTTAATACTACGCAAATTAGTCAACTTGATAAATGCCTCAGTATAATGATTTTCATCAATTGGCTCATCAAAATTGTCAAATTTAATCTCCAAATGAGTAAGATTTTTACAAGTGTTACCAAGAAGTGCCATAATACTTGAATCAACAATTTCAGATAGTTTTAAGTGTCGTAAATATCGACCACAATAAAATAATGCATTTATCACATCTGATTTGTTCATCTTACGATTATCGTAAGATCTACCAATGGTAGGATGACATACAAATTTTTTAATGTCATACCATGCAAAATTATCACATGTATCTTTCCAATTTCTACAAACTAAAAAAAAGAGAAAAAAAAATTAATGTGTCATTAAAATAAATATAACAAACAGTTTTGACATGATAAAAACTTACTTTTTCTAATTTCTATTCTATCAAATACGTCAAGACACATAAATATTCTTGCAAGACATTCTGAAGGAAGTGTGTTGATTAAATCGGTTGATGATGTTTCTGGTGAAGATTCATTGATGACATTGTCCAATCTTACTTTTTTTTCAACGGACAATCGTTGTTCACTCATGTTGATTTTTTTTTGACCTTCAATTTTAATGATATAATTAACTGTAAAATTGAATTATTATAATGTCGTTACTCGTTTAATTAGTTTTGATGTGTGAATAATTAACATAAACGCAATGAACGCGGATGAACACGAATGAACATGTTTGATGTTACATAGTAAAAAAATTTATTTATGTATGTATTGCTATGTATATGTAGATCAACGCTTTTATTTTGATTGCTTGTTTTCACTTTTTTTTTTTTTTAAGAAATGCTAGTTAGCACCATCTGTGTAAATATTCATAAGATTATGCCCCCCACGTCTAATCGGCGGTAATTTTTGGTATTATTTATTTTTTTTTTTATTTTTTTTATTTTTAGATTATTCGTTTATTTTTATCGTCACAAGTATCAATAATTAATTAACAGTATAGTGTTATAATAACTTATAAGTTATTTAAGAATTAAAGGTTGTATTTTAAGATCTGTATTAAAAATTTAATCAAATTAATATATATTAAATTTAAAATTCATTATTCATTTTCATTGGCATAAAAATTGCGCAGCTGCCTGATTGAAAATATAAATTAAAAATTTTGAATATAGATGAACATCATTTAATATATTATATCATAATAAATAAATATATATATTAAAAATTTGCTTGTTGCTCGAAGTTTCTTAAATAAAATCAAAATTTTGTCATCTATATTTATTATCATATACATTAATTTTTTTCACGTTGTAACTGTCTACTCAGTAGAATTATTCTTAAAAAAGTATATTTATAAACAATCAGTAAAAATATATGATTACTTTTAACGAGATTTAATAATTAAAAAATATCCTTGATTGCCAATGAATATTACAGCTGGTTGATTGATGTACACAGAATCATTAAGTTATTCAATTGGCAACCCAGGTCATCATCACTTAATAGTTGCTACATGTATAGTGCGTAGAGCTTACTCTTGACACTGGTGATAATGACACAAATGAAATGTATAACTTTGATTGTTATGATATGACTTACAAAGGTCAATGGATAGCTCTAAGTAGTCAATATTAATATAAACCAATTGGTGTGGTATGAACATGCATGTACATGAAAATATTTGTATTTTTAAGTGGAAAATAAAGTATATATAATGTAAATTTTATAACATCATAACAAAAAAAAAAAAAACCTAGTTTTTTTTACAAAAAAAAACCTCAAGTATTCGAAATTGTTGAGCTGTTTTATTTTTTTAATACAAAAAGATGTGATACCAAAAAAGTCAAGAATGAAATATATTTGTAATGCCATACAATTAAGTCTAAACTGTTGACAAAATTTTAAACTTGACCAAATCCATTAGTTAGTTAGAGCTTGAATCTTAATTAACTGTAATGATGAACGAAAAAATCGGCCCTATAGTATAAGAGCGTATTTTTTTTTGGAAAAATTTAAAATTAAAAAAGTTGGAAAAAAATTGAAAAAATGGTGGAGAAAGTTGGAGAAAGAGTGGAGAGATTTGTCCACCATTTCTCCAACCGTGTGAAAAAATAATTTTACTGCTGAGAAATTTTTTCTATAATCAATGACGAGGAGAAATTTTTTCGTCGTTTCTCCGAATCAACTTGGGTAAGGAAACGTTCTGAAATATTTCTCCGCGAAAAAAACATACGCCGAGAAACATGTGAAAAAAAAAATTTTATCGTGGAGAAATTCTTCCGAAATCAACGACGAGGAGAAAATTTTTCCTTTTTTTCAAAATGTTTCCACCCACTTTTTCAAGATTATTTAAATCTCTGGTCTTAATTGAGACTGGAATAATTGACTACTAAGGATGTTGAATCGCCAGAATAAACCCAGTAATCATTTCATTGTAAACAGTGAATGATGAAATGGGGTTCGATTGATAGAGAACCTGTAACCATTATATTTTTCTCTGAGCATTGTTATAATATCTTCATGTTCAATTTTTAGTTCAGATGCAAGTTTTATCAAATCACTTCTGAAGGTTTCCTGTATTTCTTTTTCAGTGAAACCACATAGAGTGTCGTATTCTTTTAGATAACTCAAATAAGTGAAATGATTTTGCCCCGAAAAAACACCACAAGTAGCAAAAGTTGTAATGCCTGTTACAAAGGCCATATGAATCAGTTTACCTTCTGATTTACATACAAACAATATGTTTTTAGCAAATTGACGGACCTCTTCTTGAATTTCCGGTTTTGCAAACAAAATTGGACTGTCATACTCATCAACGAGTATGACTACTTTACCACAAAATTCTTTATTAATATCAAATTTATGTAATTTTTTCATATTTGCCATGTCTTTGATTAAATACTTAAAATTACTCATCACTTTATCACCTCTCAGTATTAACTGTTAATTTATATGATTGAACAATATCAAAGAGAATTTCACGAAAAGAATTTTTATATGACGATAATTCATTTGCTGGTCTTATAATGGATAAATTTATTTGAATTACAGGAAACCTGTTCCACTCATATTCTGTACTCTGTCCAATTTTCCATCTTTTAAATGGTTCTTTATTACTTTTGCATATTTCCACAATGAGATCAAGGAGAAGAGTTCTACCAAAGCGACGGGGACGAACAAAAACACTTTGTTCATTTTTTCTTAACAATTTTTCAGTAAAGTCATTTTTCAACATAGTTACAAGACTTCAGTAAAGCACAAATGTCTTGACAAGCAGCACCAACAGTTATCTAATAAACAAAGAAAAAAAAACAAGTATATACAAGTTTATTCGTTTATAAAAAAATTGCATAAATAAAATCTCATGTGTTTTTTGTTTACTGTATTTTTATATTCAATGAAATATTTTTGTAATCTATTTTTAAAATTTCTCCACTCTTTTCTTCTCCATATCTCCGGCTTTTCTCCAACTTTTTTCCGCCATTTCTCCAACCTGAAATTTACTCCAACTTTTCTCCACTATATTTACGAATTTTCTGCAACTTTTTCCGCCATATCTCCACCATTTCTCCAATCTTCTCCGCCATTTTTCCACCTAAAAATAATTTCTTTATTTTTCAACAGTTGCTGAGCTTTCTCCACGTAAAATTTATACGAACCTTTTTCCATCATGAAACGATCACGGAAATTTTGTAGACAAAGTACCTTAGGTATACCAACTTTTTGGAAAAAAAGTGTTTTCGAATTTTCATTTTTTTCAAAAGAAATAAACATCATTATGCTTTGCGTTGTGTAACAATTAATAATAAATCGATTTTTTTTGGAAAAATTGAAAAAGTTGGAAAAAAGTCAGACAAATGATGGAGAAAAGTTGGAGAAATGGGGAAGAATAGTTGGAAAAACCTGGATAAAGGCCTTGGAGAAAAGATGGAAAAAAGTTAAAGTAAATTTTAGGTCGGAGAAATTTCTCCAACCATGGGTCATTTTTGTAAAAAGGTGGAGAAAGTTGAAAAAAAAGCGGAGAGAGTTAAAAAAAGATGGAGAAATGTTTCTACTAGGAATTGTTTTGATGGTGGTGGTGGTGGTGATGATGTCGGTCTTAATGTAATTGTTATTGGTAAACTTTTTTTATTTTTAATAAAACTGTCATATTTATCAAATATTGACTTTAGCTTTTTTGATCTGAAGTCCTTATTATTTCGATTATTATTGTTGCTGCTTTCAATTTTTTCATAAAATACTGCAGTTGGAGTATTTGAAAATCCAAATTTTGTAATTCATTCCCTAGCGGAACACTCAACAACAGCTTAATAGCGACTTGTTAATGAAATGGGCGCTTACTCAATAGCAGATTAATATCAAGTCAATAGCAAAAAGAATTATGGATTACAAAAGCTCTGCATTATACTAAACATATTACATTGATCTACATAAATTAAGAAAAAAATTAACAATGTTTCTATCACATTATTATAGCGTGATTCGATGTCATTTCTCAATAATCATAGCGAAGAATGATGTTAAATTTTTTTAGGTTATGTCCGAGCTGTCATTCGTTGTTATCTGAGTTTTGGTAATTTATGGAAACTTACTGCGAGAATAAAATGACATGACACATCCACTCAATAGCTAGTCAATAGCTAGTTAATAGCAAAAAAAAAAAGTCAAAAATACGTTATTTATCATTGTTATTGTGTATTGTTGTTGTTAAATTGTTTATTATATTGTTTTTTTAGAAGTTTTGACAATAATAATATAAAATTAAAAAAAAAAGTTTTTTTTCCGTATAAATTCATCCAACATCTAATAATATAAAGTCAACAGCAGATCAATAGCAAATTGTAGTAATTAAATAGTTAGTCAATTGTTAATAAAAGTTGTTATTTATCATTGTTATTGTGGATGTTGTTGTTTAATTGTTTATTATAATTGTTTTCAAAGTTTTTGACGACAATAAATATGTACTAAAAAAAAATTTTTTTGGGATAATGTAACATCCAGTCATTCAAATCGTTAGTATCGTCATACCAGTAGTTGTCAATATTGTTAATAAAGCAAAATTAAATCAAGAGTTATCATTGTTATTGTTTATTGTTGTTGTTTAATTGTTTATTGTATTGTTTTTTATTTAAAGATTTCAACAACAATACATGAAATTTTTTTTTTTTTCAATTTCATGTATTGTTGTCACAAACTTTTAAATAAACAATATAATAAACAATCAAACAACAACAATACACAATAACAATGATAAATAACGTATTTTGGATTTTTTTTTTTTGCTATTAACTAGCTATTGACTAGCTATTGAGTTGCTACGAATTTGCTATTGATCTGCTGTTGACTTGCTATTGACTAGATGTTGGACGAATTTATACGAAAAAAAAAAATTTTTTTTTTTTTAAATTTTATGTATTGTTGTTGAAAACTTTTAAAAAAACAATAGAATAAACAATTAAACAACAATACACAATAACAATGATAAATAACGTATTTTTGACTTTTTTTTTTTGCTTTTAACTAGCTATTGACTAGCTATTGAGTGGATGTGTCATGTCATTTTATTCTCGCGGTAAGTTTCCATAAATTACCAAAACTCAGATAACAACGAATGACAGCTCGGACATATCCTAAAAAAATTTAACATTATTCTTCGCCATGATTATTGAGAAATGACATCGAATCACGCTATAATAAGTGATAGAAACATTGTTAATTTTTTCCTTAATTTATGTAGATCAATTATTAATATGTTTAGTATAATGAAGAGCCTTTGTAATCCATAATTCTTTTTGCTATTGACTTGCTATTAATCTGCTATTGAGTAAGCGCCCATTTCATTAATGACTCTTCCGCTAGGGTTGAATTTTTCGTCTGTCACAATATCATTATTATATTTTTGCCACAAATTTGTTTTTTTTTATCTCTGGCATACGTATAATAATGTCCGCGCTTGGTTTGTTCACTAGAATGTACAACTGAACATAATTTATAATGTTCATCAGCTATTTGTAAATTTTGATTTTCTCGTCACTTTTAAATTCCATCATTTTATACTGACATTAGTTTTTTCTGATCTGTTACTAATTGGATAAAAATATGAATCAACGATGTTTATTGCCAAAACTAACGGGGTGCTTAGAATTTTTTCAATTCTAATAACGTTAGTTTTTTCTAGTGCAATTAAAACATTTTAATGTACTACTTAATAATTTTTGTTCTCTAAAATTAGAATTAATTATATCTTGCTAAGTTGATTCAGCTGTTCTTGTAGAGGTATATTTGAATGTAAACTTCGACAATTATATGATTTAATGTTTCACAAATATTAGTTTTGCACCTTTTACATTTTTCTTCAATAATTTTTTCAACAAGAAATATTTCATTTAACTAACATTCCGATAATAAACCAATTTTCTAGCCAAATCGTTAATAATTCGCCACTTTCATGCTGTTGTTCGATGGCAAAATCGTTTGGTACTCCCTGGTGGAAAAAATCTCTCCGGATTTTTCCGTAATTGAGACTTCCAGAGATATTTACGGAGATTTTTTCCGAAATTTTCGCTTAAAAAAACCAACAAGAAAAAATGGAAAATCAATTTAAAAAACCAGAAATAAGAGTTTACATACGAAAAATAATAAAGCAATTATTTTCCACAAAAAACCTGATAAAATCCATCAAAATCTGGAGAAAATTCTGGAATAATATCTCCGGAAGTCTCAATTGCGTAGAAAGTTCGGAGAAATCTGAAACGATCCGAAGAAAGTCTGGAGAAATCCGAAGAGATTATTTCTATCAGGGCTATTCCATTTAAATAATTGTCAATTGATATGTATTTTTCATCTTGTTTAGATAATGGAATGGAATATATGTTCAATATGACTTAATAAAATATTGTTTTATAATTTACGGCAGTTTTCAATTTTTTGTGCTACACATTTAATGAAAATGAACCTTGAATTACTACAAACAGAGAAGGATATGTTAACAGTTAACATATCCTGTTTAATGTTAACATATGCCATGTTAAAATGGGTGGTGGCTGATAAGTTTACATCAAAGATATATATATTAACATTAAACATACGTATCTTAATAGTTAGTATGCGTATGTTAACTATTAAGATATCTGTAATTGACACAATTTGAAGGTTAGGCTGATAGTTGAAAACATTTACGTATGTAAATATGAAAATTGAATGTAAAATTAAGAATGAATTTACAAAAAAACTAAATTTAAATAAATTTATGACAACACGAGTACATATTATATTATATTACAATTAGAATAGTATCACAATATAATGTCAAAAAAAAAAGATTACAAGAAGTAGACTGGCGCATCAAAATATTTGGCCGCGTAAAGATACGTATGTTAACTATAAACATATATGTTAACATGTATTTTTTGAATTTCTTATACCCGTATTTTCAGACATTTTTGTAGTAGGTATATGACAACAATCACGTAGGTCAGTAAAATATCTGCAACAATTATTAATAATTAATAAAAATAAGAGCCATGTATAACCTCTTTAAAACAGGCCTACTTTAATAATTAATTAAAAAAAAACGAATACTATTACCTATAATTCTAAGGGCACATTAAAAATCGTTAATATCTCCTTTATCGAATCTCAAAATTTCATAACATCTTCATTCCAACAAGTTTACTAGCGTTGTACGTTAAATAGTTGTAAAAATTATTTAGTTACAATTTAATTTATTATTTGTGAAGTTTGAAAATAACAGAAACTTGGAAAAAAAAAAAAAATAAAGTTCTCCCGCCAGGATCCGAACCGGGGTCTTTTGCATACTGGGCAATCACTTTAACCGCTAGACCACAGGGCTTCTTAATTTTTCCCAAGTTTCAACCTGTTAACACCGACATCTATTCGTCATTGATTTTTTTAAATGATGTTTGCATTTGTCCATGTGTTCTTATTTTTATGAAGAATAGTTAACCAACTTTTTTATGATAACAATTATAATTATAGCAGTTATGATAGTTTTTTACAGTCTCCGTATCAATCTGAAATATGCATTGTATAATCATTCAATTTATATTTGATTTTAATTATAATTAAAATTTACCTTTAATGTAATATATGTTTTACACTTGGGTTTTACATGTAACATGTGTAGTTTTTTTTGCAGCGATCTGAACCCAGGTGTAATTTTAATGAAAGTACTCTCGAAATTTTGGTTGCAACTTTCTTACTATATATTTTTAAAGAAACTGATGATACTTTTAAAACCTGATGATATTTTTAAAAAAACCAAAAGATGTAAATAATTACGGTCACATGGCACTAAAAAAAAAAAAATGTGTTCATTTAAATATAACTTTGATCTTGAAGTTGCTCCAATTACTACTGTAAAATTATTTTTTTTTTATTTATAAATTTTTTTTTTTTCATTCATTTATTTCTTCTTTATTTGCGTATTCGCTAATGATGTATCCACACTCTTTTTTTATCTTGATATTTTTTTAGACTCGAGAAATTTCATTACCAAAAAGTTTTATAAAAAATTAAGTTTTATGACAAATTCATTCAGCATAGATTAAACAAACTTCTCTTTTTCTTTAAGAATATATTTTCAATTTTAGTTTTTACTGTATTTTATTAAACTATGTAAATTCTTTTGTATTGAATAAAAACACACAAAAGAATAAGTTGGTGTTGGTTTGTAAATTTCACTTATATCTTTGTAAAAATTTTGAAGAACAAATATATTTGTATAAGCACTATCAACATTTACATTACCCTTATGCCTGAATGATCACCAAAGGTTTTCTTTTATATACATTTATGCAGTAAAAAATAAAAATACTAAAAAGTTGTAAAATCACTCAACCTATATAAAAAAAAGTTGACTATTTTAAAAATATTTTTAATGGCATCTTAGATTATTATACTCCAGTAAAAATATTCCTTTGTAGTTCTTCGAAAGAATTTGTGATTTCCAAAAAAATTTCAACCTTTATTTTTTTAGTTCGAAAAACTTCAATACATTTTAAAATTTTTATTCGGCTAAGCTCAGAGAAACACAGGAAAATGCACAAATTAAAACAGAAAATATACGCAGCAATATTTCCACCAATTAATCAATATTTTATAAATTATTGAAATATGAAAAAAGTTTTATCGAATAATTTTTAAATGCACAAAAGTGTATGTATGAAAAAAATAAATAATTTATTAATAATAGCGAAAAATAAAAAAAGGGAATAAAGTCAGTCTGTATTCAATAACATGTTAACTGCAGTTAAATGTCATATGTTATTTGGTTGACTAAACTAAAGTATCAATTTGAGGTCAATTATTTTCGTATATCATCAAAAATAAATTCGACATATACATTTGCTTTTATACGAGTTAAAATTTTAGTACTGTTATTTAACTAGTCACGATATATGCCAGTTAATGAAATAGTATAAAATAGAGTTGCACTTTGCATAAATTATTATTAAATTCACTTCTCAAATAGGTACATGAGTTCCTTGGAATATAAGCTAAGTCAAATATTAAAATAACCACAGTAATGTAAGTAAGATGAGGATAAATTTATTGTTATTATTTTTATCGATTGTTAACTTGTGTCATGGTGATGCGATTGTCCAGAAATTTACAAAAAATTTCTTTGGCGAGTTTAATGTACATCATGTTGTCATTTTTGCTTGCTGGGACGAAATAGGTTTGTCTAATTTCATTTAAATTATATTTAAATATTTTAATAACTAAGAACATTTGGATTTTTGAAGTTCTTGCTGATATATTTGTTGATTTATTTATTTAATTTTAAATTTTGTATTCTAAAATGTTTATATAACTTATGTATATTGTTAATATTTATTTTATTTATAATTCAAATAGTAAATTTCAAACAAGGTCTTGCACAGTTTCATATGTAAACTTGTATATGGATGGACTTTCTCGAATTAAACTAAAGCAAATAAAAATATTTTTAATTTTGAATGTAGATTCGTTCAAATATGTACGAAGTATTATGGAACTGGGTACAGTCGTTTCCTATATTAAAATTACACCAACACTTCAAAATAAAATTGAGGATATTCTTCAAGTTAATTATTATCACATTGGTGTATTTTTAGATTTCGACTGTCCATTCAGCAATATTGTTCTTGAAAAGGTTTTGTAATAATTTATTTTTTTTAATGTTCATTTTTCACTGGAACTATGGAAAATTTTTTAGCTGTATCCACTAATTTTGTCTCCAAAAGGAAAAAACATAAAAGATTTATATCTATTGAAAAAAAACAAGATCTCTAAGAGAAACAAAAAAAAAAATGGTTACAGTTAAAAATTTTTCTCATTAATTAATATTAAAAAAAATAATTCTCAATTGATTGTAAAAAAACAGTTTTCCAATCAACTGGTATTTAATGAATCTTATATTTGGCTGCTTCACACGAAATCCTCATTACCAATGGGTGAATCTCTCCGTAATTTACCTCTAACAGTGGAATCAGAATTAACAATTGCGATACGTGACCAAGATACATTTAAAATGTACGATGTCTACAATCCAAGTTATCGTCATGGAGGGTCTCTAAATGTCACGTACAGAGGACAATGGAATTCATCAATTGGCTTGGAAAATAAATTGACACAATACAAGTATAGTCGACGAGCAAATTTCAATCTTTTAACGCTGAATTTTTCGTGTGCCGTAAGTGAATTCTGATAAATCCGTATTGAAGCTATTATGGATTTGATTTTAGTGGGAAAAATTAAAAAAGATATTTAAATTATATGGAAAGTAAATTCATTGAATAACTAATGATTTTCATTGTTTCAAATTTTTTTTCTACACAGAGAAAAATTGACAATAGAACGTGTCAATAATGTCATATATATAGGAGAGCAATTTATTTTTGATTATTACTGTATTAATAAATTTATAATATAGTTAATTTTCTATATTTTTAAAATCCATAAATTTATAATTTTTTTTAAAACTCCGAAAATCACAATCTTTATATGTAACGAATTTTCTCCGAAGGGTTATTCATAATAGAAATCATGGTGTCAAAATGTTTCAACTTTCAAATCAAACGTAAATCACGCGAAGTCACAGTGAATGAGATTTAATTGGATTAGTTTTTTCAAATTATTTACTTTTAGTCACATTCAACCAGGAGGAATGAAATTATTAATAATTTTTTTTATAATTTATAATTATTGTATGTTCTTGTTCTTTTTCTATTTTTTTTTCTTTTTGTTCCAATTTCCATTTTTGATAATTTTTTACTTTGACTAACAAAGTTGACTGCGAAGGCGATGTCTGGTCTTGTCACCATTGACAGAAACATCAAACTACCGACTGCTTCTTTGAAGAGAACATTCAGCAAAGGTTCATCTTTCTTGTTAGTTTTTAACATTCTGTGCTAACAGGATGAGCCAACTCCATATTGAATTTTTCCAGAATCTTTTTGGTGAAGAGTGCCTGACGTGCAGCAATCAATCCATTTGTAGCCCTATTAAGCTGGATATCTAAAAACATACTTAAAAGAGACACTATAATATCAAAATTTTGTTTTAGGTGTTCAAGTAGAATTTTAATTTTCTTTAAATCTCTTGAGATTATAAGGCAATTATTTACATAGATGGCTACGACGATACATTCATCGATGCTGCCAGGTGATTGGAGGACACAAGAACCAGTATCAACTGGTTTCGGGTTGAATTTTTCAAGGCATGAGGCTAATTGCAAGTTCCAACATCTTGTTGCTTGTTTCAGTCTATATACAAACTTTTCTTTAATTTGCATATTTTACTGGAACCATCATTAAACCCTCCTAGTTGTTCCAGCTAGACTCAGCACTACTCTTATGGAGTCAAACTTTACTACTGGACTAAATGTCTCAGCATAATCAAACCCAGCTCTTTGTTGACAACCTTTTACAACCAGCCTAGCTTTATATCTGTCCACATTCTTACTTACATTGGGTGGAGGCACACAATGGCTCTGCATATGTTGCCATTAGATAAACCAACAGTTCTATTATCAACGCTGTCATATTCATCACCTGACATTCAAGCATCATCTACACTGATGAAATCATCTAACACTTCATTGTGTTGCTGTTCGGTCGCATCTTTTTTAAAAGTTGGTAATTTTATGCGTTAAGATTAAAGTCCTGACTCCTGATGTCTCTTTATCAGTCAGCTAAATTATCATCTTATCTTGTTGACTTGCTTGTAGAAGCTTTAGATCACATCGAGCCTTTACCTCGTGGCCCTTTGAAAAACCAGATTCGATATTCCTAAACCACTTGACTGTAGCCCACCATTACACCTTCTCTAGTTTTCAAGTCCAATTTTGTTCTTTTTTCTTTTGGAACATGTACCAACACTTTGGTACCGAATTCTCTGAATTGGTTCATTGGACACTTGTCTTGTGCCATATCTCATTTGGTGTTTTTTCTTTTGTTGAGCTTTTGCCAGTTCTGTTAATGACATATACAGCTGTGTTAACAGTTTCAACCCAGAGCTTGACAGGTACTTGTTTGCTGCATAGTATAGTTCTAGCAACATCAACAAACGTTCTGTTGTCCCTTTCTACCTTACCATTTGCTCTGGGAGGCTATTCTCGAATGAATACGAGTCGACTCGTTCACACGGATCGAGGTCCGTGAACGGATCTGCTTTGAGTAGAGATGTGAGATCCGTTCACGGACCTCGGTCCGTGTGAACGAGTCGACTCGTATTCATTCGAGAATAGCCTCCCAGTTCCTCTGTTTTCTCGTTGACGAACTCTTTGCCATTGTCCGTCTTCAATGTGTTTACATCTTCACTTGTTTCCTTTTTGATAAAAATAAATAATGAAAAATATTCAGACCCATAAGTGGTGGACTGGCATTTCACCACACACTCTATGTGTACAAATTGACCTACTCGAGTTGTCGTATTTTTTTAACGTGTCTATTATTAATGTTTTACTAATATAATAAAAGTTATAATTATTTAAGACGAAAATTCAGGGTTAAAAAGAGTCAAAAAATACCAGGCGATGCATTGAAAATCTGCTGAAGTAGTATTACTGTGTGTAAATACATACTCTAAAGACGTGGCAGTAAAGTAAAGAAATTTTAGACATTAGAGGGCACTTATTATTTCTTTAACTTGTGATTACAATGGTGCCTCTTTGAACGGAAAGAATTGTTCTACCTTGGGACTTACATACCGTTTTAAAGCATTATGTCACCGAAATTTTTTATGAATAACCCCTCGATTTTCTTATCGTAAAACTCTTGTAAAAATTTTCTAACTGTGCTATTGTCAACAGCTGATAAATCCACCATTACCAAATTTGCAAACTTACATGAGCAGCAGAGATAATCCTCATTTTGATACGATGACAAGATATCACTTCGCATTGGGACAACAACTTCAAGATATGTTTAATTTCACAATAAATTTAAATGTAGCTAAAACATGGGGCTACCTTGTAAATGGTACATTCAACGGTATCATTGGTGATATGTTAGCAGGCAAAGTTGACATAAGTATTTCACCATTTCAATACAAAGCAGAAAGATTATCTGTTTGTGAATTTACGGTTGAAACATGGGTTGTTAAACCAAACTTTATTTTCCGTCATCCAATTGGTAATTCACTTGAAAATCATTTTCTTCAACCATTCACCTATAAATTATGGTATGCAATATTGGTGGTTGGATTTATTTATTGGTTACTATTATTGGCATCATTGAAAGTTGAAATTTATTATGGAAATTCAAATGAATCATCTGGAAGTTTAGTTACAACACCAGCATCAGAAACTGGACTCATCACAATGACAGCCATATCTCAGCAAGGATTGAGTGATGGTCCATCAATTATTTCAGGAAGAATTATTTTTTTATCATTATTTATATGGGGCCTTTTACTTTACCAATTTTATTCAGCTAGTATTGTTGGATCATTATTGGCAGCTCGGCCACGTTGGCTCAATTCAATGGACAATCTTACTGACAGTAGTCTTGAGTGTGCTCTGGAAGATGTTGCTTATCATCGTGATTATTTTGCTGTAAGAAAAATCTGTGTTTTATCAATATAATTGACCAATCATTATTGTATATTACTTTCAGACAAGTACAAATCCAATAGATTCTAGATTTTGGAATGCTAAAATTAAACCAACAAAAAAACGTCCAAACGGTGGATATTATTCAGCAATAGAAGGTATGCAAAAAGTAAAAAATGGTGGATTTGCATTTCATATTGATCCTGCCACAGCATATAAAGTGATAGAGGTAATATCTTTCTAAGTTTTCTTTGTGTTTTTCTAGAATAATTTGAGTTTCAAAATTATTTAAGGATACTTTTGAAGAAGATGAAATCTGTGAACTGCATGAAGTTGAAATGTTACCTCCCCGAAAAGTAACTCTTGTCACTAGTAAGCACTCACCATTTAAAAAGATGATAATATATGGGTAAGTAGTTTGAAATATAGTACAAATACGTCCAATAAATTTTCATTCATATACATGATTACCATGATTACACTATTCTATATAATATCAACTTTCGACAGATTGAGAAAAATTGTTGAAACTGGAATAGCCCACCGTCTTCGTCAAATATGGCATCATCAAAAACCAAAATGTCCTGAAAGTTATAGTTCGAAACCAAGTCCTGTTCCTATCGAACAATTTAATCCAGCAATTTTTTTACTTATTATTGGTATAATCATTGCATTTTTCATTATGTTATTGGAAAATATTTTTTTTTATTATCATACGAGTAATCTCAATTTCAATGATGATCATGAAGTTTCATCAGCCGACAATCAGTTGGATGACATGAATGACGAGCAAATTGATATTGATACAATTTCAGGTTAAGCTGGCAGCTCTTGAAAACTTATCGATCATTTATTATTATAGTGTTTTTTTGTTTTTCAATATGTAAAATGAAAAATAATGTATTGTAACGATCACTTTTATTACGTACAATTATCACAATTTTTCGTTAGATTTCTTTGAAACAAAAATTGAACATTGAATAAAAGATACTTCATTTTGTTCAATTAAGCTATTGGCATAATTTATTAATATACAATTTTTTGTACTATATACACTATTGAATTTTCGTTATTTATTTAGATAAGAGTCAAGATTTAAAAAAAAAACAAAAAACAAAAACGAAATTGTTATTGAATAGAGAAATTACCCGAGAAGTTTGATTATAAATTATTTACTTATTTAAAAAAATTCCAAAACACTATACACTTTGTATACTCTCAAAATTCAATTATGTATTTATATTTATAAAGACTCTCGAGAGCGTGAATCGCACGACGTAGCAAAAAAAAAGCTCTTATGAATTTCCAGAGCTTAGTAAGAGTTCTCTTTGGGAAATTCACACATTATTCCCTCTGTCCCTATAGTGTCATAAAAGTATATTAATTTTTTTGAAAATAAAAATCAGGGATTTTTTTTCTCATGAAAATTTTGAAATTCAAATTTAGAACAAATGTTTTGATATAGAAAAATGTATTTTACATAGGGTGGGGGTAGCCAAGTTGGGTGCTACCTGTAAAAATTCATGGCAATATTAATAAACACTGATTTGAATCTAATAAAATGCCTGTGGTTAATGAAAGTGATAAATTTAAATAAATTTTGGCCAAATTTATTAAAATTAGATAGTTCTTGTTAAATATCTTGAAAATAACATTAAAGAAAAAATAAATTTTTTGGAAATAAATTTTCTCGAAAAAAAAATAACAAATTGCAATAATAAAAATTTGCTTTATAATTATTTTAATATTAATCAAAATATGAATCAAAGTTATGCTGGATATTAAAAGACAGCCAATGACACATATGAAATATGAAATATACGGCGTCAAGAGATGGCATTACTCTCAAGATTTGTATTGAATTCATTGTATGAGCTCAGTGGGTAATAAAAACATATTTACCCATAAAATTGTATTGTTTTTCAAAAAAGCAGTATATATTTTTCAATTTTTCTTTTAAAAACTGAATTTAAGTTGTTTTATTTCTACATTGTATAGCTATAGCCAAAAAAAATAACTGTCATATTTGCCTATCAAAATCTGCACACGAGTGAGGTGATTCTCGGTGGATTAGAAAATCTCGAGACAGTGAATAAGTAATGTAGTAGAAATATTCTTTGAAAAAGATTTTAACAGTAAACTTGTAAAATATTATTTTATTTTTTAAAGTAATATATGAATACATGAATTATTTGGACAAGATAAAAAGCACATATGGTATAATATGGGGAAAGACATCCTCCCACTTCTACAAAATATCTTGAGAACTTCATAATTTTTCTTGAAGTAAATTTTCAACTTTTTTAATTGGCCTAACTTGCAAAAATAATGTTCAAGAATTTCATCGACCTCAAAAAGAAAATGACCTTGGTATATCCAGTAAAACTATTTCAATATTTTCATTGTTTTCGCGAAACGCTTTGGTAATAGTACTCCGACAACAAAACGAAAATTAAAAAAAAAATGCTTGTATATAAAACAACAGGTGAAAATAAATACACAATATATATAAATCATTGTGAATCATGAGATTCAAAAGTCAAAAAAAAATAAAATAGATAAATAAATAACAAGTGTTGAAACACAAAAAAAGAGAGAAAAAAATAAAAACAAGAATAAAGAAAAGCAATAAATAAAAACGGAATAAAATGGTAGAAAGGAAATTTTTATATAGATGAAATATGAATACTTTACAGAAATGGTTAATGTAAATTTCTTTTGAAATAAAAAAGGTAGAGGATAGTTTAAAGGAATATACAAGGATAGTAAAGTAAGTTAGTAGGAATAGGGTTGAATGCCAAATCTATAAAGAGGAGACAAAAAAATCCAATGGCAAATGTCAGTAAAGTGTTAAACGAGGAAAGAAAAACCATGCTACCAGTTTGCTTCTCCAACTCTCATTTTTTCCTCTTTCTCTCCCTCTTTCAACAACCTCTTGTCCTCTTTACGGATCAATACGAGCAACTTCGTGACGCGGAGATGACGTAGTTCACTGTGTTGTATACATATTATATTCAAGTCACGTGTCACTATAATGCAGAAAAACTTGAAATTTTTTATAATATCAAATAAATATATATATCAACAAAATCAACAGATAAAAAAATGATTAAATAAAAAAATAAGGGTGAAATAAAAAAAAAGAAAATTGAAAAGAGGGTTTCAAGTTGAGGAAAAAATTAAAATTATTTAATTATATGAGAAATGATACAAGTATGCAGATGAGACAGATGCAGTTCACCTCTCAGACTGAAAAAATGGCAGAAAATAAAAATACAGGTGGGAAATGAAAAAGTCGCAGTAAAGGGTTGAAAGGTAAAAGAACTAGGTTCAATTTTACAAGGCCATGTTTTCAATACATTCACGTTTGGCATTATCAAGTAATTTTATTATTTTCACACAACACATTATTTTTATTATTATTTATTTTTTACAATCTTGATATTCGTGTTTTTTGTTTAATTAATTTAGTATTTCAAGTTAAAAATTTAAAAGTTATATATTTGAATATGAAATATTGAATAATTCCATTAGTGAGAATTAAATTTATCACAGAAGAAGTTATCAAAGTACTCGGTGATTAGCCGCATATGGCAAGCTATAAAGCTTGAATGTCGGATCCAAAATAACGTTTCAACTACCCTTAAACCCATACAATTTTAATAATTATCACTTGGAGCAGAAAATTAAAAATGCAAAGATTATAAAGAAAGAATTTAATAGGAATAATATATTCATAATTCGCTTGTTCTATATAAACTCATTCGTGAAATTTTGCGATTATTTTATTTTTTATAATAATTTCATAAGTATGAAAAACACTTTTTTTCTTTTTCTCATTTCTTTTGATGTTAATTTTTTTCTTTTAAACAAGAAATAATTTGAATATAAAAATTTTATATATGCGCTTTTTTTTCTTACAATTAAATTTGTTTTTTATTTTTCTTTTCACATATAAATATTTGATATAAGTGTTAGTTGCTTTATTTTTTATTTATAAGTTTTTTAGAAATTGATTTTTTAAATATAATATTTTACAACGTGATGCATCATCTGGGTGAAGTATATAAACTTCACCCAGGTGCATTACTATATTGACTTGGTAAACTTGACTATCACTCAAATATATATATTTTTTCTTTTTTATTACTTTTGAACTTTGGATAGATTTTTTTTCTTCTGAACTAATTGTGCATTTTATATTGGTTTCAACGGCAAATTTCTTGTTTAACAATCAAATGATTATCAGAGTTGAGCAAACATTTTCAATAATACTATCAAAGTAGTGTGTTGAAATTTTTTTTAAAAAAGTTTTTTTTTATTTTCATAATATACTTAGTAAATGTTTTTTAATCAGGAATATTATCGTTCGTAATTGATGATAAAGTTTATAACAAAAAAAGTTTGTTCGGAAAATACTGATAAAAAAAATATACATAATAAATTTATGATTATAAGTTTGCAAGTTTTTTCTCGTGAATAAATAAAAGAAGATGATATACAGCCGTGACGAATTGTTTAAAAATTATGAACAGACACAATATAGTGTATTTCAAAAAAAAAATACCTTCAATCGAACAAATTTGTTGGTCAATTAATGATAAATGCTAAAAGTGTATGTATTTCGAATTTCAATACAAGTGCCCAATAGGGCTTCATGCGGTACGAGACGAGACGAGATTCGACGAGTCTCGGTATCGGTCTCGCTCGTTCGCACCAGGTCTCGGTCTCGGTCTCGGTCTCGCAATTTTAAGATTTTAGGTCTCGGTCTCGGTCTCGGTCTCGTCTCGCAAGTATCGCCGGGTCTCGCTTTTATACTAATATTTATTCGTCCAAGTAAAGTAAAAAAAGTGATTGAATAATACCATGTATATCAAATTCGTGTAAAATAAAAACAATTAATATTTTATATTTTTTTAAAATTATAAAATATAAAATAATGCAATAAATATTGAATTATTTTAATTAATAAATTGATTATTAATTTTAATATTAATAAAATTGATTAATCATACCAAATTATGACGAGAATTATTTTTATATACGACGTTTGTTTTTTATCGAGTATCCTATTTTTTCCATCTCATTTTCTAGTTCTTCAACAAATGTCATATTTGAAGAGGTTATCAGTTGTAATACCTTGAACTTCATTCTAAACCGAAGTTTTTTAAATTAGTCTGAGAAAAGTCTTTAGAAATGCCATAAACAAATAGTATATTTTCTTTTTTTTTTTTTTCTTTTACTTCATCGATATGTATTTTTTTCCAAGAAGTAAATCATTGCTTTTGAAACATCAAATACAAAAAATATCAGTTGAGGAAAATATAATTGGCGTAACTTAAGTCTTTACAATTTTCATTGATACATAAGGCTTGTGACTCTGGCGTCAGTGCCCTACTGTGCAGTGTCTTACTGTGCAGGAATATAACAGTTCTTTTTTTTCAATATGATTCGATACGGTAAGAGGGAAAAAAAAAAAAAATATTATTTAAAATTTTCAGAGTCTCGCGAGACTAGCGAGACTTTCAGACGATAGTCTCGGTCTCGGTCTCGGTATCGTTTTATTGATTCAAGGCGGTCTCGGTCTCGGTCTCGGTCTCGCGTCTCGCGAGACGACGCATGCGAGACCGAGACTAGTCTCGGTACCGCATGAAGCCCTAGTGCCCAAACAGTGTGTGTTCACAACGAATATAAAAAGAAAAATTATGAGTCCCTAGGTAGGATCCCACAAGGGCGAACGGCCGTACCAGGCTTGTTACAAGCTTGTGTTTCCTAGCCTCGGTGGACTAGAATGTGCCTAGCTTGGCACAGAGAATTTTTCCAGTCATTGCCCAAGACTTGTTAATCTAGGCTTGTACTAAGCCTGTGTCGATTGTTATTTTCAAGCCTCACACAAGGTTAAAAATTCCAAGCTCGTGTCAAGCCTGTATTTACAGTCATTGCACAAGACTTGTTAGTCCAGGCTTGTACCAAGCTTATGTCAATCGTTAATTCTAAGCCTCACACGAGATTGAAAATTTCAAGGTGGTGTCAAGCCTGTATTTACAGTCATTGCACAAGACTTGTTAGTCCAGGTTTGTACCAAGCCTGTGTCAATCGTTAATTCCAAGCCTCACACGAGATTAAAAATTTTAAGGTTGTGTCAAGCCTGTTTTTCTAGTCACTAGACGAGCCTTGTTAATCCAGGCTCGACACAAGACTGTTCCCTTGATTTTTCCCGCCCTCACACGAGCCTCGTGTCAAGCTGGTGTCCATTGTTTCACCAAGCCCGACACGAGACTTGACTTATGCATATATTTAACTCAAAAAAAAAAAGTATAGTAATTAGATATATAAATTTTATATAAATTTCAAATAAAAATTATCAGGCTTTGACTATTGTGTACTACTGGCAATGAAGTACGCGTATTTGAGGGGGAAAAACAACGATATTTTTTTGGATAATTCAATATTATATTTTTTGACACTCTGTTTGTAGAAGACGCCATTACGCACCAATTATAGTGCGTAAAGAAATACTTTTACGGACGATTTTTTAACAAGAAATCGTGCGTAAAAGTATCTCCTTACGCACTATATTGGCGCAAAATGGCGTCCATATTACAAACCTCGTGTCAAAATAGTATATTTCGTTACAAGTGCCCACTCAGAGAGTGTGCTCTCAACGAATTTGGAGGGGCAAGCACGAGCCTTGGCGAGTGTTTCCCCTCCAAATGAGTTGTGAGCGGGCTCTCTGATTGGGCACATGTAACGAACTATATTTTATGTTACTAGGAACAGTGGTAATAATGTGTGAATTTCCAAAAAGCGCACTACCCCTCTTACGCTTTGAAAATTCACACATTATTCCCACTGCCCTTGTAACATAAAATATTGTATATAACTCGTGGTGTAGAAGAGGTGATTCCACGACTTTGAGTAAATATACTCGTCACCAGGTCGTTTTCGACTCGCCTTCGGCTCGTTCTCAACTCCTGGTGACTCGTATTGACACCTTCAAAATCATGCAAGAATCACCTACTTCACGTACTAGTTATATAATATACTATTTTGATGATATTGTCGCATTAGCGTAATTATCGTGAGAGAATTATCATATCGTCATATTGTCATGATAAAAATTTGCATTATCGTATCGTCGATTGAAAAAGTTGAATTATTGGCCGGAGAAACCACGGATATCTTTTTCAAAAACCAAGATAAAAAAAAAAAAAAAATAACCTAAATTTTTTAGAGATAGGCGGAGTTGCCTTTTTGTCCCACATGATTTTTACGATTAGAGCCACCCCTTTCCCCTGTGACGGCATTCAATAACATTAAAATTCTAAATCTGGGAATTTAAATATATAGTAGTACCATTTCGGCCAACAGGTGGCATAAGTTTTTCCCAAGCACTTTGTACGCTTGAGGCAATAACTACCTGGCAAGTAGGGGGCAAAGGGGGTAAAGGGAAATGAATTTCTTATGATAAAAGAAAAACCCTGTTTGCTGCTGGTCAATTTATAATGAATGGTTGTACAAAAGGATACACATCATCACCATTATCATTATTAAAAAAAAAATCGATAATCATCCGATGATTGTTGTTATAAATATTGATGAATTTAGAACAACAATGTTATGCAGTGTATGTAGGGGTAAAGTTATTACTAGTAAATCACCACATAGATATCAGTATTGTCCTAATTAAAAACTTCCTAATAAACTAATAAAAACAATCGTAAAACTTGATCCTCAAAGAAAGTATTTGATGAAAAATATTGATAATTTTAGTCGATCAACATTACCTGAAAATATAAAATGAATTTATCTTCAACTCATAACTT
The DNA here is from genome assembly GCF_014905175.1 of Aphidius gifuensis. NCBI lineage: Eukaryota > Metazoa > Arthropoda > Insecta > Hymenoptera > Braconidae > Aphidius > Aphidius gifuensis. The sequence continues at coordinate 20,172,001 of NC_057788.1, read as the reverse complement.
AATCTACTTAAACCTGTTTTTAGGTAGATTGACCCCTGTCATTGGATTAATTCGATGCAGGGGTTCTGAACGCTTCAACCGTTTGCACATGTTGTAAATGGAGGCTTTTATTGGACACCCAGAAATATAAAGAAAAGAAATCTAGCAACTTTAATACCTTCCCCGAGTGGAAATTCAGTTAAGGTCCTGATCAGAACCGGATCAGGGAACCTGATTTCAAATCAGAACCGGATCAGGAATCCTGTTCAGGAATGGATCAGAATGTAACGCTCTTTTTTAGGATTCTGATCAGAACCGGGTCAGGAGACCTGGCCAGATTGTAAGGTTAGAGCCAGGATACCTGATCAGGAATGGATCATAACTAGAATATAACCAGGAATCCTGTTCAGGAACGGATCAGAGTGTAACGCTTTTTTTTTAGGATTCTGATCAGAATCGGGTCAGGAAACCTGGTCAGTATACCTGATCAGGAATGAAACAGGATTCCTGATCTGAAACGGATCAAGTAATTTAAACAAAAAAATTGTTTTTTATTATTCAATGGTTGGTAAATCGCTTGACTAATTTACTATAGTAATGTTAATGATGTAACAGATTAAACGATAAGATTTTATATACCTAACATAACTTAAGTTATCTAACAACCAGTGGGACGCGAACTCGGAACGCTCAAACTACAACTACGGGCCTTAACACGCTCAGCCATGCCGTCTATCGATGATCTGTTGTGATTTTTTGCCTTTATAAATTACATCAGCTGAAAAAAACTTAAATTAGAATTTGCAACGTAAATTTAACGTAAAAATAAAACACAACAATTTGTTAAATTGTCCGTTGTCACTTTGTTTTAGAATTAAAATTAAAATTAAATCCAAAAAATATTTATCGTGATAGTATTCTTGTCAGAATCTTATCAGGATTCCCTTTTCAGGATATGCTCAGGTTTTCTGGTTTTTTTCTTAACAGGAGAACTGAGTGAAAAAAGTCAATTTATATGATATATTTATCCGGACAGTATTCTGGTCAAAACCTGATCAGGAAGCCTTATTCAGGATATGCTCAGGTTTCCTGTTCCCTTTCTAAACAGGAAAACTGAATGGAAAAAATCAGATTTTTTTTATTCATTCACCCTGATAGTATTCTAGTCAGAATCTGATCAGGAAACCTTATTCAGAATATGCTCAGGTTTCCTGTTTCTTTTCTGAACAGGATTGAATAAGGTCACCTGACCTAAGGAAATCTTCAGGTATCCTGACCAGATTCGAGCCAGAAATGAGTCAGGTTTCCTGAATAAGGAATCCTGATCCGTTAATTCTTATCAAGTTCTCAGATCAAATAGGGCATCCTGAAAATTTTTCCACTCGGGTCGTTACAGATCGTACTAGTAGCCGATGGTAATCCAGCACAGATTGATGGACAATTAACAGGTGAGGCAAATATAGCCAATAAATTGGATAAGTATTAACATTATTAGCAACAGTAAATCATGAAATCATACTGTTCCTGAATTTCTAATTTTATACCCTTTTTATTGAAAGAATTTGTAATTGTATCATGGACTTGTTCACTCTATTATTTTCCGATTAAAATCCCTTAATTATTAATAATAAAAAAAAGGCGTGTAAACTCATTTCAAGGTTGGAGTACGACAGGGCCAAAATTTAATTTATTCAACTGATCGACGATTGCATCAAGTTATGTGTTTTTTATGTTTAAAATTATTATAAACCAAGAATTTTTATAGCACAATATTAAAATTTATTTAATGGATACTTTTTTAAAAATTATTAAATTCATCATTGTTTCAGTCATGCATGTTTTCACTATACACATAACACATTGTATACATAAAGCTAAATGAATTAATCAATAAAATTGAAATGAAAAAAAAAAAAAAATGCATTTTATCACATGATCATTATAAAACAGTGAAACAATGAAAAGTATAAAATTTATAAAACATTCTACAATGATAAAAAAAAAAAATATCATTCTTTGTTATTATCAGTACTTTGATGTATGAAAAAAATGAAAATTCGATACAGGAAAATGACTCATTTATAAAAAAAAACGAAAAAAAAAAACAATGTTGAATTGAAATTGTGTATTCCGACAAGCTTCAATTCATTTGTAATATATTTCATCGTCCATTGGGTATACTCAAATTTTATGATCAATTTCAGATCAATAAATTATTCAGATAATTATTGGCAATGAACAGTGTGTCAATAATTTATACAGCTGTTAATTTTGTTGAAATTTTATAAAAATTATGTCAACATATTATTAATACTCATAACTAATTTTCCATTTAGATGAATTCATAGATAAATTCAAAAAGCTAAAATACTTCATTACATTTCAGTTATCTACTAGCTCAACTCTTCATTTTGTTTCTCAAACCAATCATCAATTATTTGACATATAATCAACTGATCTTGTAATGTCTTACACTTATGTTTAACAATAAAACAAAATCCATCAATGAAAATATTGTTTACAAAATTGACAAAATATTATTTTACTTGTCCTTGTTATTATTATTATAATATCAAAAATAAAAAATGAAAATAAAAGAAATTGTTAAAATCGTTAACAAAAAATTTATCTTGATGTTGTAATATTTATTTTATTTTTATAAAATTTATAATAGGTAAATTGGTGTTTTCCCGTAGACTGTGACTAATTCTCGAGGGGTAAAAATCTTTTTTTCAAATCCCAGAGGTTTTTATATAAAAAAAAAAAACAAAAAAAAGTATGAAATTGGTTTGCCTCAATTGCTTTTCACTCGGTTGGTTGGTCGGTCACAGGGGTTTATTTTGTGCACCAGGTAGGTAGCTAGGTTACTAGGTGATGTATGACTCTGGTGTTCGTTTTTCAACCCCACCTGGATTTCGTTCAATAGACGCGCGCGCGCTCTAATACATAATAGTTTTGTCGTTGTCATCAGACAGTGCCGCCACAACTCTCGAAAGGGAGGCCCGTGATTTTTTTTCTACCCAATTCCCCCTCTCCAGTGAAACATTCACTAATATATATCATTTCAAAATAATTATATCATTTATTCAAAATAATATTACATGATAGTAATTACTCTATCATTAAACTATTATCATAGATAAATTTGTTCAAAACAATAAATAATAATAATATTAAAATTTACATTTAAAATTCATTAAAAAATACAAGTGTAACTGTAAATTAACTGATAAAAAAATAACAATAAAAACTGAAAGAATTAACAATAATAAAAATAATAATAAAATTTTTTTTAAAGAATAAAAACACAATATCTATTCAATTTTATTAGAATAAAAAATAAAAATACTAAATAGAATTTAAATAAAACAAACATTATATAAATACACAATACTTTATTATTATTATTATTATTTATTAAAAAAAAAAAAAAGTAATATCATATATCAGGGTGTTTGTATTTTATTCGATATATCGTGAACAAACAAAACTTGGTTTGCGCAAAATATTCGTAGTGTATAGCGTTTACAGGTCGATGCTGTGTGAAAAGTGCGAAAGGTCACGGGGTTACATAGTGAATTTAAAAAATTATCATTTATCAAAAAAATATAATTAAATATAATTTTATTTATTTTTAAAAAAATAATATATATAAATAACTTTATAAACAATTTATGTATTTTATTTTTTATTTTAATTATTTTTTTTTTGATAAACTTGTTGGTTTTAAGGGATACAAGTAAATATTTAGTCAGACAAAAATTTAGTGATCATTTTATCTTGTGTCTAACAAGAGATAAATAAATAGTTAATGTGTATGACTTTTATTTATGTGTGTTCGTATGTGTGAGTGTGTGTATCAGGACGGGGTTAGCGAAAAAAAAAAAAAAAAAAAGTAGATATATGTATAGACTGAATAAGGGTTACATGAATATACACATTGAATCGCTTGTTGACAGGGTCAGGGTGTCTCAGTATGCTTTATGGAATCCATCAACTCATCTTCATCCCCTAATGACACATATTTTCGTCAGTGATCTTTGTTATTTTATCCGCACTTTAACAACTTCCTTCCTTCTTCCTCATAGAATTTTTTTTCTACCTTTATTTCCTTTAGTATTACTTTTTTTTTTTTTATCTTTTCAATTTTCATTTTTTTTTTTTCCGGATGTTTTATTTCTACAGTTCTATTAGTCCTTCTCTCATCTCAAAATTATCAAATAAATTAACTAAGATATTAAATTTAAATATAATAACAGTCGACGAAAAATAAAAAGAAATAAAAATATTAATTAATATATAAATGAAAATAGAAATATAATAAAATCAGAAGAAGAAGAAATGAAAAAAATAAATTGGAAAACATTTTAATATGCTCATCCGATGACTGTGACTAGCTAGCACAAACTATTTGGTAAAATCACAATTATATATACACTTGTATCAATCTTCAATATAATCATTAATCTTAAACAATCATTAATTAAAAAGAGAAAAAAAATTAAATAAAAATTTGTTATATATATATAAAAAAAAAAAAAAATTAATTAATAATAACGATGTTGGTGAATATTCTAAATTAAAATTTCAAACAATAAATTACCTAAAAGTGTTAATAATTAAAATTGAAAAAAAATGAAATTACAATTTTATATGATGGATAATAAATATTTATAGTAATGCGAAATGATTAAAAATATTGATGATAAAAAAAAAATTAAATCATCTCGTCAACAGCTATTATTGACGAGAATAAAAATTAAATCAAATGATTATAATTTGTCAATGGATGCATCAACAATAACAATGATAAATAAATTAATGAAAAAATCATCAATAAAAATTATTATAAAAACTGAATTAAAAATTATGAAAATATTCAAAATAAATAATAATCAATGACATCCCGTCGTGACGAGGGTGAGGGGTCAAATGTACCACCAAGTCCCTCGAGTAGTAGTTCAGATGATGAAAATGGTTTTGTAAATCGTCCAAAAGTTGTTGGTTTATTTGTTAAAAATTTAAGTCGTGAAGAGCTTGATAATTTATCAAAGGAAGGTATTTATGGACCAAGTGGTCAACCTAGTACATCATCAACAACAACAACAAATAATCAACGTACTAATTTAACAAGTGATACTATAATTTATTATCCATCGTCATCGTCATCATCAACAACAACAGTATCATCATCACCAACTGAATTATCAACTCCATCATCGTCTTTAACATATTCATTATCAACAACAACAAATAATCAACGTCATAATAAATCATCAAAACATGGTAGAAATTCTTCACGTGACAAACGTAGGCGTGATAAATTTCATGAATTACATTTGTCCAATGTACGACAATTGGATGAGAACAATCGTAGCAAAGACAATCGTACTAAAATGGATGATGAATCATCAACAAAACATTCCGATGATTCATCAAGGTTATCACCAGCTGGTTATGAAATATTTGAACAAGAAGATAGTTCAGAAATAACAATACGACAATTAAATGATGATTCTGTTGCTGAAATATCAATTGATATTGATGCTAGTGATATTTTTAATAAAAGTAATATGGATAAACCATCATTATCTGGTGGTGGTTTAGCATCTACATTTGCAAAATGTAGTCCAAAAAAATCACAAGATCATGGTGATGAAGAAAACTCACAAAATAAAGAAGAATATCATCAAGATTTTAATGTTTTACGTGATAATAATGATAATATTGATGAGAGAAATAAATCTAATCATGGTGATGATGACGATGATAATGATCGTGGTGGCGATGACAATGATAATGAGGATGATGATGAGGATGAGTATGATGTTGAATTAACAATTGAAAGAAGAAAAAGATTCCGTACACAAGACAGTATGAGACTTCGTCCACCATTAGTTGGTACTGCTGGTACATCAGCTGATTCAGGTACTGGTGGTGATTCAGCATCAGCTGAAATACAAGTTGATAATTATGCTGGTTTACAACCACATTCTTTATTATTATCATCAAATAATGAAAATAATAATAACAATAATGAATTACCAGAATCACAAAGTTTTGGTAATATTAGTTGTGCTAGTGGACATGATAATAATGAGTGTAGAATAAGTGGATATTATGGTGATGGTGATACTGGTGATATTGTTAAAAAAAATACAAGTGGATTTGGTAAAAATAGTGGTAGTTATCGTAAACAAGCGAGTGTTAAGCCATTTACTAGAGAAAGTCTTGATAGACTTGAGAATAGAACTGTACAACTTGTTAGAGAATACGGTTTTCAGCCGAGAAGAAAAACTTCTGTTGAAGATGGTGCTATACTTCCAAATAAGTTTGAGCCATTTCCGTCCGATCTCTATGGCAGACCACTTGAAGAAATTGACAACTTTATATATGATGAGGTAATACATTTTGATTATTTCTTTAGTTTTTTTTAATTTTAGCATAAAAAATTTAAACAACATTAATAAATTGTTATTAATTTTTGTTGAGAAAAAAAAAAATAATATATACTTTATATAAACATGTAAAAATAATAATAAAATATTATTATTTTTTTTATTTTTACATGCTGAGGATTGCTCAATTTTTCATCACGACTCTATTGTAGTTTTTAGGCTTGCTACTTTAATGTTTTTTGTATTTTCTTTTTTTTGTTTCATTCTCTTTTAATTTTTTGTTTGGAATTTTTTTTTTTACTTTTATTTCCTATTTTTTTTTTTTTTTACTCCTCATTTTTCTTGTGTACGCTGGAAACAGAGAGAACTAAATGGAAGTGAAAATAAAAAATAATGATAAAAACAAAGATAGAATGAATATATAGAACACATCTGCAAGCTTTTCATTTCTTTTCAATATTATAATATCCACTTTCTCGTTCTAATTGTTAGTATCGCAGTAGATTGAAAATTGAATTTTTTAATTATTCATTTTCATTTTTCACTTATCTATATCATTTCTTTTCTTTTTTTTTTTTTCATCTTTCATATTTAATCGACTCACTCATCATCATCAGTAAATACAAGAAAGGAGAAAAGAAAAAAAAAAATATTATTTCTTCCATTTACTTTTTTCATTTAATTTTTGCTTTTTTTTTAAGATAAAATATTTACATGAGATTTCTCCTTGGCCTTTGAATGTTTAAAAATAATTTAAAAAGAGGAAAAAGTTCATAGTATGATTGTGCAGCAGTCATTGCAGCAGTGAACATTTGTGGTGTTGCAGATCCAATGTTATCTATATCCCAAATGTTGAATACGGTTATACAGGTTATACTATTTACCCTCACCTATGTTAATGTATATAAACAAACATATATAAAAGTAAAACTATTATATTTTTTATTCCCCCATTATTTAAAGTATTTATCAACGACATAAAAATTTAAAATAATTTCGAATTCGTTTTTAGATATAGAAAAAAAAAAAAAAACAAAATGATTGGTTTAATTTGGTTATTTCGCAGTTTCAAAAACAATTTGGAATGTTAATTTAATTTGAATAACATTGAAGCTATTACGATAAAATTAAAAAAAAATCTTTACAAAATCAATTTGGTCAATATTTTGAATTTATTTCTTTCAGTGTAAACGATTTTTTAAATAATTTTATTTAATTATCATGTATTAATTTAAACTAATTGAAATTTTTATTTTCGGTCTAAGTTTTCTCAATTTATTGATTGGCTTAAATTAAAAAATTAAACGAGCAAAAATTTATTCAGTATAAATTAACAATTCTTTAAAAAATAAAATACGTAATTTACTAGTATGGATAAATGATTGATTAAATGGAAAATTTTCATTTGTTCTTTGACTTTAATATCTCAATGAGACTAGAAATTCGATATTTATCACAAAGTAGATATTTAAAATTTTTATTAAACATATATTGATGATATATGCATACAATTTATAAATTTAATACGAATATATCATTTCTGTATTACCATTTTTTTGTACACAATTGATTTTGTTAATATTAAAAATTCTATTCCCTCACTCAAGTGATAAAAATCAAAATTAGTCAGACCAATACAATTTCTCGTTTAATAAAACATAAAAATAAAAAATAAAATGTATAATCTCAATTTAAATGCTTTTTTTTTTACAAAATCAGTTTTTATAATATCAAAAATTTTTATCGATACAAAGCACATTCACGTATATTAATGTATAGACAATAATACATGTCGGATAAAGGTGTAAATGTGTGTTAAAATTGTTAAGTGCTTTGCAGTTGTAATACATACATAATAATTATATATATATTTAAATACATATATACATATATAAAAAGCTTCATCACGTCATTCAAGAAACCGTGTCGGAAACTCGTGTGAAAGTATACACAGTGCTATAGAATAATCTCCAGTCTCAAATTGTATTTCTCTCACCCTCTGGCGATCACTTGGATGCAGATGATGTCTCTGTGAAAATCCAACTGCATTTAACCAATAATATCCTCTGAATTTACATACACGTCATTTTTTACATACTTATACACTAATAACAAGCTTTTACATATTATTTTTTTACTTTATTTCTTTTTTTTTTTTACTTATATCTTATTTTACATTTCATAAACCACGCATAATAAAATTTAAAAATTCTTGCAGTATATTTATAATTTTATATCTACCATGAAAAATAAAGTCAAAAAAAGTTTTTTTGTCTTTTATTTAAATAGCTTTATAAATCTTGTGATTTATAATATACAATATGACTATTTGTAGCTTTGGAGTAAAATAAAATAAAAAAAAGAAAAAAAAAATTATTTTCCACAGAATTGATATATTCATGGAGTTAAACAAGCTTAACATTCTATAAATTTAATATCATTATTGATTATTGTTATTTATGTAATAACAACTTATAAGCAGATCAAAATTTAAAAATTCGGATAAAAAATTTGTAATCATATAATAAAAAAAAATTTTATGTTATTAAATTTTTCATCGTGTGATTTGTATTTATCGAAAAAAATAATATTTACTATAGTCAATTTTATAACTTTTTTGTTGACTCAACAAAATATATATTGTAATTAAAATTAGTGTTATCACCCAAGTGGAAAAAATATATTTAATTTATATTTAATGGAAATATAAATTAAATTCAATGGATATACAGTTTTGGACATACTAAAAGTAAATTTAGAAAAAATTTAGAAAAGATTTAGAACAAATATAAATTAAATTTAGAATATGTTCAAGTTTGGACATACTAAAATTAAACTTTTTCTAAATTTTTTCTTAATTTTTTTTTTTTAAAAATTTTTAAAATTTAATTTTCGTATGTTCAAAACTGTATATATTTTAAATTTAGTTTATATTTTTTCTAAATCTTTTCTAAATTTTTCTAAATTTTTTCTAAATTTAATTTTAGTATGTTCAAAACTGTATATATTTTAAATTTAATTCATATTTTTTCTAAATTTTTTCTAAATATAAAGTAAATATATTTCATATTTCCAATAAATATATTTTTTTCACTTGGGCATCTTGAATAAAATTTTAATTTTCATAGTTATAATATTTTCTAACTAAAAATATAAATAATGCATTCTTGCAAATTCAAGCTTATTATTATTTATTATTAATAAATAATTGTTTAAAAAAATACATACATATTTGAAGCACCAATCGCATCTGTATATATTTACGATTCATAAATTTATAATTATCGACAATGTTCATTCAATTATATTTTATTGTTTAACAAATAATATTATTTTATGTCGTAATAAAAATCTTTCATTTGATTTTAATTTTATACAAATTGATGCTAGTACGCATGCACGGTTTGTTATTTCATGAATATATATAAAGTGAAATAATTGAAATTAAATGCTCGTTATTTTTCATTTTATTTGACAACATTTTAGACTTTATTATGATATTAATCGAAAACTGATATTTTTCGCTACAAAAAATTATCATATAATAATTTAATATGAGGTATCCAATGCGCTAACTAATTATCTTATTTTTGTAAAGTTTTTAATGTAAAATAACTTATGATAGAAGAAAATTTTCTAATTATAATTACTCGCAACTAAACTTAATGATCTTGTTCATAAAATATGATCATTTTAGTCGAAAAAAAAGTCTATATAAATTTACCGCCACATCTTCAAGATCAACAAGAAAAAAAGAAAGTCGTTTTTCAACTTCAATGATTTTTGGCATTGATCCCAAATAATCTCGTATTTTTTTTGACCTTTTTCTCAACTTTTTTGTAAAATAATTCATCAGAAAATAAGCACATAAATTGGCAATTTCTCGAGTGCGATTAAAATTTAAAAAAATAAATAAAACAAAATAAAAAGAAAGGAAAATAAAAAAATTTACGAACGGAAAAATAAACTTTTGAGATTAATAGTATATAAGAAAAAACAAAATAAAGTAGAATAAAGAAAAAAAAAAAAAAAACAAGAAAAATGTTGATCTTGAAAAAAAGGTCATGGCTGCATATGTGATGTATTTGCATGTGACATATGAGTACATATACATGTTTATTTATTATATTGGTATATGACTGCATTGAAAATTTGTCTTCAAATAAAAATTTACGTCCTACATGCAGTACTGCATTGCGTATTAACATGAAGTATATTTTAACCACGAGTTCACTGCATAAACATGAAGTTGAAGTATTTTTGACATTTTACAAAATCAAAATACAACAAGTATAGAAAATAAATGACATTGTTAAACTCATCATTATGCACGGTATTTTATATTTCAACTTTTATACTCATTTTTTGATTCAACCACATAATCATCCCATGATTTTCTTCATTACTAGTATTTTAATTTGCTGCCCTAGTTATAAACATTGAAGTTTCAAGTTTTGTTTGCTTGTTTAATATTTAATTAACAACAACAATGATAAAGTAATAAATTTCTAAATAATTAAACATACAGTGTTTGCGTTAATTCAATTTTACTTTTTTAAATGAAGTTTATAAAGAAAATAATATTATAAAATATTATTCAATATATTTATATAGTATATATATTAATAATTTAAACTTTAAATAATCAGTTTTAATAATCAAATGATGTCTCGAGACTTGATAATGACCTAACATGACAAAGTTTCCTGTGTTGTATATTACAAGTGAATTATCTATTATAAATTCTTCAGGTGTTAAAATAACACTTTGTACATAAATAAAGTTTAACATGTAAAACAAAACACGTATTGTTACAATGTTGCAACATGTATGTGTGTGCATTGATTTACATTAACATGTAAATATATATATTGACATTAAGCACACCTTATCCTCAATATACAATAAACTTATGTATTTATATACCAGATGAACAAATCATGTATATATATACTGTTAAGCTTTCGTTGATTAATCATACGTGACTATAGAGATTCACCAAATTTCCTATACCCTTTTCATATACAAATGATTGATTGTAAGTTTGATCGTTTTGTATATTATTTAAAACATGAAATCACAATAGTACTAAAGATAAATTCAAATCGTTGAAGATTAATAGATAAATCAACAAGATGGACTAATTGGCTTTAAAAAAAAAAAACAAAAATTTATACTAGAAAAATTAAATTTATACCAGTGCTAAGATATATTTTATCTGAAAGACTGTGCGAACATACACGGGATAAAAATTTTAGGTACGGGTCTAGTAACAGTAGATTATCAGTCAATGTTTTAAAAAATTGAATGCCCGAGGCTCCAAATAACCCCTATGGATCCCTGGTTCTATTGGTAGTTTGACAATTTTAATCTTTTCAGTTCGACAATAATAAATACAATGATGATAAAAATGATAAAGATGAAAATCATAAAAATAAAAATAATATTTATTGTAGTGTAAGTTTTGATGGTCGCGATGGAAATGTTTCTGCGTCTGTACACGTTGTGTATATATGATCTCTCAAATATCTCCGAGAGACATAATGATTTTTACCCGGGTCAACACAACGTCAACGTTGACCAATGGCGAAAAAACATCTCTGCCTGCGAAATTTCTCCAACTTTTCTACGTCTTTTTAAAATTGCTGTAACCAAAAAAATGGCAAAACATACAAAACTCAGAAAGAAAAGACTTTCACCTTGGTGTTTTATTTTATTTTATCGATCACTCACTCGGTTTTTTTTTTTCTAAACAACTGCTAATTATAATTATTTAAAAAATTTCGGGCATAGCCTTGGTTGTTTATTATAACTAGGGCTTCATGCGGTACAAGACGAGACGAGATTCAACGAGTCTCGGTATCGGTCTCGCTCGTTCGCACCAGGTCTCGGTCTCGGTCTCGTCTCGGTCTCGTCTCGCAAGTATCGCCGGGTCTCGCTTTTATACTAATAATTTTTCGTTAAGTAAAATATAAAAGAATATAGAAACTGAATGATTGAATGATATATAAATATTTTATTAAAAATTCATATAAAATAAAAACAATTAATACTATATTTTTTAATATTTTAAAATAGTAAAAAAATATATTGGTTTCCCTGGGCTATAATAGGAATCGGGTACAGTTTGAACGCATTACAAAGTCGACATCCATGTCTGTCGCAAAAATGAGTTGTAGGAATTGACGGTTGGAAAATGTTTAAAGAAGGAGAGGCACCGTGCAAGAAACTTCCTAATAAGAAGTATAGCACGTTAAACAATTCATTTTTTAGTAAAAAGTTATAAAATAATGAAATAAATCAAATAAATATTAAATTATTTTAATTCATATTTTATATCAATAAAACTAATAAATTAAATCATACAAAATTATAACATGAATAATTTTTAGAGTTTTTAAAATAATTTTTCCGAAAAAATATAAAAAGAAAAAATGTTCAAAGTTGAAACTTTAAATTTTAAAAATCAATGAAGTAGTTGGACAAAAGTCTTTAGAAATTCCATAAACAAACAATTGATTTTTTTTTTTCTTTCTCTTCATTGATATGTATTTTTCCCTTTTCACGAAGTAAAATACTGCTTTTAAAACATCAGATACAAAAAATATCAGCTTAGGGAAATATAATCGGCGTAACTTTAAAATTTTCATAGGTAAATATAAGGCTTGTAGATATCTTGTTGTGCCTGTAGCGTCAGTGTCTTACTGTGCAGTATTATACTGCATAACAGTTCTTCTTTTCAATACGATTCGTTACGAGAAAAAAAAAAAAAAAAAAAATTCGATCTAAAATTTTCAAAGTCTCGCGATACCGGCGAGACTTTCAGTCGATACTCTCGGTCGCGGTATCGGTATCGTTTTGACGACTGAAGACGGTCTCGGTCTCGGTCTCGCGTCTCGCGAGACGACGCATGCGAGACCGAGACTAGTCTCGGTACCGCATGAAGCCCAGCTAATTATAACATGGGAGTATACTAAAAATAAAAAAACTTTAAAAAAATCATTTTTGGTCATTTTTTCTTGTAACTAAAATTTTTTTAACTGAAATACTACGGTGGAGCGCTCTACGAAAAATTATATATCTAGAATATACGCCTTTCAGATGCATCCAAATGACGTACATCCAGGGTATACATATGTATATTTTTTCGTGCGGAAAGCGCTTTGTTCCCGTTTTGTTGTATCATATATCAATTTAAAATAATTTGAGTTTTTATTTTTGGTCTAATTTTCCTCAATTTATCGATTGGCTTAAATTGAAAAATTAAACAAGCAAAAATTTATTCAGTATAAATTAATAATTATTCAAAATATAAAAAAAATATAAATGATTGATTAAATGTAAAATTTTCATTTGTTCTTTTACTTTAATATCTCAATGAGACTAAAAATTCGATATTTATCACAAAGTAGATATTTAAAGTTTTTATTAAACATATATTGATTATATATATGCATAGAATTTATAAATTTAATACGAATATATCATTTCTGTATTACTATTTTTTTGTACACAATTGATTTTGTTAATATTAAAAATTCTTTTCTCTCAGTCAAGTGATAAAAATCAAAATTAGTCAGACCAATACAATACAATTTCTCGAAACATAAAAATAGAAAATAAATCATTTTATAAATCGTAAAAGCTATCAATCATATTCGAGCCAATTTATTATCAATTGCAAAAATTTTATCATTATATTTTAAATTGAAAATATATAATAATATTCTGCTGTATTAATTAATTTCAATTATTATTATTTTGTCATTTTTATTCATTTATATTTATATGCTACAAACTATTTTTATTATTATTCAATATTTATTTTTTAAGCTTATTGAATAAACAGAAATCAGACGATGATCATTTTTTATTTTTTTTTAACCATCAATGTTCCGGTATGTCTTGAGAATCATACCCGATATTTATTCAGTCTTCAGGCATTTGAGCCTAAATAAAAAATTAAAGAATAATAATATATGCAGGCTTGAGAGACATTGAAAGACTACGATCACCTGAGGCTATAAATTTACTTTTATTTATATACTTTTCTTCTCTTGCGGCAAATTTTATAACGGTAAAAAAAAAAACTTAAATTTTTTGTAAAAAAAAAATATTAGAAACTACACATAATCAAAAATTAAAATTAAAACTAAAAAATGAATCTCGTAGAGTAAAGTGATGAGACAAGATGGAAAATAAAATAAATTACGAAACTGAAATTCGTCAATAATTTAATTTTCAATCTTATAGCCTTGATTCTAAGATTTTCTTGGTTGTAAATTTAATTTTACCTATACACGTGGCAAATAACTTGATGCACTTTAGTTATAAAATCTTGACCATAATGAAAAAAGATAAAAAAAAAAAAAAAAAAGAAGAAAAAGAAGCAAAAAATAAATCTTTAAAAGCTTTTTGAATTTTTAAATTTCGAGTCTTTTATTCAAGTTGATTGTAAAACATTTTTAGAAAGTAATAAAAGACAAAATTTTTGAATAAGTTTATTTATAAATTGATAAAAAAATAATCTATACATTAAGAAAAAAAAATTATTATATAAATCTACATATATGAGATTAAACTGACCGAGAAATTTTCCGATGAAAAATTTTGCATTATTTATTTTCTATATGCATATTCTATAAATTTTGCAATAGGTATATATTTTTATCAAATTTTTATCTTTTAAATTTGATCATATATTTTAACAGTATGTCTCTGATAAAAATATTTCTTTAGATTTTTTTTCCATATCTCATTTTTAAATTTATAGTTCATGAAAAAATTATTTCGGGTTTTTTCAATGCACCAAATAATTCAGAGTATTTCGAAAAATATTTTCGCCAAGAGTAGTCGTTGCTAGGCTTATCAAACAATTAATTCAACTCAATATATTATTACAATCAAATACTATTAATTTTTTAGTTGAATATAAACAAAAATTTTATTACAAAGCCGATTTTTTCTCAGTGTAGAATATTATATATAAAAAAAAATAAAAATTTCATAACGAAAAATATTAACTGGGTGAGTATGACGGTTATTATGAGATAAAGAAGAAGGGTTAAAATTATATAAGGATAATACAAACATAAGAAAAAGAACAAAGTTAGTCTAGTTAAAGCTCAAATG
The DNA here is from genome assembly GCF_014905175.1 of Aphidius gifuensis. NCBI lineage: Eukaryota > Metazoa > Arthropoda > Insecta > Hymenoptera > Braconidae > Aphidius > Aphidius gifuensis. Next base: position 20,156,492 of record NC_057788.1, on the reverse strand, counting down.
TTGGAGGACATGTTAATGTAATGAAGCACATACTGAGGTCATATTTATATATATTACAACTCAACATACATGCATAGTGCAGAAGAAAAAAAATATCGATATTTTATATAGTTATATATATATTGTATATAAAATGCGTGTAAATATATGACGTCATTCTGTCGTGCTACATTAAGTATGGCGGGTTTTGTACATATAGTGATATGTATCATATACTACTACAACATACATTGTGTCCTTGTTTATAATATTTTTATTCATTCTATAATTTATTTTTATTTTATCACAATTACTTCACTACCTAAATCTAATAAACATCATTTTATTTCCCCTATTTTTTTTTATATTTTTTGAAATAATAATTGGACAATAATTTTGAAAAATTTTATGTACATTATTTTGTTTTTTATTTGCTGAAATAAAACAATATAAAAATAAAAAAATATTTTTAATATAATAAATTTTTCATGTTAATTAATTTAGGAAAGGTATGTTGTAAAAAAAAAAAAATTATATTGCTATTTTGAATGGAATTTTTAATATGAATCATATTTCTAAATTTTAATTTTAATTGAATAAATTTTATTAATTTCATTAGAAATAAAAAAAAATATATATTTAATTTAATAATTTGTTCAAATTTTAAATACGATTGGAGCTGCAGCAGTACATTCATGAATATACTATATTTTTTTTCGTTGACTAAAATTTTTTAACAAAATCGATTTTGTTTGTAGAATAGTTTTTTTTTCTCAGTATTTAAATTTAAATAATCAATACTTGTAAATTTAAGCTGGTTACTGTTATTACAATTATTAATAATAGTTGATTAATATAGTTTAATAATAAGATATAAAAATAATAATTATCTCTTTAACAGTAAATTGTCACGCGATAATAATTTAACTTGGATAACGAAATGATAATGTGAAATTTTGAGGCAATTCAGAAAATCAGTTTTAACGTATGATTATACAGCAACCTTGACTAAGAAAATTATGTAAATTATTACATAGTATTGTACAAATATATACACAAATACTTACACAATATGGAATATACATACCAAGTTATGCAGCTAAACGTTGAATTTAGCCAAGTTGAAATAGAGTTTATACATGTATTCCCAAGCGGTAGATAATTTTATAAAGTCAGTAAACCTCACATATATGTTTTAGCTTATATATGCTTATGCGTATGTAGCTAAGGATATATATCTGTTTTAAAAATAAGACATATGTTACACAGCTCTATACAGTGAAAGCATCTTGGCAACGGTCTTGAAAAAACTATCTTTAAAAAGTTTTATATAATAATTCATTCCATTTTCTATTTAACTTGTTGTTATACCCAATAATTTTGTATTATACCAGAATGTGTTAATTTGTTATTCGTTCAATTGAATTCAAGGATACTTGAGATTTTTTTGATAATTAAACAAATATAATCATTTAAGTATATATATTAAAAATTTATATTCGCAAATTTAAATGCAATTTAAATGTTTTTCAAAATAATATTATTATCAAGACTTTGGTCTCAGTTTAAAGTTTATGAAAATATTAAACCACTAATTTGATTAAAATGACTTCATGTAATCATGTCATTTCATATGAGTTCATACATAATAAAGTAAAAAGTTTATATTACAAAAAAACTTTCTATACAAATGAAAAATTTTACGAATCGATGTTGAAAGCAGTGAAATATTAATATGAGGGATGAAGAAGAAGATAAAATAGAAATAGTCCATATGTAAATTTAGGCGTTATCAACTGTGGCAAGCTGCCAAAAGTCGAGCCCTCTGTGCCTGCAATCACAACCAAAAAAAAAAAAAAAAAAAATTGCAATGCATGCTTGAAGAAACAAAATAAAAACCGGAAATATTTTGTTGGTTTGTTTCGTGATATTACCAATGCAATTGTTATATATGTATATAGAGAATGTAACCTGAACTGTTATGTTTACAACTGTGTCCAACATCCACTCCAGTTTTTCAATATGCACTTTGATTGTATATATCTGCATTTGGCGTTTCATTGTTCAGTAAATCGATACAGTGTATTTACAAGAAAAAAAAAAAAAAAAGAAAACGCATAATAAATAAAAAATAAATAAATAAATAATCTAAACTTTAAATTCTAGGCTAGATTGATATTTGAAATGAAAAAATTCGGGTAATTTTACTATTTTATTTATTTACTCTTTTCATTTATAGCATACTTTGGGTTTATTCATGTGATATTATTACTGACCTTGATATATAATTTTAGTCTGACCAATATTGAGTTTGACTACTTGACTCCCCCAAAACGATAATCGTTCAACAAAATTATATGAAACAATATCGATAACTGGGAAGTACTTTGAGTTGAATTTTTTTTTTTTTTCTTTGGTTTTCCTCTCTTTTTCTCCCTTTGCCATTTTATTATTTTCTCTTTGTTGAAATATGTATTCATGTATATAAACTTGGTTGGACAATTTTGCGGATAACCACAAGCACGCAATGCTTTGCCATTGAGTGGTGGTAATCGAGCACGGAAAAACTATTTAGGTCTGACGAAAATCGTGAGTATAAAGGGTTAAAATAATAAAAGAGGGCTAAAATAATAAAAATAAAAAAGTATGTAGATATATTTACATGCACCAACATGAGTAATTTTTTTTTTTTTTTCATTTTCAAATCATGTTATTTGATTTATCGAGTTTATTATCAATCATTTTACTCGATTAGCCAAATTAATTATTATTAGTTCCTGTCATAATTTATCATAATTACTGTCTCGATAATCAAACAACCAGGTGATCAATTGTATATCAATATTTTTTTATACTGCTCATTTTATTTGATTTGTTTAATTTTATTTTAGTGAAAAAAATAACATATTTTATTTATTTATTTTTAACACTAATGTTTGACAGGAAAATTAATTGACATTGTATGTACAACGTATTATTTAAGTTACAACCTTGACGAATTGATTTTTTCCGGTCGCCTAGTGTGCAAAAAAAAACCAATACAATGAATAGAGTTAGAAAAATATAAATAAAATTATTAAAAATATAATCAAACAAATATTTGGACATATCAACCTGTAAATTTATTATTCTTGTTACACATGAAAAATTATTCTGCAAATACCAACAAATTTTACTTGTTGCACAAGACATTTTTTGCAACAGGTTATATATATCCTTAAGTATTATGTTATCATTTCAAATAGTGTTTTAATTTCACAAATTTATATCGTTATATTTTGGCGCACATGATGACACACTTGTGTATATAACTCGTTACATTTATTTATCAAGTGAATTAAATTATTTGGTCAAGGTTACATATACAGAGGGGAACTTATTTTATACATGTGTGAGAATTTATACAAAGCAACATTACCGACAATAAAGCTTAATATGATTTGTTAAAGGGTGTCATAAAAATAAAATGACAGTGAAGAATGATCAGTAGTTGTGAGTACTGACAAACTTGCTTCGGGGCAAACAAAATAAATATATATACGTCTGATATTTCATGTGAAAAGAGTAAAAAAATAAAATAAAATGGAGCATTCGTTGATAATAGTGAATAAAAAACAAGGAAATGAAGATAATGAAAAACTGAAATCAATAGTTGGAACTGATGAATTAGAATTGATACGTAAACGTTTTAGAAATGCATATCGTAAATCAAAACCATATATATTATCTGGACTATCAATGAAAAAAAAAATTAATAATGATTATTATTGGTTGTATATTGAACAATTAGAAACAGAAAAAAATAAAATACCATTAAGTAATGAAATTGAAAAACCAATCAAAACTTATACACTTGATGATTTCGCTATACCAAATGTGAGTTTTTTTTTCCATTTTGATTTGTAAAAAAAGTAATAAAAAAAAAATGAATCGTAAAATTGTAAAGTAGGTTAGTAAAATGTTATAAATATTATAAATGACCACGACAAGATTTATTTAACGTGTCAAAAGTTTCTCCGTAGGAAGAAAAAATAAAAGATTGGTGTACACTTTTCCTAATCCATTTTTGCTAAAAAAATTTTTTTTCTAAAACAATAGATTTCTAAGGAAATTTTTTTTTATAAAACAATATTTGCTAAAGATAAATATATATTATAAAAAAAAAGTTGCTAAAACAGAGCTACTTTCATATTAACTAAATTTTCTGTTTTTGTTTTTATCATTATATGTATATTATTACATATTAATAAAATAAACAAATATATCTATTCAGGAGACGTATTAGGAGCCGAAAACATACGTTGTTGCTTATTTCATTTAAGAAAGAGTGTATACCGACACATCCAACATGAAGGTCTGCAACGAAATTATTGTGATCAAGAAGACTCTAGCATTAGAGACGCGGGTCGATTGTTAGTCGCTTTATCGTTTGTGCTACTGACTGATATTGTTAAAGTCTTTCGATCTTTAAAGGAAGAAATGCCAGAAGATTTCTTAGATATATATCAATATTTTGGGAATACTTACGTCACTGGTGTAGTTCGAAAAGGGCGAGGCAGACCGCGAGATGTACCCCCTCGTTTTAATCCAATTTTGTGAAGCCACTGTTATTCAGTGTTACAAGGTACCACTCGAACATATAACATTTCTGATTGCCAGTTGTGCTCAGGAAAGATCCGAAGAGGAAGAAATTAGAAATACAATACGTGACATCGTGTCTAAATATCAAGATTATGTTGATAATGACGATATTTTAACTTATATTAAATCTTCAAGTTACAACATTCATATATAAAATAAAAATATAGAAAATAAACGTGTTTAGAAACAATTGATTATTTAGAAAAAATTGATTTTTTAGAAAACCTAATTTTGAAAAAAAAAATATTAGAAAATATATTTTTTAGAAAAAAATTTTTAGCAAAAATGTACTCCTACCAAATAAACATTTACACAGACAGAAAATGAACAAAAGAAAACATATATATAGTTGGTTATTCAACGATAGAGTGTTTATGTATATTGCATGTTTAAATGAAGCAATTTAAGTACAGAAGACGAGCATCAATGGTACCAAACACTGCACCATGAACAAAAATTGAAAAGGGCTTTTCATTGGCACTTTCTTCAACTAAAATAGAATTTTAAAATAACAATTCACATGGTTTATCCTTTTACCTTATTCATTCTCGTTTATGACATTCATAAATAAATTGTCTTTAGTGAAAAAAGATGTTATATATGATATATGATAAAAGTAAACTTGTACTTTAGCATACCAAGTTTGAACATATCATAAAACAAGTGTAAAAAGTATTCATACACAATAGATTTTCTTCTAAACATTTAATTCTATGGATGATATTTTTTTAAAAAACAAATAAGTCCACTTGTTGTAAACATATAAGCAATTATCCAGTGGTAAAAATAAATTTTAAATTTATTAGTCATGAAAGCATTTGTCCAGAAAAAATTACTCCAAAAAATTATTAGTTTATAAATAATTCGTATTAATTTTTAAAATATTATTGTATATATTTTTATTTCACTTTTAGTGTGCCATCAACCCCCAAGTATTTATATGCATATAAATACACACATACACACACATATATACGGCATGTTTAACTTGACAACTTTATAAAGTCACTTGTTTTCCAACTATAAAGCAATATATATATCCTCATAATAACAAATAACTAACGATCTAATAAAAGTGTTCAGGCCCGTGGTATATAGGCCTATTATCACCTGTCACTTTAATGATAAAAGAATATTTTTATCTTCATTAAATAAATATTATATTATATAAGTATATTGACAAGTTTATTATTTAAAGTTACTATTTTTATTTTCACTGCAGAAAATATACTTTAATTAAATTTTTAATCATGATTTAATTTTTATTTATTTTTTTATTTATTTCCAGTTGGTATATATATACGGTTTTTAAAAGTGGGTTACACTTGAGAAATAAACGTTAAATAAAATTGAATAAAGGGATAATAAAAGGTAAAAAAAAAAAAGGAAAAAATTAAATAAAACTCTTTTTTTTTTTTATTTACAGCATTCGGTGAAAATAGGTCGATTAAACTAACACTGAACAAATCGCGTGTCTTCAATCTTTCAAATCGTTTTTCAAATTGTTGGTATATAGTGATAAATAAAACAAAGAAATGGATAAGACAAAAGAACTGTGGGATATAATGAAAGAGATAAAAAAAAAAAATTGTAAAATGATAACGAGTATTCACAAAGATTTTTTTCAATAGTTCAATAATTTTTTTTTTTTTTTCGTTTGTTATTCAAGTTACAATGTATCATTTTATGATTTTTATTCGAATTTAAATTTATAAAAAAAAAAAAAAGGACAAGTAATTACAGAGTAAGATAAAAAAAAAAAATTGGAGAAAATCAGAGAAACATTTTTCACTATATTTGTTAAATATTTAATTAATATATATTTTTCCGAGTTGTGAAAATGAAAAATTTAAAACAATTGAGGTTTAAAAGTTAACTTAGAAAAAGTTTAAATAAAAATTGAATGTGTATGTTTTGTTTTCAATTGTCACGCTTCGATAAAAATTAAAAAATATGTATAGCTATTCAAAAATATGTACTGTCTCGAGTATTTGAAGGAGAAATTCAAGCTTTATCAAGCGGAAAATATTTTGCATATTGGTTTTTCATTATTGTTATTTTGTTATTATTATTTTATTTTTTTGTGTTTCATTATACAAGAGCTGGTTTTGCTACACCTCAATGATCAAAATTCCATAACATATGCCAACAGCGATTGTGTTTAAATTTCACTTTTATGAAAATAAAACTCATCGATGAAGAGTCTCGAAATTTTAACAAGGGAATATGGTTTTGATAATAGATAGACATGTACTTTTTTTTTAATTAAAAAAAAAATGATTGAAAAAGACTTGAAGCATTGCAATCAGCCTTTGATAATTTTGAATAAAATGAAACTGTTTGTAAAATGATAAGAAATATTCAACTGGCAGATTAAAATTTAATCATTAAATTCATTTCCGGAATGAATAATTTTTTTACGTTTTTCTTTTTGACAAAAGATTGAAGAGAATAAAAATATTCTCTCAATCAAAATAATAATAATAGTAAATAACAAAAAAATGATGAATAAAAGAAAATTATTTCTCGTTTGAATCTTTGGCTCATCGTTGTCAAAAAAATTTTTGTTGTCAACGTTTGAAAACGAAAGACTATGAAATAAGAAATATTCAATTTTTTGTTTTTGCACTTGCTGGGTTTACACCTTTATCCGGTGTTCACTTCTGGAGGAACAAGGAAAAAAAAAAATAAGAGTACAAAGTATAAAAAACAGGAAAAAAAAAAAAAAATAGAAAGAAAAGCTGGTAGGACATGAGATACGTGATGAACACCCATCGTGACCTAAATTTTCAAAGAGGCATATATCTTTTTTATACCTTCGTCGACTCAACTGTTTTATGACTTTTTTAAAAATCCATTTTTTTTTCTATTTCAATGAGTTTAACTGTCAAATAAACTTGTCATCGTTATTATGACATTAATAAAAACTTGGACTTGGAAAAAAATAACATCTATCAGCAGTTAATGTTAAAAAAATTCAACACTGTTTTGTTAATTAAATCCTCAGTTATTAAAAACTTTTATGCTATTAAAATTTTATTATTTTTTTTTTAAATATTTTTTAACAATAAAATAAAAACTAAACAAAAAAAATTGAGATAAAAATGAATGTGAAAAATAATAACTAGTGAAAATATTCTAGTGAAAAGTAGAAAACTTCAATTTCCTTTTTTTGATTTTCTATCGCACATTTGTTGAAAAAAAAAATAATGTGCACAAACATGTTTACAAAATTCAGTTGTATAAACGGTTAAATATATAAATATAAAAATAAAGATTTTTATTAATCATAAATTTTCATAATTGAACTTTGTTACAAAAACTTTTAATAATAAAAAATAAAAAATGAAAATAAATGGTTATAAAAAACATAAAAAAAGGCTAAACTAATTAGAGTCATGGCATGTGCAGACAAATTTAATTCCACAAGAGAACGAAGCTTTTTATCAGATTATTATCTTGATCCCGTGAGTTTCCCCTCTGTATCTTGTTTTGTATATTATATCTGACTAATATATACATATATTTTTGTGGGTGACCCTTAGATATCTTTGACCTGATACCATCACACGCAAGCGCAACTTAAATCACTGTGTTTTACCCCAAAATATTTTATATGCACATTTATCAACATTAACATATATATTTTAAAAAAATATATTTATGAAATACCTGCTTTTTGATAAAAATCTTATTTCTCAGTCTCACTTGTATAAAAAAGTCAATGGACAAACAAAAATTTCTCATTTAATTACCCAGTTTTATATATTATTTTTTAAATATATGTATACTGACCAACTTTTGCTCATTCAATGGGCTGATTTGCATTTTAGTGGGCTGATTTAAAAAAAAATAGAAAAACAGTGAAAGTCAGGGGGAAGTCGAAAAGTCACTTGAAAATTTAGTTGTTTGAAAACATGGATGAATTAGGGGAAGTTAGGAGAGTCAGGAAGCTGCTGAAATTATTATTTGAAATATGTACTTTATTTATTTATCATCTACGGGTTATAAAAAGTCTTTTTTTGATAATGAATTTTTTGAATGTTTTAGTATTTTCCCTGGTTGAAAACATCCCTTGAATAAACATGAACGTGTATAACCTATATATGCTTATACATGTTGCCTCGATCAGCTCCTTCGATTTTCTACCAGGGTTTCTATCTGTTTATTTTGTCATGCTGAACATAAAATTGTTTGTTTTTAAAGCTTCGGAGCTTGGATGTATCTACCTTAAATTTTGTCAATAAATATTTTGATAAATAATTCAATGAATAACAAAAACTAATAGGTTTTTTAAATTTTACTTTTATTTATTTGAAATGATTTGCATGACTTATTGGAAGTCATGGAAAGTCAATTCAAAAAAATTATTATACAAGTCATATTATTATGTAACGAAGAGTCATTGAAAAATTTTAATGCGTCATAAATCAGCTTGTCAATTAGATTTATTAACTTAAGTTGACTCAAATAGTTGACTTAATTTGATCAGTGAATAGCCTCTTGAATTTTTAAACTCAAACCCATCAATAGAGCGAAAAAAATAAAATCAAATGAAAAAAATCTCAAGTATTTCAAAATTATATAAAATTAATAAATAAAATAGAATAATTTTAAAAGACATTTCAATGCCCTTCATATCAGCAAAATTGGTTTTTTTTTTCAACTTCAAAACTATAAGAGCAACCCAGGTAGAAAATAGAGTCAATTTGACGTCAATTTGAGGTCATTTTTTGACTTTACATGTTAATTTAATATGAGAAGTCAAAAAATTGACTTTTATTTCTACCTGGGAACAATGGTATTTAGTTAACAAAAAATATCTTTCATTGTTTTTGAAACTGTAAAAAAAATTAACTCAATTATTTAAATTGCTAATTTATTCAACATATTAATGCAAATTATTATTATACTTATAAAATAATTTATTATTTAAAATATTTAAAAAACATGATTGATTAATCCATAATATTGTTTTTATATGTTTCAGACATTTTGTGTTGTTTCAAAAAGATTTCGTAAAAATTATATACACAGATTTACAGCAACAAAGAGTTGGTTTATATTTTCACCTTGGAATAAAGTGAGACGTTGTTGTATCTTCCTAAGTACAAATCAGTACTTTGATTACGTTGTCATACTGACAATCGTTTTAAATTGTGTCTTCCTTGGTATGACAGAACCGATTGAAGAAGCCGAGTATGTATATCCAAATTATAAAATATTATTTTTGTATTATCTATAAGTTATAGCTAATGATTCAAAATAACATACTTTTATTTTGTTGATCTTGAAACACGTAAATAAGAATAAACCCTTATCAAAATTTTTCATGCATCAAGGGAGAAAAAAATTTTACATTTACCTTGAGCATTGCGTGATGAGCTAATGCTATATATACCCAAGTGAACGTTCACTTTCTTTTTATTTATATTATTTGTTTTCTTTTTTTTTTTTTTTTTTCGGGCGACATGGCGATACAATCTCAGTGGCAAGGATTACCTGGGGATATAACCCTAATTCTAGTATCACTCAAAGCAAAACGGAAGCATGCCTGAGCACAACATGTCGTGATCAAGTTCACCTACATAAATTTATTTCTATTTATCATTTTCTTTCATTTTCAAAATTTCCATTATTTATACAACAAAGTTCAACTACTATTTATCAAAAACATGATTATGAAGGGTAATTTTTTTTTTTCCTTTAATATTTTTCAATGATGCTTGACATTTTTAAAGTAAAAAAAATAATAATCAACTGTAAATAATGGTTGAAATTTTTTTAATTCAAATTGTTTTAAAGATTATTAATTAAAAGTATTTGGTTATTTGAAGTTACGAAAAAGTAATTTAATTTATATTTAATTGTTTTAGTTAATTAATAATTTTTAATTTCATTTTTTATTTTTTTAATCATTTTAGTGAATATAGATATAATTTGTATCATATAATTTTTTTATTTTCTCATAGTAAATTTATGATTAATTCATCTTAAATCAGACATGTTTCCATGATGAATTTAATATTTGTTTCATGAGATAAATTCACTATGAATAATTTTCTTTTTTTTACACAAACAAGCTCATATTTTATTCGTTGTTGAGATCAGTGATTCAACAGTATTTTGCAGTCTAGGGGTATAAAAAAGAATGAGAAACTTTGATAAGTAAAATTGAAAAACTTCATCATGGTGAAATTAATTTAAATGAATATTAACATCTTAATATTATACTCTAATTTTGAGTTAATTTGTCAGCGTGAAATATATTGAATTTAAAATTCATTAGACATTTCACCTTGTCCAATGAATATTGAATAAAAATTTTGTGGTGATAAATAATCAAGAGGTTCAATTCTTAATTAAAAAATTTTATAAAATAAATAAAATTATTCCAAATAATTTGAGTGATGGCAAAAAAAAATAGTGGCAAATAAAATAAAAATACAACAATTCACTTTAAATTTTAGATTTACTTAGATATATAGAACGGGCTCTATTAAACGGCATTTTCAGGTTCACAAATCGATTTCACGGTAATGAATATACGATACGAATAATTGGAACGTAAAACTATTTTTTTTTCTCTACATTTTTTACATTTTTTTTAGGGTAAAAAAAATTGAGAGTATTTTTTTGTAAGTTTAAAATTAGACCAAATTAAAATTACGAAATGTTGAAATAAAATTTTTCAAGTGAAAAAAAATAGGTTGGAATTACAATTATAAAAATAAATATAAATTACATTTATATTTTGACATAAAAATTTAAATACATATTTTATATTTTTACAGTCAAATAAAAAATATGAAAAATACTCAAAAAATATATTTAAAACGAAATTTGTATGCCGAATGTAAATGTAATATTTATTTTTGTATCATATGTTTTTTTAAATAATTAAAATTTTTTTCCAATAAAATTCAATTATATTTTTATTAAAATTTTTATTTTTTAAAACCATTTCGTGATTTTTTTTTTAACTTTTATCAAACTTTATAAAAAAATATAGATTCAAAAAATTAGTCATATAAACTTTAATAAAGCTCTAGTAAATAAATAATTAGATATTTATGGCTTTTTAATTTTTAATTTTTATAGATTACTTATTGCAAATTTCAGTTATAAACAATTTCCGATTGATTAATTGGAACGGATTATCGGAAAATTTTCAAACACTCTCTCGAATTTGGAGATTAACAAAAAAGAATTTTAAAACCAAAATTAACCTTTACAGTTTATTTTCTAAAAATTTATATGTGATTCAAAAAAAAAAAAAAATAGTTTAATTAATTCTTCTAAAATTAGTTGGTCTTCTAAAATTTAAAAATATTGGATTCTTTTTTAATTATTATTTCAAAAGTTGCATCTTACTTTTGAAAAGTTTAGTCTTGTAAAATAAAACTCTATAATAAAATTTTTTATTTCATTTTTTTATAAATTCTCATTTCAAAATGTCACTGAGAATCCATCTACAAATTGCCCGAGGGAAATTCGAACGCATTACTTTTATTCTCCTTCGTTAAACCGTTAAGCAATGAGAATCTAAAGGTGAATAAAATGAGAAAAAAATAAATATAATTTTATTTCATCGTACATAATTTGAAACATGGGTAAAATTTTCACTACGAGTTTTCAAAAAATACCCTAGAGATAAACGCTAATTTCAAAAAACTTTTTATTATGTCCGACAAACGTAATTATTATGCTGATTCATCATTGTATGTATATTGTTTGCAAAATTCAAATTTATAATATATCGTTGCAAAATTAAAATTAAGGCAGTATGTAAATCCCAAGGTAGGATAATTCTTTGGGTTCAAAGAGGCACCCTTGTAACCATAGCTTAAAAAAATAATAAGTGCCCTCTAATGTCTAAAATTTGTATACTTTACTGACGCGTCTTTAGAAGTATGAGTGAGGGCGCCTCGTATTTACACACACTAATACTACTTCAGCAGATTTTCAATGCTTCGCCTGGTACTTTTTGACTGTTTTTGACCCTAAATTTTCGTCTTAAATAATTAATAACTTTTAAAATTCGTGGTAGAAATCGATGATTTTTTTAAAATTATTTTTGTTATTAAAAGAAGTATAAGCTGTAGTAAAATAAAGGTTTTCTGTGAGAGCGTTTTTTTAATAGAAGTGAAAACGTGCCGATGCTTCCTATGCTTGTGTGTTAAAGTGTTAAATTGTTGTCAACTTTGACCCTAATTATCTCAGTCAAATCGTGGTAGAAAATTACAAAAAAAATTTAATAAAATAGATCTTTATTTCACTTAAAAAATAAGCCTTCTTTGATCAAAATCTGTGAGAGGGAATTTTTTTTCAATATTTTGACATACTGCCTTAAAAGTGTCAAAAAGCTATTATTACAAAAGTAAAAAGTCAGAACTCCAAATTGGCTTTCAATTTATATTATAGCTATTTTACTATAAAATATTAGAAATAAATTATCAATTCAAAAACTGAATAAGTGAATATGTAATTATATAATTGAATAAATTATAATTGTATATCTTATCAAATATTAGCAAAGTAGTTTATATGAATAATATTTGTCATTAAAGCTAAAATAATAATAGTGGATAAAATTTATGTAAAAAATATTTATTTTATATTTTTTATATTTTTATATATAACCAGTTGACCATAAATATATATATGGAAATATGAAATAACTACAAAATATGCTCAAAATTCCTATGCCCAAATATAAATCTGATTTATATTTGATGTTATTAGAATTTAAATATATTCTAAATACATTTCAATTGTAATTTGAATTTATGGATCATGCATATATTTTTTTCACTGAAAATACTGTGATTGTTTCATACTTAAAGATCAAAATCCAATAAAGATATATCTTTTTCTTTTTAATCCATGAAACATACGCCTCTTCACTATTAAAAACTCTCAAGTTTTTAAGAAAAACTTACAGAAAAGTAGCCAAGACACTTGTCAAACAAAATTTCAAACATTTTACATACTATAAATTATTTTCTTCCATAAGAAAACACATAAAAATATTAAATAAAATTATAAAATCAAATTCAATTTGATATTGTAGTTGTAAAATAAAATATAATTTTAAATTTAAGGTTTTGGAAATTGTTTGTAGTCAAACTTGATAAATAAAATTAATATTACAGATATATCTTCCTCGCAATCTACACGGCTGAAATGGTGATAAAGTCAATTGCAAAAGGCTTCATACTCAACAAATATACCTATCTACGAAATCCTTGGAATTGGCTTGACTTTGTCGTAATAACGAGTGGAATTGCAACGATTGGTATGGAAGTCGGTAATCTTGCTGGTTTACGTACATTCAGAGTTCTCAGAGCACTCAAAACTGTCTCCATAATGCCTGGTAAGTTTGAAGTCAATCAGCTTTTTAAATAATACATTTTTAAAAAATACAAAAACCATAATTATTTCTTTATAATATTACTCAAAACTTTCCTCTGTATTATTTAAAAATTAACTTTCAAAAATAGTATATTCTCTTTGTATATGAACCCAGCTTACAAACTCAATATACTTTTTATTTTTTTTATGAATAATAAATTTTTAAACATCCCTAAATAATGAAAGTAAATGCTATTTTTTAAAATATTTTATACACATAATTTATTTCATCATAAATAAATAATCAAAAAAAAGTTAATTAAGCTCAATGACAAATTAACTTATTCGTTATATGTAAAATAAAATATAAACGTGAATAAAATTTAATACCTGTTTGAATATAATTCGCACATGAATTAATTCCATTGGCCGATTGGATTAATTATACCATGGGTAGACTCAGGTTTATTTAGCAATTAATGGAAGGGGAATTTGAGATCAGCCACTAGTTTAGTTACAAATTGTTATCTATTATCAGTCTATTCGATGATTGTATATATACATAATATGTATGGATGTGTGTGTTTCATCCTTTGCTGGTTGCTGACTATATAACTTTATAGTATAGTGCCCTCTCTGCATTCCCTCCTCCATCCAACATCCCTCAACATTCACCCATCTGCTTTTGTATATACCTTTGTCAAACCATCCACCTATATCTGTTCATTTACGGAGATGAATAACCACCTTCGTGTATTTATTTACACCACAAAATCAATATCAAACTAAATAAAAATGTCGTACATTTATTTATCTATTTATTTTATAAAATAACGATAAAAAAAAATCAATAAATTTAAAATAAAATTGCAACAAATTTATTTATTTATTCGTTTATTTAATTATTTGTTCATTTAATAAAAAACATGGAAAAAAAAACTGATTACAGTTCTCGTCATTACAAAATGGTTCATGATAAATCAACAATTTAAATTAAATTCCAGTACATTTATTTATTTATGTATTTATTTATTTATTTATTTATTTATTTATTTATTTATTTAACATAAAAAAAAAAAAAAAAAACAATAGATTGACTGCAGTTTAAGTCACTTGTACGGCCAATTAATTGTAATGCAAAATTATAAGACATTTATCAAAGCAACGTTCCTTTTCTTCGGTGGGAATTCGAATTTTCCTTTTTTTATTATAGATATTTTAATTAAATTTTTTACTGACATTTACTAATTCTTCTTTGTAATTTTTATATACTCATTTTATATTTTTTTCTATATTTTAATAAACTATAAAAATTTCCAGGGGGTACACCATGGTCTACAATATCAAGAGAATCTATAGAACCATCAACCAAACATTGAAAAAAAATTTATATAAGTGTTTATAATAATAATAATAATTGCTTATAATAATAATAAGTGCTTATAATAATAAAAAAACACTTGATTGGCTCATGACTTGCCTAAAACTAAACTCGATCAATCATTTTTTTTTATTTTCGTGATTTCGTGACTGAAGTATAAAAATGAATGTCATTTTGAAACTGATTAGATCGGGTAATATAGATGTATATAATTTTATGTGATTTTATTATTATTATTATTATTATTGTTTTATTGTTACTATTATTTTTATTATTATTTTATAGAAAGATTAAAATTGTCTGGTGATATTAATGACTCACAAAATTTAACACTTAAAAAAATGTTGAATTCAATATTTAAAAAAGTGTAGACCGATTTTGACATCCAAAAAATCTTAAATTTTACATTTTTTTTTTTACTCTGTAGCAGTTTATTCGAAAAAATTTCTACAAATATTATTCGTAGTTTATTAGTTTTATGTAATTTGTGAGTTACTGTAAAATAGCAGTATTGAAATAATTACTAACATATAAATGAAAATATATCAAGCAAAAAGTAACAATATACTGATGACATTTATAAAAAAATTTTAATTTATTTTTTTTAATTTAAAAATCTAATTTCATTTTTTTAAAGTCAATGTATAGTTTAATTGAAATAATGTGATAATTAAATTATAATTTATAACAAAGAGTAATTTGTCATTTTAATACATTTTTTTATTACTCACTTGGGTACTTTAATTGTACTCAAGCGGTCAGTTACTATCTAAATGAGTGATGAGATGATTAACATTTTTCAAAAATTTCCGATAACAATTCAACGATCCCAGAAATTTTAGCAATCGATTCTGACAGCCAGAGTCTAATTTCTCGACTGTACCTAATTGAATAATATGGATATATCAGAATTTATGTATAAATTTAAAATTATGCATAAATTTCATCTTGCAAATGACAATGTATATAATTAAATCAGCAAAATTTCAAATAATAATTTGGATTTAGCCTGTCTCTCTTGTCAGCAAAACGAAACAATTTGTAAATTGATTTATAGAATATCCATATTTTTTTTTTGAATTATTTTAAAATTCAATTTTCTATTTAGAGAAACTTTAGGAAAAATATTTTTACGGAAAATGAATTTAAAAATGTGATTATTTTTCATCAACATTATTTTTTTTATTCTGTATATTTCATAGTTTTGATTGAGCCAATTCCAAAGAGAAATATAGTAATTTCGCGATAGACGTGAGAACTCGAGACGAGACGAGACAGAGGTGACGAGAGACGAGACGTCTCGTCTCGCGGCATCACTAGAGAAATACCACAAAAGACTGGATAATGTAGAATAATTATAGAATAGTACTGAGTAATTACGGAGTGAAAAAAAAACAGAGAAAATTTGGAGATATATAAGAGGTAACATAACAAATTTTATGTAAATTGAATAAAAAAACAAAGAGATAAAACACTGTGAAAAAGCACGAAAGAAAAAATCAAAACACACGCAACCATATACGCTAATTTGAATAGACAAGAAGTGTCTAGGGGGATATATTGCATTAGCATATGCATGAGATAGTTGAGTTCCGAATGAAAGCCACAATATCCCAGTAGATGGCACAGAAACTTGGCAATGAGGATCATCAACGTTAGCTATTACATTGAGGATAACACTCAGCCTATAATCTAACAAATTCAAGTGTGATCAAATTATATTTAGTTAGAGTAATATGACCCTGTATATGGATAAAACAAAATACATGTTGTGACAGTCTTCAATAAATTTATTAAATTTACAATTCAATCATAATTTTATAACTAGTGTGTCATCAAAATTAATTGAATCAAAATAATAAAAAATTAAATTATAATCAATTTTATGAATACATTATTGTATATCAATGACCAACTGGTTAATAAATATATTATATGTAAATTTTTAATTAACGAATATTTATTAATTGCAATATTTATTAATTGATTTATTAATTGCAATAATAAATAGAATAATGTGAAAAAAAATAGAATTACTTTGATTTTTTTTTTTTGTATGTTTTAAAATATGTACTTTGTTTTAGGTCTGACTAAAATCTGAGTTTTTCTACTTACAAAAATTTTAGTAACTTGAATTTAATCAAAAATTCACAAGTCATTTTAAAATCAGTTTAAATTATTTGTAATTTTTATGTTATCTCTCGATCGCATTATTTTTTTCCTTCGTTAAATTTATTTATCTATTTTTATCTCTTCAATGTTGCAAAATAGAATTGAATTATTTTTATTCATTCTTTTTTCTTCAATCGCCTTGGTTATAAACATTAAAATAAAATAAAAATAACAACATAAAAAAAAGACGATAAAAAGTAAAATAAAAAATAAAAAAAAAAAAAGATAAAAAAAAAAAAATGTTGTAAACCACTTGAGATTCGATCATGCTTTTTGCTTCTCGAGTATTAGATGAGGAATGAATAGTCTTCTAACGACTTGCTCAAGTGTAAGTATCACCTTACTCTCATTTCAAAATGATAGTCTGATGAAGAATTTTTATTCTCATCATAATGATCATGACACTAATATACCTGTATATTAAACTATGTTTAGAAGTTGAAAGGTTGGATGAAAAAAAAAAAAAAATAAGAAATGATTAAAAAAAAAAAAAAATAAATAAAGTAGTCTTTAGCTTTTTACTAGGTCAATAGGGCATTTTTTACTCCTTTGATAAAAGCGGTATAAGCATCGTGTTGTATTTTCAATGCGATATAAACGAGCCAGTTATAATCCATGTCTTATACAAGTAATTCAACTTCTTTGATACTGTACACTCTGTGTCATATACTGATATTCATTATGAACATTTTTTCATTATATCTATATTATTGAAATTATTAACGAAAGAGTTCAACCACCAAAAGTTCTCGAATCAAAAATACCATTGATTTAATAACGATTCGATTTATCAGATTAATATAATTTTTTTGTTTTTGTTTTTTTTTCAAATCAAGTGCCGTTTGCCGAATTCATCAAACAAACGAGCCTACATTGTAACTAACTCAAAAGTGTTGGCCGAAAATATTTGTTTCGAGATGAAAATAAATTTATTATACAAAAATACTTTATTTTTTAATTTTTTTTAATGCCACCACGGTCCGTGATATGTGTCATGAATGATGGAACGTATTGCAGACCATGGTATTAGCAATAAACACTCGATTCTACGTCAACAAATAGATTTTTCCATCTGTTTTTTTTCGCATTGTGTCCGTTAAAATGTCAACTTATTTAAGTGATAAATTTTGATGATTGAGATTGACGGACAAAAAAAATGAACTATCAAAATAAAAAACATCTATATGCGTGAACGTGAAAAATTCAATTTTTTTTCTAATCGTCAGCTTTCCGATGTTTTGTTTTTCGAAACTAGTTATCAAAATTTATTACATAAATAATGGTGACAGTTTAATTGACTTAATGCAAAAAAAAACTCACGAAAAAGTATATTTGTAAATGTAGGAGTTAATTTTGAATTTATTATAATTTTTCTGCCATCACTGACTTTTCACATTCTTCGGATTATGGTGGCAAAATAAATATAGTCTCAAAATGCGTTCCTACATTTATAAGTAGAGACTTTTTCATTTGGTTTTTTTTGCATCAAGTCAGATTAAATACTGGATTATTTTCGAGATAAGTTTTTATAATCTTCACTTTGAAAAATAACAACGAAAATGTTAATTTGTATAAACCTTGAATTCATTTTTTTTTAATTGTTAATATTTCATGTTTATAAACGAATAAACTAATGATATATAATTTCTAATTTTTTTTACCATCACCAAATACCAAATATTTTATTTTTCTTGAATATTATTATGCTTCTTTTTTCATCATACACATTTTTATATAATAATAAATGTAATATTTATGTTTTTTTTTTTTCTAGGTCTCAAGACTATTATCAACGCTCTTCTTCACAGTTTTAAACAACTCGCTGAGGTCATGACATTAACAATATTTTGTCTAATGGTTTTCGCCTTGTTTGCACTACAAGTTTACATGGGGGAACTCCGAAACAAATGTGTCAGACATCAGGAACCTAACATCACTCAAATTGACTGGAGAGAGTAAGTGACATTATCAAAAAAATATTAATATTTTTTTTTTAATATGTTTACCTAATATCAACAATTTTTTTTGTGTACATTAAATGTATGATAAATAGAACGAGAAAAAATTTAGGGATGATAACTATGCATTGTTGTGTTTGAAATATTTTATAATGAAAAGAAAAAACATGTAAAAAATTTGATAATTATAAAAATGTGGCCTTCATTAGAGAATCAGGTGTTGACATGTTACTGACGTAATTTTAATATTATCATTATTTTTTTAAATTTTTTTTATGTCATTTTATATATATACAAGGATATAAATGTAATGTGCGAAAACTGTTTGGGTCACTGCGGTTGATATTCATGAAGGTTGATATTCAACGGTCAGCACAGTTTCTTGTTACAAAAATTTCCGGGTTTTGCTCAACGAGCCATTATCTCAGCAGGCTTTTCGCTTTTTGAATATTAAAACTTGCTTTAAAGGGGACGTATTGCTCTCTTTGTTTTTCTCTATTTACTATCTATGTTCTTTTATTATCATTATATTTCTTTCTTCCTTTTTTTTTTTTTTAGCTTTAATTATTTTATTTTTTTCTTGTTGAACGACGTTGATAAAATAAATAGAAACTACCTGGCTCCAAAAAAAAAAAAAAATAAAAAAAAAATAAAATCGTCATACTAGAAAAAGAAAAAAAAAATTAAAAAAAAAAAACCAAGTTAACTGGGATAGATAAAAATATAGACGTGTGATCCAGAGTAAGGAATTGGAAGTTTTTTTTTCTCTATTTAGTTTTTGTTAATTAACTTTGAAAATATTTTTAAAAAATTTATAAAATTTTTTTTTATTATTATTATTATTACTTTAGTTTTATTATTTTTTGTTTAAAGTGCGATGTAATATTTTTTTCAATTTTTTAGAGATGTAAGTTTAGTTTATGTAAAAGTTTAACATGTTTTGGTATCGTTTAATGGCACTCCCGTTTAATTTGCTATAAAATATCATATAAGCAATTTTTATCAACTTTAGTACAGAAAAAAAAACTCGTAACTAATGTCATCTTACATCACTTTGGTATCATATACTCAGCCAAATGGAATCAAAATGAAAAAAGTTATGTTTTATGATGAATAAGAAAAATGAAAGAAGAAAAAAAAAATAAATAAATTCACATACTCTATATTATAACTTTATGATTTATTTTTCATATTTTGGACATATAAAATATTTTAAAGTGAGATAAAATATTGTAAAATTGTATATATTGTATATAAAAAAAAATAGTAAGTGATATTTCATGAAGAAATGTGAAGAAAAGATTTATATTATTTTTCAACAGGTGGACTTGGAATTCATCCAATTGGGCCTTCGACGAGGACGAAAATCCTATCATCTGTGGAAACGTGACGGGCGCAAGGTTTGAAATTTTTTATTTTTTAAATAAAAGTTTTTTTTTTTTGACCCATCGATCAGTGATTTATTGAAGCTTGAAACAAAAAATATTTCTGGCTGAAAAAAAAAAAATAGAAAAAAAAGGATTAAATAGTAATTTAACTCTGAAAGATAGATTGTAATATAGTAACAAATAAAGTTTTTAATCTATTTATATTTTGTTAGATTTAAATTTAGTGAATATACATATATCAATTTTTTCGTATTAATGTTTTTCGTTAATAATAAAAAGTTGTATTGCAATAATATCAATTTGTATATGATGAAGATAATTTCAAATTTTATGATTATACAATTTTTAATCATTCAAAATAAAAATAATAATAATAATAATAATGGGTTAATAATTTTTTACAGTTTCAGAAACAATTGAACATGCTTATTTAAACTCAATGACATTGTTGCTATTTCAGGCTTTTTTTTTTAAAAACAATGAAATTAAAAAAAAAACAATTTTTACAGAATCAATTTTGTTAATATTATACATTTTTTTTCTCTCAGTACATATTGAAATAAATTTAAAATTTCTTTCAAATTACTTTATTGTTCAGTTAAAAATTAGAAATAATATATGCATATGTATTTATATTTGAAAAAACATCTTGAGGGTTCTCAAATGAAATAAGTAATGCTTTTCGGATCGCAAGGTCGAATTTAGGTCAAGAAAAAAAAACATCAGGGGTTTATAAAAAACAGAAAATTACAATATCACATTTAAAAACTTGGTAAAAATATTAAAGCTATAACTAATATTGCAGAAATACCCAAATAGATTAGTCTTTATTGACTTTTGGACAATTTAGAAATCATAATTATACTTGGAGAAATGTCAACAAATTATCTGATGAATATTCCAGGTCCCTTCAAACGAAATTCTTTGATTGATATATGTCACTTGAAATTGCTTAGGATCAATAAACCGTCGAAATCAATCATTCTATGCTGCACTAGAATAATTTAATTAGGCAAATATTCAGACATCAACTCTGAAGCAACTTCAAAAAATACCTCAACAAAAAAAAAAACAAAGTAAAAAAGAAAATTAACTGTTGGAAAAGTGAATTAAATATTTCAAAAAATTAAATTATGCTAAAAATATAAATAAATAATTTTCAACGTGTATGTAGCCACGATATAAACTTGACTAATTATTCGAAAATGACTCATAAAACTAATACTTAATAATATAGTCTTACAATAAAAATTTATAATAAAAAACGCGTGTTTAATTGAACGTACGTTAAATACATATATTTAAAAAAATTGAGAAAATTAATAGTTTAGACTCTCGATTGAACAATTGTTTAAATATAAATTTAAAATAATATTAATATAGGAATACTATTTTAATTATTTAATTTTTTTAAAATTATATTTTCTATAATTTTATGCGTAAAATTATAAAACTAGATAATTTTATTGAAATAAAATACGCTAAAATTGAATATAAGCTATTAAAAATTTATTCCATGCATAATAATTTAAAAATTAATTTAATAAAAAGTTTAAAAAAAAAATTTATTTTTACAACAAAGTTTTTCTTTTTTACTACAGTAAGACATGTCAGACGAATAAATAAAAAAAAATATTTTTTGCATTGTATGCAGTATTAATAAATTGATAGATGTCTATTGGAAATAGTTGTAAGTGAGTAGGCAAAATAAATAAATAGGAAAATTATAAATAATATTTTCATGACCACAAAATATTTTGGGTGATTTGCGTATTACTAAAATGCTCTTTGTTAAAATAAAAAAAAAAAAAATGTTATAGTATAAAATTTTATGTCGTTTCATGCTATAATATTATTCTATTAAGTTATATGAATCATAAACAGCACGCCCTATATATATCTGACGAATTAAAAATTTTAGCATTACAATAATTTTTAAAAAATAAATTTTTCAAATCATAAAATATAAAAAATGTCGTATAGCGACTAATGGACCGATGACTAAGTGATATAATCATAAAGCATTAAATTCGGAACCAAGATAACAACGTAAATTTTTATTACAATATATTTTACAATATAATTTGTTAAAAAAAAAAAAACATTGACTTGAAAAAAAAAGATATTTCTTGGTAAATTCACATATCAAAAAGTTTATAAAAATGGTAATTCTTTCTTCCGAGAGCAACTATCTTTTGAATTCCACAAACTAACAAGTTTTGTAAAAAAAATTGTTAATCTTTTTAAGACGAATAAAAAAGTTAGAAAGATTTTTTTTAAATAATTGAATTACTGACAGGGGTGTTTTTTGTTCAATTATATTCGTTTTTTTATTTTCTTCGTTTTCATACATTTCTTATAACTCGAGAATAATTTTTTTCTTGAGCGAAATACTGCAGATATAAAAGAAAAAAAAAAAAAAGGAATCGCTCATAGTGTTCATACAGCTCTAATCAAAATGAAATTCCATATTTTGCTAAATTTTATTTTCTAGTTTTTCTACTGAGACGGAAAGAAATCTATTTTTATTAAATAACTTTTTGAAAAAAAAGCAAATTACAAAAAGATGTATATATATACGCAAACAAGTTTTTTTAAAAAATAGATATAAATAAGATAAAAAAAAAAAAATATTTTGCTGACATGAGGAGCATTCAAGCAAATTTTCTATCAAGTTGTTTTTTTTTATTATTTCTTTTCAGTTCATTGGACCACAACTACCAAATAATTTTTTCCATATTTTTCCAGTTAAATTTATTCTAAAACTTTTACAATCTGCAACTAGGCCGTGATTGATTTCAAAATTTATCACAATTGTTGTAGAAATTGCTTATATTTTACGGTGAAAAAAAATTACAAAATAATTTACATTTTTCATCAAAACGAAAATGAAAAAAAAATTCATTCTTTTATATTCAAACATTGACGTAGCTACCTATTTATATCAAAAATACTTATATTTTATTATTATTATTTTATTTTAAAATAGTGTGAAGAAAACTTTAAAAATTAATAATACTTTTTTATTCATTTGCTTATATCACTATTCATTCAAGAATCTTCAGCACTTGTTAGAAAGTATACAATCCCTCAATTACTTTTGAAAATGTTCATTTTAATTTACTTTAATTTTTTTTACCCTAAAAAAAAAATTTCAACTGCTCTTTCACCAAGTCTCTTATAAAATCGGCAGAAACAAAGTTTTTAAAAAAGCAAACTTTTAAATTATTCAAGACTTATACTTTTGGAATATCTTTATATTTAAACTAGTACTTAAAATTTTCAACGAAATAAAGAAAAATATTGAAATATTTGTATTATTTTATTTTTAAAAATTGATTTTGTAATTATTTTTTTTTTCAAATTTTATTGAATCAATGATAAAAATGCTAATGATGACAGATTTATTCGATTTAAATTAACATGTTGAATTGTTTTTAAAATAACAAACGATATATATAATTTGTTTGTTGAATTACAAAATTTTAAATTTTATTTGAGATAATAATATAAATTTTTTATATATTTCAAATACCAAATTATATTTTAAACCAATTATTATATTTACCAAATTTCATGGTAAATTAAAACATCAAAAAAATAATAAATATTACAATTTTTTTTTCAAGTTACAACTATTTAATAAGTTTATTAATTAAAAATTATCCAAACGAAAATTGTTAATCTCTTCAAACTAAGTGAAGAGTTATATAATTTTAATAGATTAATTATTGATGAGAATAATTTTGATAAAGATATTAATTTATTCGATTAAATAATAATAAAAAGCAAATCTTCTAAAATTACTCGAGATTAGTAATTTTGGATTATTTCGATATTAAAACTATTAATTAAAATTTTAAATTTTCTACAAATTACTGATATATTCTGACTATAAATTTTACCAATTTTAATACTTTTTGAAATATTATTTTTACAGACACTGCAACGAGAGTTATACATGTCTGTGTGTTGGACCAAATCCAAATCATGGATACACAAATTTTGACAATTTTTTGTGGTCAATGCTCACTACATTTCAGTTGATAACACTTGATTATTGGGAGGATGTTTACAACAAGGTTAGTATATCATATAATATTATACCTAAAATATTTTATCAATTTTGATAATTAACATATATTTTTGAAGTCAGTATTATTGTTGATTTACGATATCAATTATTTCTGTAAAATGTATGCGGGTTTTAAAAATCATTTATCCATTTGTTGAAATTTAATAATCACTAACAGGTATTGTCAGCGTGCGGGCCTATCAGTGTTACATTTTTCACGGTGGTTGTATTCTTTGGATCATTTTATTTAATCAATTTAATGCTTGCTGTTGTTGCATTGAGCTATGAAGAAGAAGCTGAAATAACAAACGAGGTAAATTATTCAAAAAAAAAAATAAACTTTAGATAAATTTAAATGTAAAAAATATAATTTTTATTAATAGGAACGTAAAAAAGATTTAACTGATCATCGTGAAGATTCAACATTTAGTTTTGACCCAACAAAAATAAATATTAAAACATTAACAAAAGAAAAACAAAAAAAAATTGATGCGCGTAAAGGTGTATTATTGAGTAGTTATACACGAAAACGTACAAGAAGACGAAAACGTGGAAGAAGCATGACTGGAAATGAAAAAAATGGTGGAGCTAGAAGCAGGTTCATGTATAAATATGATCAGTAGGATCATTACAAAATATAAATTATAACAATCATTTATAAGATGTACATGAGACAAGATAAAATTTTAACGAGATTCAGTCTCATGAAAAATTTAATACCCAACAAAAATAGTCTTTATATCAATGATATTGTTTTTCGGTTTTTCAATTATCTAAAAATTAAAACAATGAAACAATTGAGCAATAATAATTATTAAAATATTTTCTTATAAATGAATTTGTCTTGAAAAAATTTTAAACTATACATTCTCGTCTTGTCTACATCTTCAACAATTAAATAATATTTAATTCTAACATGTATTTCGATAAAATTAATAGATCAGTGACACCAAGTCCAAGTCCAAGCCCACGACATTCAGGTATACGACCATCACATTTACCATTACAAATATTACCACCAAAACCGCCAGATCCAATAAATCGTCTTGCACCACATCGTAGTATGCTTCATTCACGTCAAGCAAGTAATAATAGTAATCAACAATCATCAATGGATGATTCTGGTGTTGTTGATGATCATGATGGTGATGATGTTACATCAGCTGAAGAACATGAAAGACGTGAACATAGAGAACATAAAAGAGAAAGTAGAATTGAAAGACAAGAACGTATGCAACTGACAAATCAAGCAATTATGGAAAAATCATTACCATCATTAGCACCAGTAACAGTATCAGTTAGAAGTCGTAATCGTGAAATAAGAGTATTAAAATGTAACGGTGTTAAGAATAAAAAACAATTGTATACATTACCACCAGAATATTTATCACATATTGTTGTTCTTGGTATGGATATTTAATTTAAATTAAATATATAAAATTAATCAATAATTATTATGTTTTTTAATTATTATAGATGATCTTCCTGATCGTAATTGTGACAAGTGTATACAATGCTGTGTAGACTATGAGGGATGGTTACGTTTTCAAAATTGTTTGTACAAGGTAAAGCTTGTTTACGTTGTAGAACATGTTTACACACACGCACACACGTATATTCAACTGAGCGAATTTGGGAGGAGAGGATAAAACTATGGAAAAAAAAAGCTGAGGAATAATTTTATCCTCTCTACTTCTCGTGAAGTAACATTCGCTCAGTTGACTGTATACACACCATACACACATACATGTGATAATGATTATTTATATTGAACAAATAATCTCAATGACAATTGACAAAAGCTTCAAATGAAATTGAAACTTGATGGAAATTTTTAAAATAATGTGTTTAATTTTTAATATAATATTGTTGTAAAAAAAAAAATTAATTTTGTTTTTTTGTCTACAGGTGGTTAGAGATCCTCTTTTTGAATTGACAATAACACTTTGTATTGTATTGAATACTGGATTTTTAGCACTTGAACATCATGGAATGAGTGAATCAGTTAGACAAGCATTAAATATTGGCAACAAAGTATTTACAAGTATATTTACATTTGAGTGCTTCCTTAAATTATTAGCACTGAGTAAAGATTTTTTTAGTAATGGATGGAATAATTTTGATTTAATAATTGTATCAGCATCATTAATTGATTTGACATTTGAATTAGTTGATGGTTTATCTGTATTACGTGGTTTAAGATTATTACGTGTACTTAAATTAGCACAATCATGGACAACAATGAAGGTTTTATTAAGTATAATAATATCAAGTATTGAAGCACTTGGTAATTTAACACTTGTACTTGTTATTGTAATTTATATATTTGCTGTTATTGGTATGCAATTATTTAGTAAAGATTATACACCAGATAAATTTTATCCTGATCCTGTACCACGTTGGAATTTTAATGATTTTTTTCATTCATTTATGATGATATTTCGGATACTTTGTGGTGAATGGATTGAACCATTATGGGATTGTATGAGAGCTGAAAAAAATGATGGTCCAGAAACATGTTTTGCAATATTTTTACCAGCATTAGTTATGGGTAATTTTATGGTGCTTAATCTCTTTTTGGCTTTGTTGCTCAATAGTTTTAATTCAGAAGAATTAAAAATGAAAAAACAAGAAGTTGGTGAAGATTCAAAATTAGCAAAATCATTTGATAGAATACGTTCAATTGTTAGAAAAAAACGTTTTAAAAAAATTAATACAAATGATAAAAAAAATATTAAATTAGAAAAAATTGTTAGAGAAGTTATGGATAAAACAGATAAAGAAAAATATGCAATACAAGAAACAGTTTTAACATTACCAAAAGAGAATATATATAATAGATCATATCAAGAAAGTTTAAATCAACCAGTATTTACATATGAGCCAATTTATCGTCAAGCAACTGTTACAACATATAGTCCAAATAATTTGGATAATATTCATAAATTTGATGATGATGATGATAAAAAAATTGATAATAATGATGAAAATATTGAAATGGAAATATTTAATGATACAAATGATAAATATGATAAAAAAAAAATTACAATAAATGATAATAATGATCCTCCCAAAGATAATAATAATAAAGATATTGAAAAAAAAGATAATAATATAAAGCCAGGTGAAAAACGTCCTTGGCATGCACTTGTTAGTTATGTCGATGAATTGACTGTTGGTGGTAGAAGAGACAGTAAGGGTCATTATGTTGATGGAATGGGAACATTTCCAGGTTTTGGAAGAAATAAACCACTCAAAGAACCACAAGATTGTTTTCCTCAGCATTGTTATCAAAGGTATACATTTTTTTTATATTTCGAAACGACAAAAAAACAAAAACAATGACTATAATAATTTATTTACTTAATCAATAATTAATTATTGACTATTCCAGATGTGATTGTATAAATTTATGCATTGCCACAGATCTTGGACGTAAATGGATCAATTTACGTACAACAGTATTGGGAGTTGTTGATACACCAGTATTTGAATGGATGATACTTGTATTAATATTTGCATCATCAATAACACTGTGTTTTGAAGATATATATCTTGATGATAATCCAAGTTTAAAAAAAATACTCTACTGGACAAATCTTGTATTTTGTTTATTATTTGCAATTGAAATGATACTCAAATGGCTGGCACTTGGGTTTTGTAAATATTTTACAAGCTTCTGGACAGTATTGGATTTTGTTATTGTTTTCGTGAGTATTATTATTTTTTTTTTTTTCCATTTTTTTCTATTTTAAATTATTTTTTTTTTTTATCAATAATAATAACAGCAATAATAATTATTTATTTATCTACACATTGTACACAGACACACGTTGCTTTTCAATATCATAAATGTACCATTAACTGTTGCATGGTAATATTTTAAAAGAATATTTGTGTCATTATTGTTATGTACATATAATTTATGATTTGACACGAAAAAAGGTATTTTGCTGAAATCTTTTAACAGATATCATCGTAAGTGTGGTAATGAAAATATAAAAAAAATTATAATTAGAAAATACTTAACTTTTAGTTTATTTATATATAAATATAATTGTTTTTTTTTTTATTATTTGTTTATTGTTGAATGTTTGTTCCCATGTGTATTTTATGTGTCACTTTTTGGACTAAGGTACGTCTATATATTATATAGATTTAGTGTGTGTCACTGTTTGTTCATTTTTTTTATTATGATATAATTTTAAAAAAAAAATTTTTAATCAAATTTGAATAATTCATTATTACGAATAAATATCATAAACAAAAATTTTTCGGTCAAATCATCACGAAATAAAATAATTTTCCTAAAGAGAAATAACTATCCTGTAGCTTGCATTATTAATTAAATAAGTATGAGATATCAGATATTTAAAATTAAAATTTATCATTATAAAAATTATAAAAGGATAGTAACATAAGTATAATGATTTAATGACTATTTCAAATGTTTCAAAAAATTATCATGACAATATTATATATATGGAAAAAAAAATAAATACTGCATTTGATAATTTCTTTATTTTTTAAAATTTACTATTATCATACATGTTGCATGAATTGGAATCTAATTAATTTAAAAACAAATTAATTAACCATCATGTACTGACTCAATGTTATTATTATTTCAAATCTAATTTTTTGGATGCTTACGTTTAAAATATTTTATGAAATGTTTATTTTTAGGAATTTATTATTATATACTATTGCCAAGATAATTATTGAAATAAATCTGTAATTTATTTATTTTTTACTTGTTAGGGGATATTTTTGTTGTGACAGCATTTAATGCTGAGAAAAGTTACTCCATAAAGTTGGTTAACTAATATAAATATTATTATTGGTTATTACATGAATTACATTGGCTTATGATTATTAATATTCAAATATTTAATATAATAACTCAATATTTAAATTAAAAATATACATATGTACATATGACACTTGAAATGTCGATATTATAACATCAGTCTCCCTTTACAATATTAGAAATACTGTTGATTGAAAGAAAAATATATTTATTCGTTTTTCGCTAGTGGATATTTTTTACGCAGGTGTGTTTATTCGTGATATTTTGACTGAGAAATTGTTACTAAAATATTTTCTTATGTAATGAATTAATTCAAATTAAAAAAAAATAAAATAATAATATTTCGTTTAATCTACATTTTTGATAATAATAGTTATTAATTACTCTAGATAAAACGTTACTGTCCACCAGGTAACAATTATATATTAAAAATTGATTTTTTTTTCTATTCTACAACTATTTTTAGTAAAATTTTAAAAAGCACTTTATTACTGCGTTGCCATTACACTCAACCACAGTGCCAAGCTTACTGTGTCAATATATTATTAAAATAAAATTGCATGTTAATTACAATAATACAAAAAAAAAAAATATTTATATTTATATTTAAAAAATAAATTTAAATAGTGTTAAGTATGATAATATGATAATATTAAGTTATGATACGTTAAGTATGATACGTTAAGTATGATAATATATATTGGTTAATGAAATAAAAATTTATTTCAACAGGTATCAACGTTTAGTCTTTTGATAGAGGAAAATGAAAATCTCAAAGTGCTGAGATCGTTAAGAACACTTCGGGCATTGAGGCCACTCAGGGCAATTTCAAGATGGCAAGGCATGAGGGTAATTTCAATCAACAAGTTTATTCATTCAATCATTCAACTATCTAACAATCTACATTATTATTTTTATCATATCAAAAAAAAAAACAAACAATAATGATTATTTAAAATTTACAGATTGTTGTTAATGCATTGATGTATGCTATTCCCAGTATTTTCAATGTATTACTTGTTTGTCTCGTATTTTGGCTAATTTTTTCCATAATGGGTGTACAATTTTTTGGTGGTAAATTTTTCAAGTGCATCGATGATTACGGTGAACTTTTAGATATTTCAGTAAGTTAAAAATAATCTTAAAAAAATATTTATTAAATACAAGTATAAAAATTAATTTTTTTAATTTTTTAATTTTTTAATTTGAAATTTTAAAATTAAAAAAAAAAAAATATTATCAGGTTGTTAATACAATGGACGAATGTTTGAGTAAAAATTATACTTGGGAAAATAGCAAGATAACATTTGATCATGTTGGCATTGCTTATCTGGCATTATTCCAAGTTGCAACATTTGAGGGTTGGATGGAAGTTATGCAAGATGCTGTTGATGCAAGAGGTGTTGATTTACAGCCTCAAAGAGAGGCAAATATTTATGCCTATATTTATTTTGTTATATTTATTGTTTGTGGTTCGTTCTTTACTTTAAATCTTTTCATCGGAGTTATCATTGACAACTTTAATATGCTTAAAAAAAAGGTAAAACAAGTTTTTTTTTTTCCTACAATAAAGTTAATTAATAAAGTAAATATATATAAACTTTGAAATAAAAATAAATAATAATTTTTAGTTTTTAAAATTAAAAAAACTATTATACAATATGATATTTTTATGGTTGCAGTATGAAGGTGGAGTGCTAGAAATGTTTCTGACTGAAAGCCAGAAGCACTACTACACTGCCATGAAAAAACTTGGTCGTAAAAAGCCTCAAAAAGTTATAAAACGTCCGATAAATCAATTTCTTGCAATGTTTTATGATCTTTCAAATTCAAGAAGGTAAATAAAAAATAATAAAAAACTATTGTAAAATTGAAAAAAACGAATAATAATAATAATAATAATAATAATAATAATATTATATTTTTTAATTTTTTAAAATAGATTCGAGATTGCAATATTTGTATTGATATTTTTAAATATGTTAACAATGGGTATTGAACATTACAATCAACCACATCCAATATTTTTTTTATTGGAAGTATCAAATGCATTTTTTACAACTGTCTTTGGTCTTGAGGCAATTGTTAAAATGGTTGGTTTACGTTATCATTATTTTACAGTACCATGGAATTTATTTGATTTTTTACTTGTACTTGCATCAATACTTGGTATACTTATGGAAGATATTATGATTGATTTTCCCGTGTCCCCGACGCTTTTGCGAGTCGTGAGGGTGTTCAGAATTGGTAGAATATTAAGGTTAATTAAAGCAGCTAAAGGAATAAGAAAACTTTTGTTTGCTCTTGTTGTTAGTTTACCAGCATTATTTAATATTGGTGCATTACTTGCACTTATAACATTTATATATGCTATTATTGGTATGTCTGTATTTGGCCATGTTAGAAAACAAGGTGCTCTAGATGACATGGTAAATATTTATAAACTTTAAATTTTATTAAAATTTATTTTTCCTTGGAATAATAATAATAACAATAAAATAATGATTATTTAATATAGGTTAATTTTGAAACATTTGGTCGGAGTATGCAGCTGTTATTTCGTTTAATGACATCGGCAGGATGGAACGACGTCCTGGAGTCTCTGATGGTTCAACCGCCGGACTGTGATCCAACCCCAAACAGCCGGCAGTTGAACGGAGACTGTGGGTCACCACTCCTAGCCATAACATATTTTACATCTTTTATTATTATCAGCTACATGATTGTCATCAATATGTATATTGCAATTATATTAGAAAACTTTAATCAAGCACATCAAGAAGAAGAAATTGGTATTGTTGAAGATGATCTTGAAATGTTTTACATAAGATGGTCAAAGTAAGATGATTTTTTTTATTTTTATCAATATAATTTGTTTTCTTTTTTTTAAAAAAAAAAGCTTTACTATATATTAAAAATCGTGAAATAAAAATGAAAAAAAGCTTATCATTAACAGCAAAATTTTAATCGTTTTGAGCATTAAAAAAATTTTATGTAAAAAGGATTTAATTTCACGGATAAAGAACTTTTTATGTTGATGGTTTTTTATTTTTTAATGATAAAAAAAAGCTAAGTCTAAAAAAATTTATGCTTTTTTAGTTTTTTGATTTTAAGAATTTTTAATTTTTTTTAATTTTATTTTTATGATGAAAAATTAATTTCACGAAACGCTAATGAATAAAAAAGAAAAAATTGGACTTTTTTAATATAAAACCATTGACTGTAAAAATAAAAAACAGTTTAACTCTTTTGTTGTCAAATAAAAACAAAATAATTTAATCTATTGAATTTTTATTTTCAGATATGATCCGCATGCTACGCAATTTATAAGATTTTCACAATTAAGTGATTTTATTGCTAGTTTAGATCCACCGTTGGGAATATCAAAGCCTAATGTTGTTGCATTGGTTAGCTTTAATCTTCCCATCGCAAAGGGTAATCGAATACATTGTTTGGACATCCTTCACGCACTTGTCAAGCACGTACTTGGACACGTTGAAGAATCAGAAGATTTTAGAAAATTACAAGAACAAATGGATGGTAAATTTAAAAAACAATTTCCAACAAGAAAAGAATTAGAAATTGTTTCATCAACAAGAATATGGAAAAGACAAGATAAAGCTGCAAGGCTTATCCAACGTACATTCCGTGATTATATAGCGTTAGTATCGAAAAGAAAAAAAAAGAAACAATCAAGATGTGCAATATTGATTAAATTTTAAATCCATTTTTTTTTGCAGAATGAAAAAAGAACGTGAAAGAATTGCTCAAGAGGTGGATTCACAGACACAAACGTCAAGTCCGGGTGGTATTGGAAGCGAAGGCAGAGGCGGTGGGTGGGGTGGAAAACTGTCGGCCCTTCTACACGTACATCGTGGTAGTAGGGCCAGTAGTCGCAAGTCCTCCAGGGCCAGCGACGCCAGCGATTTCAGTGAGTTTGGTACAGCATCAGCATGGCTATTTCCAAATCTTCCGCTCTTGCTGCTCTCCGGCGCCACGGGAACCCACGAGGACCTGCAACCCCCTGCGTTAACTGTATCCCGTCCTTCGCCAACCATGGAACAACCCTCGGTCACCTCGAGCTCTGGATCTGATTCCCATATTACTGGCAGGTATGTTATTGAAAAAATATAAAATAAAATAACAACACTAATAATTATCATTTTATTATATTTATTATTTATTATTAAATCATTATTATTATTTTATTTAACATTGCAACATTGTCATTTAATGAGAATAACATTAATTATTCTTGGCTCTCATGTTTTTGACGAGATTGCATACTTTAAATTATTTTTATATACATAAAAATTTTATTCCTTTTTTCTTTTCAT
Organism: Aphidius gifuensis; assembly: GCF_014905175.1. Lineage (NCBI taxonomy): Eukaryota > Metazoa > Arthropoda > Insecta > Hymenoptera > Braconidae > Aphidius > Aphidius gifuensis. The sequence goes on along the minus strand of NC_057788.1, from coordinate 20,122,397 downwards.
TTTGAAAATGAACACAAATACACACACCCCGAAGGCAGTTAACTGACTAGGTAAAGAAGTTTTAAGCTATACGGATTAAATAACGTAAATAAAAAAGGAAAAAAAATTTTGGTTTGGCTGGACAATATAGTTATAGAGAGTAAAAAAAAAAAAAAAAAACAACAAGAGAGACAGTCTTTATGTTGATAAGTAGATGATATATATATAGCTTTTTTTTAAATTAGCAGATGCCTAGCTTAGTTTGATCCAACACGACTTTACAAAAAGTTTACTCAATTTTATGAACAATATATCTCTTTTTTGTTTTTAACTAAGTTTTTTTTTTTTAATACAGTTTAGTAGAGTCGTGCTGGATTTGTAGATTAGCGGCTTTGCAAAAAATTGAATTAAATAAATATAATTATAATACAGTAGTAATTTTGCATTAAAAAGTATACAAAAATAAAAATATTAATAATAAACTAACATAATATATAAAAAGTATCTGATAGTTTTTTTTTTTTAGGGAAGAAAAAAAAAATTAAATTACGTATATTTTTTCCCTGAAAAATAACTTTAGTATGTGTAAAGAAAAAAAAAATTATTTGTATGATTTAATAAAATTAACGTAATAATAATTATTTTGTGGAATAAAAAAAATTTTAAAAACTTTTTAGATCTTCTGGAGCAATGCTAGGACGCCAGGATGCAGTGGAATCACATCCTGACGATGAGATGTTGAGTCCACCGACGTCAAAACGTGGTTCATTGAGGCCAAGTGGTACCGCCCTTTCGTTGAACATGTTGCAGCGCGATATCAAAGATGCATTTACGCGCCGTTGCAGCAGCTTGAGAAGGCGGCCACCATCCTCATTATTAGAACCAGCACCACTTAAAATACCAGAACGTAATGACGTCAGTATCCTGGTGACTGAGCCAAGTCCAGAGACTGCTATACCACCTGGTAGACCACCACTTATAAGACAACAATCAGAAGCAACTGTTGTACATGTTCTTGTTCATCGTGAAAGCGAAGAATATAAAGATACAACAGATGACAGCTGATCATAGTTTTTTGAGACAGTTAAACCAATAATGGCATTAACTTTACTCAATAAAATTATCTATCTTGTATAAAACAAAAAAAAAAAAAACAAAAAAACGTACATAATTTCATCCAAAAATATGATTAATTAATTTTTTTTTCTTTTGGTTTTTTGTCTTTATAACTATTAAAAAATAAAAAAATAAAAAAAAAAAAAAAAACGTTTAATTGGATTGTCAAGTATTGAGCAATTTCAATGAATAATAATAACAAATTAAAAAAAAAAATAACTAATTTAAAAATAAATTATGTACGTTCTTTTTTTTTTTTTTCTCTTTTTAAACTATTCATTTAATATTTTTATTCGTTTTTTTTTTTTTTTTCGTTCACTTTAATTCTCTCACAAACGACTTATTTGTGAGAGGATTAAAGCGTACCAGTCTTCCGCCAATAATATAAAATTTTTTTGTTATTTAGAAAAGGAAAATATATGCATTATTTTTTATTGTTAAATTTTTATTTTATAAATACACACTGTGGTCTTTATTCGATTAACGGCGAAATTTCATCGTTCGTAGGACAGCCTGAAGAACATAACTGCCTAGCATAATGAAGCACGCGAGTTTCATCCCGGAAAAAATAACATAATTATTTATAAAAAATTCAATTATAAACATAATTACTTGAAAATAAGTCGTCTGGATGAATTGTAAATGAAAAAATATTAATATTATAAATATAAATAAACACACTTTTTACCCAGTTCAATTATCATAATTAAATAAATAATTAATAACTCTTCGGGACGACTTGATTATTATTATTTTTCGATAACGAATATTGAATTAATTACAATAATTATAAATTAAAACAAATATATATGTAAATTGATAATTCTATGTTTAATTCGGTTAATACGAAAAAAAAAAAAGAAATAATAAGAACAATACAAATAACTAATTGCATTTTATTATTATTATTATTATTAATATTATTAGTGATAAAATAATTAATAACGCAAAGTTATAGATGAAGAGAAAAATAAATAAATTTCAAAGTTATTTAAAATAAAAGTTAAGTAGGTGTAGACTCGTTTAGTATAATAAAATGAAAGAGGACTGTTGAATTTATTGTGAAGCAATCAGCTTCTTTATTTTTGACAATTATCAAAAAATTATAATTAAATTTTTTTAATCTTCAATTATTTAATAATGTTTTAAAATTTTTATCAGAGTTTCATTCAAATATAAAGACGCTGATTTTTTGCAATAAGAAAATAAAATATATTACAAAAATAATTTAAATAAAAAACGTGTATTATAAAATATAAGTCAATTAACAATATATCTATTATATATATATATATATAAATATATATATAAAAATATATATATAAAAATATAAAAATATATATATAAAAAAAAAATACATAGTAAAAAAAAAAAATTACGTGTACCAAATAAAACAGAGGAATAGATAAAAATTTTCCTATTGGGAAATATCTCAATAATGAAAAATTAAAATTAAAAAAAATATATATATAAAATCCAGGTAAATTAAAAGAAAAAAATGGGTTAATATAAAAAAAAATTTTACAATCATATGAGTGGGTCATTTTGATGCCTAATGATCGATTAAACTATAAATAGACAAAAATATAAAGCAAATCGCATGCGCTTTGAAAGCAGTGCATTAAAAGAAAAACAAATAAATAAATACAACACGCAGATTTAGTTACCCAAATTTGAAAAATACGAAATAATATTTAAAAAATTTAATGCCATTATTTAGTCAACGGTTAAAAACCCAATTGAGAGCCCAAAAAAAAAAAAAAAACGAAAAAAAATTCAGATCAGGGAAAAATAATATAATTTATTTTACTTTTTTTTGCAAATAAAAAAAAAAAAAAAAAAATACAATTATTTCTATGTAAGGCAAAAAAAAACGAAAAATCTAATCTCAATTTAGTAATAATTTATTCTCGTTTTGCTGAAACTTTTTTCATTCTTATTGATGATAAATTGAATCACGAAAAATGCAGAAAAAAAGAAAAATTTAAAAATGAATAAATGCCGAAACATTTTGTACGTCTGAAAAAATTTTATTCAATCATAAGTAAACAAATTAATAAACAATGAGCTTCTGGGTGAATTTAAATGCGTACGAACAAGTCATAATTTGTAAATAGTGATTAATGATAATGATAATATTTATGCTATATCTAAATTTAGTGAACCGAGTAAAAAGAAAACTATATGCGGGATTTTAAAAGTAAATTAAATAAATCATAGCATATCAGTAAAATGAATAATGAATGAATAATAAAAAAAAAAAAAAATAAATAATTAAAAAAATTTATGGTATTTATTTACAGAATGTATCATTTAGCACATCTGCATTTTTTTCAAGTTCAAAAAAAAAAGTCTAAATATGTACTTTAATTTTCATTGTACCAACTAGCGCAATTTTAAACTTGAATTTTATCATTCAAAAAAATGATAACAAATAAAAAAATGAAAAAGTTTGATAAATTTTCCAATGCGTTTATAGAGACGATCAATTTTTAGAAAATCTAGAAAATTATAAAAATTCTCAGCAGTGTGGACCCAGAATTTTCCAATGGGACTAATTAATTTAACAAAAAAAAAAAAAAAAAAACTCTCTTGAGACTGCGACTATGTGCTTTTTTCTAAAAATAATTTAAAAAATAAAAAATCTCTTAACATTTTCGTAGCTTCCATTCTTGGATAAATTAAATAAACAAAATTTATGTCTTCTTTACTTATTAATATTATTTTTTCAAACGTAAAAATACAATAAAAAACCAATTGGCACCCAATTTATGTATGAATTTTTTACTCCACTTGAGGAGATCCATCGCTTGAAATATTTCCATATTAAAAAAAATTATTGAAAAACCAATTTATTATTAAAGAATGTAAAGAAAAAAATTTTAATTAGGAAAATGATTATAATTATTTTCATCGAGATGGGAGATCACCTCCACGCGAGAAAAAAAAAAACTATAAAATTTAAAAATCGTCATTGACAATATTAACCGCTCGAAGAAGATATAAAAAAATAATAATAATAAAATTGTAAAATAATATTAATATTAAGAAATATGTATCGAGTGGTATCGTATGCAAATAAATCGAAAAACGATAATATCGTTAATTCAATAATTATTTAAAAAGAAAAAAAAAAAAACAAAATGTAAAGAAACTAATAAAAATTAATAATTTAAAAAATAATAATATATGCGTTTTAAATGTAGACAATCGGTTAATCGCGATCAACAATCAATGGCCTATGTAAACAGTAGATATCAAGTGGTGTTAATTAATGTCTTCAATAAAAAATCTTATATGGTGGTTTAAAAAAAAATATTTATAAACCGTTAAATTTAGATAGTCATAACGCATTTGTAATTAATGCATTTTTTTTTTTTATTTGTCATCACTGCGAATAAATATCATAGTTGAAAAAGAAAATAAAAAAAAAGATTATATATCATTTTCAAAGATCAATAATTAACAAGAACAAAATTTGGTTTTCTTTTTTTATTGGGTGTGAAAAATAGGGTTTCATATCAGTATAAAAATAATTTGATTCATTTCTTTTTTTTTTTTTATTTGTTGAAATATTTATTTGAGATAATTTAAATATACTCTTATCACAGATAAATTAATTAGTTGTACATCGTATCGATTAATGCTTGAAGGATTTGCAAGTTATATTTTTAATTAATTCAAACATCAAATTAAAACTCTCATAAAAAGCGAAACTCAATGAAAATAATATTACACGAACATAGAAAATATTAATTATCTCATAATGTCAGGTCATCTTTAAACTTCAACAAAACCTAATAAATGTAGCATCATTAAAACGGTATTACATTTCATCGTTAATTAAATTTATATTTACCGTTTATTTCAATTGAATTTAAAAAATTTCATAATATTAATTTTAATGAAGTGTTGAAAATAAAGTTTAAAAACTTAATAGAACATTTTTTTTAACATAAAAAAAAAAAGGAAACAAAAATTTAATAACCAGTATTTTATTTGGCTTGCGGTCAGATTTACACAATCAAAGTATACACAATGATTATTTGACACAATTTTTTTGTACACAAAATTGTTTTACACATATTATTTTACACATAATAGTTTTACACATAGGTTACTGAAGGGAAATTCGGAGAAATATTTTCACGAGGGGTACATTCGATCAAATAATTATCAAATAATAGTAATAATAATAATAATTCAAATAAAATAAAAACTTACAAAATAATCAAAAATAAAATGAAATCATCATCAGTAAATTTTTTACGTGAGAATTTTCGGAAATCCCATCCTACCTTGGTTACTGAAGGGAAATTCGAAGAAATATTTTCACGAGGGGTACATTCGATCAAATAATTATCAAATAATAGTAATAATAATAATAATTCAAATAAAATAAAAACTTACAAAATAATCAAAAATAAAATGAAATCATCATCAGTAAATTTTTTACGTGAGAATTTTCGGAAATCCCATCCTACCTGGTTTTTAAAATAATTATTATTCGCAAAATTTTCACTTAAAATACCCAGTTTACAAATGTTACGACCAGCATTAACATCTCTGTTCCAAGTTGTGAGACACTTTAGACAATAACAACTCACTATACACAACTTGGTATTATATTCGTCAACATATAAAACTAAAACATTTTCTCGTTTCTCAACTTTTTTAATGAACTTTGATGTTGGTGTACGTACGTAGCCTTTCATATGTTGTGCTACATTAATGATCCTAACAAACATCAATGTTTTATGTTGATCAACATGAATTCTTTTCAACTTATCAACACGAAAGAGAGAAAAAGTTAGAAAACTCTGGTGAAAAAAATTTGGCAGATTCTGTTAGATTCTTACAAATTTTGTCAAATTCTGGCAGATTCTTACAGATTTAGAGCAGTTTTTGGAACAACTGCCAGATTCTGTCGGATTCTTACAGGTTCTGTCAGATTCTTACAGATTTAGACAGTTTTTTGGAAGAACTGCCAGATTCTGCCAGTTTTTTTTACCAGGGAATTGTTTTTTTGATTGTTCTTTTCTTTTGGCTGTTAGTCTATTTGAAATGGCCAAAAATATTGTAATATTAAATATTATTATTAACAACTATTATTTTTACATATCTTGACACACAAATATTTATTATTAGGTGTATCATTTAAAATACAATTATCCAACGACGTAGATAAATCTGATTCTGCCATCTTGGACAATCTTGGATGACTTAAATTGAGTGTATGTGTTTTTTTTTTTTATATCATATGTGTATCATACATATGTGTGTGATACTACGTCGTTGGAATTGAGGCTTAATACTGAACTAGATGCAAAAAATACCCGTTGAGGGCGCAAAAAACAGAGGCACTTTTCGGTTATTCCACGACTATTTCGGTTATTCCACGATCATTTCGGTTACTCCACGATCATTTCGGTTACAGTTCTATAAACGTCAATTTACCTCACCGTTAGGGCTCGTGTAAAATCGAGTTTACAATGCATGAGTGGTATAAAATTTTCTTTATTATTATAACTTCAACTTTTTTGTTATTTTTTTTATTTACTGAATCACTGTTTTTTTTTCGATTCTTTGGATTTATACCATAACCAATGAAGTTTGCCATATCATCGATTGATTTCTTCACTTCAATTTTTTTATCGAATTTTATTCGCATTACCCGTAATTGAATAAATTGACTATAAACTGGTTGTAATTTATCAAAGCATAAAATACGAAATTTCTTTATGTTTTTATAATTAGTTGAGTCATTTGTATTAAAATTTTTAAATTCATCTTTTAATTATAAAATTCGAATGGATTCATCTACTTCAGCTGTTATTTTTTTTCTTTTTTCTTCACGGCTAAATTTATCAGATCTATAACGATGAGTTTAAGAACTATCAGTGTAACGTTGTACATTTTCTCTTTGACCAAAATGATTAATTGATTTTAATATTACACCACCAAGTAATCCAATATCATCAAAAAATTATCGATTATAATTATTAATATTTTTATCAATTGATATTGGATTATTTGTCAAGTTTTTTATACCATTACAAAATAATAATACACTACCCTGGTGAAAATGATTTCTCCGATTTTCGTCGATTTTAATATGATTTCTCCGATTTTTAAAAATCAAAGTAATTCGGAAAAAATCAGAGAAAATCGGACAAGAATCAAAAAAAGTCGGAGATAATCGAAAAATATGATTTTTTGTTTTACTCCGATTTTTCTTCGAAATTTTATACAAAATAGGAGGAAATCAAAGTAAAACAGAGTTAATCGGAGAAATATCAGAGAGAAACGGAAAAATATCGGACGGAAACTGAAGAATATCAGAGAAAATCTAAGAAAAATCTAAGAAAATCGGAGAAACCATTTTCACTAGGGTAACACCATCAGTTGACATTGATAACGGAAATACACAATCTAATCTACAATCATTTTTGATTGTAAAGTATTTTTTTCACTGTTCAATGTTCATCATCAGGTATGTCTTTTATAAATTTTTTGTATTACTTTTTTATCTGTCGGTTTTTCCAAGAAGACTAGAAATACAGGAGGACGAACTTGCCTCAAAAAACCGTATCGCTATATGGTCGCCGCATAATTGAGGGGCGCTAGTAGTACCCGGGTAACGTGCGCGACTTGTATCGCTTTTTTTTTACGATGCGCACAATACAAACATACTCTGACAAACACTAATAGAGCATTATACACATGATGTTTGTCAGAGTATGTTTGTATTGTGCGCATTGTAGAAAAAAAGCGATACAAGTCGCGCACGTTACCCGAGTACTACTAGCGCCCCTCAATTATGCGGCGATCACATAGCGGAACGGTTTTCATATACAGGCGAGATAGGGAGTAAGTCCTCCTGTATTTCTAGTCTTCTTGGGTTTTTCAAATGTTAATGCGAATTGTTGTAGTGCCATTGTTGAATATTTAACGTGTCCTCAACTACATTTTAGAACAGGAGTTAAATGTAACTTTTTTTGTTTCTGCAGTTCCAGATAAAATTTTAAAAATTTCCACCAATTTCGTTGAAGTTTTCGAAAATTTCAATTTTAAAATTCATCACGTTTGAATATTACAATATCTAGTAATATATCTTTTAAAAATAAATTTTTTGGCATTCGTACTTAAAAAAGACTACATTACACCCGTATTTTCATGTGTAAAGTTTTCAATATACACATTAATAAAAATAATGTGTAGTTTTTCATTTTACACATTGTTTTGACTGAAATAATGCGTAAAATGAAAAACTACACATTATTTTTTTAATTTTTAATGGGAAACCACCAACACAACTAAACATTGTATGACGGTGTGATATTTTTTTTTTTTTTATAAACTGGTGCAGCCCTCTGACGACTAAACATGCTGAACATAACTAAACATAACCATGGCTTTGTATACATTCTGTCTAAAAATAAGTGACAGCGTTACTTGCGTAAAAAGGTTGATAAATTGCGGAGAAAAGTTCGAAAAAGTCGGAAAAAGTCGGAGAAATATTTCTACCAGGGTAGGTCCCAATTTCATATTTCTTGGTCTTTTTTATATTCATTAAATGATTTATTCAATTCTTTGAATTCTTCAGAGTCTTCAGTTGTTCTTCTTGGCTTCTAATCACTACGTAGTATATTAAAAACAAAATCCAAATGATTAAATTTATCCTGTGATGATATCCATACGATTAACCATGATTTTGGATGATTAATTGCAAATTCTAAAAATATTGAAATTCTTCTGCCCATTCTGATATATATTCTACATACTTAATATCATCTGGATTAGTACGAGTGACAATACCACAAAATTTTTTCGATGAAAATTGAACAGTATACATATATTCTTAAATATTTTCTTTTTTTATTGATTGTATTTTTTTTCCCCAGCTGACATATTTGTTCGGTATGATGAAGCTAAGTAAAGATGATAATGATGGAGAAGGAGATAGTGATTTTGAACGTACTGTTGAAGTTACTGGAACTTTAAATATTTTGTGTTGTTGGTTGTGGTGGTGGCGGCGCTATTATTGGTTGTGGTGGTAATTGTGGTGATGTTGGTGTACTATGTAGTGTTTGATTAGCCAAAAGCTTCAAGATTTTTTGTCTTTTTTTCTATTATTTTTTACCAAAAGTTTCCTGTGCAGATGCATCCGACACCCATGAAGCCGTTGATAACTGACTTTGTACTTGTTCTTTCTCTGGTGGTTCCTCAATATAATATACTGTAGTACTATGATTATTATTATGATTATCATTATAATGATAATAATGACAATAATATTCACCGTCCAGGTACTGCAAGGTATCGAGCTCTATCTTTATCATCACTAAATATTAAGTCGACATCTTTAATACTGCTACTTAAAATCAATTAATAAGTATTAAAAATAATATTTTTATGAATATAATAATTTAATAAGTTGAATTAATACCTAATTACTAGTGTTAATACCTAGTTGGTAAGCATTATTAATTAATTGTTTTTATGAATGAATATTAATATTTATTTGATTATTTTTGAAAAAATTTAGATTTAGTTGGGACACCAAAATAATAAAAAAAATTTGTCCACGAGGTACACGAATTTTTTTTTTTCTCTTTTTCTAACACAAATTTTTTATTCAATACAAAAATCAATTCTTTTATTCAATAATCCAATAAAATATAAAAATTATATTTTGTTTATTATTCAAAAATTTTATCGAATTTAATAATTGAATAAATATCTAAGTAAGTAAATTAAATAATAAATAAAAAAGTAACGAAAAAAACGAAAAAAGTCGTTTTATAATGAAATGCTTCCTTCCGTTATTTTAAGCATCTAGTTTTGGAATAATTAATCAACAACAACAACTAATGATGAATCAACAAAATTCATCAAAACATGAGTCTCCTAATAGCCAACCCTGGTAGAAATATTTCTCTAACTTTTTCCAACTTTCTCCGCTTTTTTCCCAGCTTTCTCCACTTTTTGCCTAACTTTCTCTACCTTTTCACGACAATGACCCATGGTTGGAGAAATGGCGAAGATATTTCTCCAACTTTTTTCAAACTTTTCTCCACCATTTGTCTGACTTTTTTCCAACTTTTTCAATTTTCATATTTTCTAAAAAAAAAATATTACTTATTATCAATTGTTACATAACGCAAAGCATGATTTCTTTTGAAAACAATAAAAATTCAATGACACATTTTTTCCAAAAAGTTGATTTACTGAAGGTACTTGGTCTACAAAACTCCCGTGATCGTTTCATAATGGAAGAAGGCTTGTATAAATTTTAGGTGAAAAATAATTTTTAAGAGGAGAAAGTTTAGTAATTGTTGAAAAAGAAAGAAATCATTTTTAGGTGCATAAATAGCGGAGAAGGTTGGAGAAATGGTGGAGAAAACTTGGAGTAAATTTCAGTTTAATGAAAGTTTTATTCATTTTATATTTTTTATTCAATGGATTTTTCAGAAATACTGTGCAACAAATATTTATTGTAGAAAAAATTGTTTCAACTTTTAAAAAATTTTAACTTCATAATTTTCTACTGGTTTTTTTATTTTCAATATTTTTTTTTACAATAAATATTTGTTGCACAGTATTTCTGAAATATCCATTGAATAAAGGACATTTGGAAAAAGTAAAATATATTTATGTTACAAGGGCAGTGGGAATAATGTGTGAATTTCCAAAGCGCAAGAGGGGTAGTGCGCTTTTTGGAAATTCACACATTATTACCACTGTCCCTAGTAACATAAAATATGGTTCGTTACATGTGCCCAATCAGAGAGCCCGCTCACAACTCATTTGGAGGGGAAACACTCGCCAAGGCTCGTGCTTGCCCCTCCAAATTCGTTGAGAGCACACTCTCTGAGTGGGCACTTGTAACGAAATATACTATTTTTTGTGTATAATTTCTAAAATAAACATTTTAGACATTATGGATACAGGCTCGCGTAGCGCGCCAATGTGCTCGTATTATTAATAGTACATACATCGTTTGTTTTTGCAAAAACAACATATTGCTATAGCAATATACGCAAGTATTTCAGGATCCAACAGAAATTGTGAGTCAGGTGATTGGACAGTATTTCAAGAAAAAGATTCAATTTTTAAAACGCATTCAGATAAAATTGTATAATAACAAATAAAAACGTTAACATCTTTCAATATAATGCATTCAAAAATATATCATCATCTGCACCAATTAAAACTTTACAACTTAATTTGGCTGCTGATGTGGAACTGCATATTGGACCACTTGTTTTTTCCAATTTTAAAAAATTGGAAAATTTCGAAATAAATTCAGCCTCAGTTTTACTACACCCAGATACTTTTTAGGGTCTACATAATTTAAAATATTTAAAAATACAAATAGCCAGTATAAAACAAATCGACATTGCAGTTCAATGATATTTTGAATAAACATTTGAGTTTACATAAACTGGAATTTTTGAATCATTACAATGCAGATCTTATTAAGAAAATAATTCTTTAGACATAATACAACTTCAATATAATAGTGGTTATATTACAACATTAACTCGACAATCATTTACATGTTTAAAAAATATTTAACATTTTACAATCACTGAGAGTGATTTAACTTTTATTATTCCTGGTGCATTTAATGGTTTAGAAAAATTAAAAACAGTGTCATTGGTATCAAATGTTAAACTGACCCCCTTCAAATGCATTTGATATTGAAAGTTTGGATATTATTGATTTCAAAATTGACACAACATGTGATATTATGGAATGGATAATTGAAATATGTAAGTTTTCTTCCATCAAAAAATTCTATTCCATCTGTTGAATCAAGTACAGAAGTAATATAGAATGTATTTTCGATATTCTTCCATGGTCTGTGATTGAAAAAATTGAAATAAATGACAATAACATTCAGTCAATTGATAGATATCCATTTAAAAATTCAAGTATCAGACTGCAATTGGAAACACTGATAATTAGAAAGAGTAATGAGTCATTACTAATGACTTGTATGGATTTTATATTAATCCTGAATCATTTGATGGTTTAACAGGATTGGAAAATTTATAAATAAATGTTCAAAGCTGATTTATTTGGTTTTCTACCATCACTCAAATATTATACAGCTGGTATTTGTCAAAATTTATATTAAAAAAATATACCAAATTCAATCATTGATTTCAATTCATTTAATTTATTAAAAAATCTCAAATATTTAAATTTGTCATTCAGCCAGTTGACTCAAATTCTAATAAATATATTAACTGGTCTCAAAAATCTCGCTGTTCTTTTATTAAATAATAGTGAAATTAAAGACTTTGGCGATAATACATCATTGATATTTGGCCATAAAAATTTCAATTTATTTAATATAAGTTGCAACGAGATTAAAATAATTAAAAATAATATTTTCACTAGTTTTTAGATTTATCGCAAAACAAAATCAACATGATTGAAAAGGATGTATTTAAAAATACGACAATTGAAGATTTGTATTTATATTTAATAATACTAATATCATTGAAGCTCAACAAGCTTGGAATATTTTAAAATCAATTATTTTTTATATTCAATATATCCACCGTATAAAGTGAAATATTGTGCTTTAAATACAGGCGAAAGAATAGATTGTGATATTTGTGAATCTCACAATTGTTATTTCAGATAATCAATTCTGATAACAATTGTTTTCAATTATCTTTTTTTTTTTTAGTCACAATAAAATAAAGTTGAAAAAACAACAAAATTCTTTTTCAGTGTACTTTAAACAAAACGATTTAATTAATTATGAATTTATAAATTATTCATGTAATTCTTGAATACATCAATTATTATTTTTGATTATTCAATTTTAATCATTTCAGGCGTTTAATAGATAAATATTTTTAAAAAACTTCAATTAATGGGATGATATCGATTGAGATTTCTAAATATACGAGACAATCATTATGACTTTTTTTTTTTTTTTTTCCATCAATATTTGAGATGTTTTTCTTTACACATATTATATATAAGTATATATATATCTTGATAATAAATTACAAATGAAAATGGAATTTTTTTTTATAAATGAATAAGAGTTTTAAATAAATACAACGACAAATGATTATTCATATTTTTAAATTAAGTAAATAGGTATTTTTTTCAGTAAATGCCACGAGCTCTTCTCTCATCGCATTTTATTAATATTAATATCATAAAAACCAAATAATGATATTTTGAAAGAAGAGCTTAAAATTAATTCCGATACAGTTATTAGCATCGTGACAAAGATTAATTATACATGTGAAACTTGGTAAATAAGACTCCTATACTAGCAAATCAACTTTTGTAGAATAAAAGATTATTTTAAATATTTTTTGTTATCATGTGAAACAAGGAAAAGAAAAAGTATAAAATTTATATTTATCACTGTTAGAATGAGATCCGTTATCTCTGAAAAAAAATTAAAAAATTCTTGCAGTATTTTAAATACATCATTTGTTACAAAAAAAAAAAAAAAAAAAAAAAAACCCATCTTGTTTAATTGCTTTAATTTTAAATTCGTTTTTTAATTGAATAAATAATTTTAGAATTTTTGTATAATCATGTAAGTCTGGCTTGACAAAAATATATTTGTTCATCACATCACACTGTTGATTATATTATAATAAAACAAATTATATTTCAAATAATTGTGTTGTATCTGAAATCGTAATTAAAAAAAAAGATAAATAAAAAGCCATTAAGGAAATATTCATTTGCTTCGTTTAGATTAGCTATAAGGAAAAAATAAATAAATTATTTCCTTGGTACAATCAGTTACCTACATATTAGGTAGACTCGTGTGAATATGGGTATTAAGGTTGTTTGTAAATATTTGAGTTTCTACTCGATTTTTTTTAAATTAGGCTTATTTTTTAAATGAAATAATTATCTATCTTGACAATTTATTTCAATTTTTTTTGCCTCGGCTTTTTATAGATAATGAATGTCAAAGTTGACAACTTTTATACACGAGAATAGTGCGAAACAATTTTTTTTTTCTTAAACAGCATATAGTAGATTCGTTGTCTACTCGAAAACTTTTTTTTTTCTATCAAATTGTAGATAAGAAAAAAACGAATATAATTTGAAAAAATAAGTTATATTTGCCACGGATTTTAAAAGTTATTCAAGTTTTAAAAAAAAAAACATTTGCTTTCTCGCGGCAAGTGATGCGCACAGACGTGACACACACAAGCATATAATGTAGCTGTGTACTGTACTTGCTTGCTAGCCGTAGTGTTAGTGTCTGTCTGTATATGCACGGACACACTTAAAAGCCGGTTTTTGAGACAGAAGCGCAACAAAATTTTGGGTACCTGGGCATGAAATAGAGCGTTACGATATACGGGCCCCTCAAACTACAAATATTGGTTCGACGATGTCTTTTACAAACAACCTTAACGAAATTGTATCTTTACTGAAGCCAATTTGAACTGATGATACCATTATTTCGAATTGGTGCTTTGAAAATATATTCATATCCACGGTGAACAATATTAATATTCTGGGTATATTATTAATAATACATACATCATTTGTTTATTCAAAATCTATATATTGCTACCCAAGTGTTCCGAGATTCGACAGAAATCGTGAGTCAGATGATTGGACAGTATTTCAAGAAAAAGATTCAATTTTTAAAACGTATTCAGATAAAATTGAAATAACAAATAAAAAAGTTAATGTCTTTCAATATAATGCATTCAAGAATATATCATCATCTGCACAAATTAAAACTTTGCAACTTAATTTGGCTGATGTTGAATTGCATATTGAACAACTTGTTTTCTTCAATTCTGAAAAATTGGAAAATAACTCAGCATCAGTTTTAATAGACCCAGATAGTTTTCATGGTCTACCTGTTTTAAAATATTTAAAAATACATTTAACCAATAAAACGAGACGATATTTCAATGATATTTCAAATAAACATTTGAATTTACAAAAACTTGAATTTTTAAATCATGATGATATTGATATTTGCAATTTTATGAATGAAAATAATTCTGTCAAAATATTACAACTTCAATATACTGGTAGTTCAATGGAAATACTAACTCGTCAATCACTCATGTGTTTGAAAAATCCTCAACATCTTATAATTGCTGAGAGTAATTTAACTTTTATTACATTTGGTGCATTTGGTGTTTTGAAAAAATTAAAAACAGTGTCATTAATATCAAATATCAAACTGACTACATACCTGCAAATATATTTAATATTAGAAGTTTAGATATTATTGATTTGAGTAATAATTCAATAAAGATAATTGATAATGAAGCATTTACAATTGAAACTAAAAAATTATCATTGCTCAATTTGAGTTACAAATAATTGGAATTTATTGGAGAAAATATTTTTAAAAATATTGAATGTAGTGTTATTGATTTTACGCGAACTGATATTGTCTATGTCGATGATAAAGCATTTAATGAATCACATATTGATGTACTTTATTTTTTTAAAAATCTACTTGTTGATAAAAATACTTTAAGTTGGGGTATTGAGTATCAAACTCCTAGGATCTATTTTGATCAACAAACTTTTGATGTAGCGATAGGTCCTATTGAAAATAATGACAGCAATCAATATTCAATGGATATGAAAAAATCCACAGACATTTGTTAGTTGAGTAAATATAATTATTTTCAAATTTGTAAAACATCTGTTTTGAAGACATAGAAATTATGTTCAGTTAGATCGCTTGTCATTGATTTATGGCAACCCAAGACACTTCATTAAAACTTGAACCTAAACCAATTTTATTTAGAACATCATTTTTTTATAATTTAAAATCATTAATATCACTTAAAATATTAACAACTGACCTGTTGATGTTTGTGATGAAACATGTAAATATAAGAAATTTAATATTGTACATCTTCGCTACGTGAGTGGTACATTTAAAAATTTATAACCAATGATTTTTTCGTGTTTAAATAAACTTGAATATCTTGATATTAGTAAAAGCAACCTCGAAACAATTGAAACTGGAGCATTCAATGGACTTGAAAATCTCATTGAATTGACAATTATATCTAATCGAATAAAATATATTCATCAGGATGATTTTGCACCAGTAAAAAATCTAAAACAACTTATACTGAAAAACAATACAATTAAATCTATTGACGACAAATCATTTGCTAAGAAAAATTTATCACTACTTGATTTGAGCTATAATTCATTGACTCATATCAAAGAAAATACATTTTTTGGTGCTACATGTCATGATATGGATTTATCAAATAACAATATTATTTCAATTGAAAATAATAAATTCATTTCAAAATTTAAATCTTATAATTTTATAATAATATTAATTATATTATGTTTATAATAATATTAAGCTTGAAAAAAATCCTTGGGCATGGGCTGTGAGTAATTTAAAAATTGACACAACATGTGAAAATAATGAATGGATATAATTAAAATATGTAAAAGGCACAATTCTATATTTCATCTGTTAAATCAATTACAGATGTAACAGAATATATTTTCGATATTTTTCCATGGTCTGTTATTGATAAAGTTGAAATAAATGACAATAACATTCAGTCAACTGATAGATATGCTTTCAAAAATTCAAGTATTGCAATATATGCAAATAAAAACATTTATAATAAATAATAATAACTTGTATAGATTTTATATTTATCCTAAATCATTTGATGGTCTAACAGAATTAGAAAATTTAGAAATAATGGCTGGTCCAGCTGTTCTTAAAGATAATTTATTTGATTATTTACCATCATTCGAATATTTAAAAATTCAAGTAGATGAAACTTTTCAATATTTAAGTCAAATATTGAAAATCTAAAAAATTTAAAAACCTTGGAAATCGTTGGTAATAATAGTATTGGTATTTGTCGAAATTTATATTCAAAAAAATATACCAAATTCAATAATTGACATTCGTTATGTAAGTGGTAAAGTAGATAAATTTCAAAAAGATTCATTTATTTGTATGCCTCAAATTGAAATATTAACGATATCCAAAACACAGGTAATGACAATTCAAGCTGGCGCATTTAATTTACTAAATAATCTCAAATACATAAACTTGTCATGCAACAAATTAACTACTATTCAAATGAATTTGTTCAATAATCTCAAAAATCTGGCTGTAATTTTATTAAATAACAATGAAATTAAAGAAATTCATGATAAAACATTTATGTTACCCGGTATTAAAAATATAAAGCTATTAAATTTAAGTCACAATGAAATTAATATTAAAACCAATACTTTTGATGGTGTTAAATGGGATCAATTAGATTTATCATACAACAAAATAAGTCGTATTGAAAATAATGCATTCAAAGACACTAACATCAAACAACTATAATTGCATAATAATCTTAATCTTATCGTAGTGAATCGAGCTTGGAGAATTCTTCAATTTACTGCTGCTCGCATGAACAATAAATATTATATTGAAAAATATTTTTTAGCACAACATGGATAAATCAAACGACAATCATCTCACTTATTAAAAAATGTAGTTTTTTTTCTTTCAATTTTATCATTTGTTTGAAAAATCATATATGTATAAAGTTAAAAATTATTTGATAATAAACTGTACAATCTGAATCATAACGAACTTTCAATTGTATAATTATTAATTACAATTAAATTTATTCCACAACAAAATCACCCTCCTTGAAAATATTATCAATAAAATAAAATAAAATTAAAACAAGTATTTTTCCATGGAGTGTATATACCCATATAAAAATTTGATTATGATATATACCACTTGATGTAAAATATATGTATTATTAATACTGAAATTTTATTTGGAAAAAACCAGGTGAGGTCAAGTATAAAATTTGATCAACAGTTCAGGCTCGATTACATGCGTCAAAAATATATTTCCTTTTTGAATTTCTGGTATCATATCGTAATTAATATACTCACAATTAGTGATTTTGTTTTTTTTTAAATACTGTTTAGCGAATAATTTTTATTTTGCCAAGAGCTAATGGTCGTAATACTGTTTGTATTATATCCATTTTTAATATTAATTCTAATCTGTAATTGTTTAGTTCCATTTTAATTATAAATTACTCATTCGATAAGATTATTATAAATGTTGATTTCGAAAATGTAAATCTCTAATAATAACGTATCATTGCATAAATTATTAGTGTTAAATTATTTCAGTTATGATTGATTTATTCCAAAAATAAGTTGGGTGAAAATTTGAAATACAAATTCAATATTCCAAAAGCTTCAAAACCATTAAAACGAAAACTATAATCTATAAAAATTTAACGAGTTAAAAATCCTTTCGAATAATGTATTTTTTCTTTCAATTTTTAACAAAAAAAATTTTTTCACATAATATCCTAACATATTAGTTAAATTTTAATTAACGAAAAACAAAATAAATGAATAAATGAAAATAAGAATAGTAGGTATATTAGAAAAATTATAATATTATCAGCAATATCATTATTATTAATTTAATTGCAAAAAATTTCCCAATGAAATATTTTTATTACGAGAATAAGATGGGGTTTTTTTAGCCTCAGTTTGAAAATGTTTTTAATTATTATTTATAAACAAATAAAGATATATATTCTGTTATCACTCGTTGAATTTTATTGAGCGTTACTGAAAATTTATACAACTTTAATATTTATTTGACATACAATTTACTACTGTACATTATCAGGAAAATATTTACCTTTTAACCAAAACAAAATTCATCATGAATAATTAAAAATGTAATATTTATTTAGTTGTTGTACGAGTACGTTTATTCCATGAAAAATTTGCACCATAAGATCGTGGTTTTGGATTTGAGACATTTGGCTTTTGAATATAATAACGCCATTTCATTTTGTCACAATGTTCAATGGCCTCTTCTTTTGAAGTAAATTCAACTTTAACATTTGAGAGTGGATCACCTCTGTATGTATGAAATTGATTGTTTAATAAATTAAGAAAAATATACAATAAATAAAATTCAAATACTTACGTTGAGCACCAACCCATCAATTGATTTTCCCAACGTTCTCTCGTATCAAAATCAATTTGCCAATAGTTGATATTATTTGTTCCCGATTGCATGGCATTTTTAGCTGGTTGAAAAATACGAACTGTTCTTGTTTTTATATGTTCTTCTGGTACACCTGATACAACTGATATATCTTCTTGTTGTGATATTGTTATGTGTCCTTTCATTGCTTCATGACGTTGAGCTTCAGCTGGCATGGTTGCCAATGCTTTTAAATCTTTTGGTGAAGTGTCATTACCACATCTTGCAATTCCAACTGTAAATCTTCTACTGGGACTAGAAAAAGTGAATTTTAATCAACAATATAAAATTCACTTATGTAAAATTAATAAAATTGTTAGAAGAATTAAAACATGAATATAAACAAATCATAGATGAAGCCATTTTTTTTTCAGCTGTCAGTTTTGAGAAAGTTTGTGTCAAAATATTGAGTGAATAAGGTAAGTAAATAAATAGTGAAATTTAGATTATGTAAAACTTTTAGGTTAACTGAAGATGAATAACATAGGTTTAATTTATCAAGAATTTAATTATTATGTAATAGTAAAAAATATAAGTTACCTTTGCAAATTTTGTGCAAAATTTTTTAATAAAATACGGGAACCCATTTTTTCAATTTGTAAACCACAACTTAGTACAGAAGTAACTATTTTTATAATTTATGTTACAGTTGTCAGATAACAAATAATAAATAAATATCCAAAATCCAATACATACATAATAGTTGCTTTCTTTGCCGTGAAGCATAGAGTTTAATAAGGAAGGTAGACGTCTATGACCGTAAAGATTATTAGCCACCTGACGGATTATTGTGGATTGCTTGAAAAAAAAAACACTTGTCGATAATTCAGATATGGATTGCAGATTTTTTATAATTCAGTGTAGGGTTGTTAATTTACCGGTGTTTGTTTTAAAATGCTAAAAAAATATCAGATTTTTTACGGCTCGATATACTTGGTTGGCAGGTTATGGAAAAATGAAAATCTAATTACGTAGGGAGTTTGGGAATGGTTTAGGCAAGTTTAGGAAATCATTATTATAGTTTAGGAAACAATAGTTAATTAGTTATTAATTAAACAAAAGTAGGCGTATCCTTAGTTGGCAGTATAATAGAAAAAATAAAGTAATAGGTCTAATCGATAGGAAATTTATTGATAAAGTTTAGGAAATCATTATTAGAGTTTAGGAAATTGTATAAATAATTGTAATTAATTATTTTCAATTATAATTTTGAAATTTTAATTAAGAGTGCGCAGTAGTATCTGCGCAAGTATTTTTCTTGCTACTTTCACGGCATTTTGGCGTCGTGACTGTAGTCAGTTAGCCACCTGTCATAATAACAAATAATAACAATATAAAAACAAATAACAGCAATAAATAATAACAAATATTTTATCAATAAAAAAAATAAGCAATAAAAATCAATGTGAAATATCAAAAATTGCAAACAATAAAGTCAATTTATTTATTAATAATAAATACTTTTTTTTGTTTTTCATAAGATAACTAATTGTGTTGTGCCATAAGAATAATTATAATATGTATCATGTTGATGATGATTTTGACACATCATTGTACTACTACATCTTTCAAACAAGTCAAGTTTTGACAAGTGTACATAAAGCAGCGGTAAATTTGATGATTGTTGAATAAATAAACGTAACAACTAACAAGTTATTAATTTATTTTTAATTAATGAATATTTTTTTTGTTTTTTATAAACAGACACACATAAATGCAAAGAGAATAATTCATAAAAAATAAAAATGATGATGGATTTGAGTCCTCGTTTGACTCTGAATGAGGATGCATTGAATGAAACACCAGAAGCAAAACGTCCAGTATTTATATTTGAATGGTCAAGATTTTTAAACAAGGTACTTATTGCAGCACAAAAAAATGATATTAAAGGATGTCAAGAAAAATTGGTTGAACAATTAACAGATGTATGCAAAATTCACCAGAACCACTAACACGATGTCTCATTGCAAAAGGTCTTGCAACATTATTTAGTGCTGGTGATACATTTTTATTATTTGATACTATTAATAAATGCTATGATATATTAAAAAATAAAGACGATACACCAAGTTTTTTACCAACAAAATTATCAGCAACATGTTGTGTTGGTGCAATGTATGAAAAATTAGGTAGAATGATGGACGTTCATTACGTTCATCTGATTCACAAGCACGTATTGAAATAATGAATACACTTGAAAAAGTATGAGTACAGCAATAACAAATGTACATAAAGATACATATGAAGCATCATTAAATTGTATGACTGATCGTTGAAATGTTAAATCATACACCATTTTTATGTATAAATGAAATTGAAAGTATGGCATCAATATGTTTTCGTGCATTTGAAGACATAAATTATCGAGTACGTTGTTCAGTTGCCAAATTACTAGGTACACTTGTTGCAATGACACAACTATCATCATCTCAAACATTATTTAATAAAAATAATCATAAAAATATTTCATCATCATTAAGTGATGGTGGTGATGATAATTGTAGTGGTAATGGTGGTAATAATAATAATAAAACAACATCACTTGATGTATTAAATATATATAATGTCTAGTTTTTCATTACGTGGTACTGGTAGTGGTTTTTTAAAAGGTACTGGTGAAATAATAAAAGGTAATTCAACATTAGTTAATCGTGAAGTACGTGTTGGTGCAACACATGCATATGTTATATTTGTACAAATACTTGGTGGTACATGGCTTGAAAGAAATACAAATATCATGTATTGGAATTAGATGCTAATCCAAAAGCAGCAAATTCACATGTTGATGCTGTATATTCACGTAAATGGTGAAGGTACACAAACAAATGCATGTCGTGAAATATTAAAATAAATGAATTCCATTGGTTTTAGTTGTGAAAATGCTAAAGATTCAAATCAAGAAACATTATACAGTCAACATTTGTTAGTATGTGCATTACAAGAAATAGGTAATTTAATAATTGGTCTTGGTGTTTACGTTGTGTATGTGTTGCAGTACCAAGTCAAATAACACCATTAATTGATAATTTTATTGAAAAAATATGTAAAATGACATGTAATAATAAAGAAATATCTGGTTATAGTTGTGCTCTATCAGCAATAATTGGTTGTGTACTTTTATCATCACTTGGTATACCACATACAAAAGGTAAAATAATATTTAATACTGCTGAAAAATGATTACGTACAGCAAATACTCATAGTCGTCTTGCATTAAATAAAATACATGCAAGTTGGTTGTTAATTGGTTCAATAATGACACTTGGTACTGGTGTTGTTAAAGGTTTATGACTAAGAATGTTATTATTATGAAAAAATTCATATCCAAAATCACCAGGAAAATTGGAAAGTGAAAAATCACGTGGTAATTTAAATGCAAATAACACTTGAAGGTAGAGCTGGTGCATTGGCACAAGATAATTCATCACCAGTTGTACAAGTATGGTCATTATATGAATTATCATTAATTGCTGATTCTAGTGGTCCAATCTATCGTGGCTATATTGAACCAACTTTATCAGTTGTATTAACATTATTGCTAAATGTATCATTTTCATATATTGATATTTATCAATGTATTGGTAAATTATTATCAGCACAACAATTGGTCCTGAATTACAAGGTACATACATCATCAATAAGTATGGCACGTTCATCATTTTTATGTGCATGTGGTATAATGCAACATCATGAAAACCCACTTGTACACAAGCTGAAGCAACTGGTTGTTTATAACAATTACATTTATTTGCACCAAAACATGTCAATTTATCATCATTAGTATCAAATTTATGTCGTACTACATTAAAATGTATGTAGAATTCTACTACATTAAAATTTATTAATGATAATTTTTTAATAATAATGATAATATCATAATAAAACTTGTAGTATCAATTCAAATTGTAGACAGTTCAGCAGCAATGGATGAACGTAAATTAATACCTGGAAAAGTTGTACTTTGGGATCATGAAATTGCTGTTGATTGGGCTGATCCAGTTGATAAACAAGTCATGGAAACTGTAAGTACGATTTTTCATTGAAGAAAAAACATTAATTTTTTTTTTTTTCTTGATAAAATGATGTATTGATTATCAATTAATTTATCTTCAAGTATCAGCAATATTTGTGAGAAATTTAACATTAGAGAAATGCCACATCAAAAAGTTCGTGAGATATTTCAAAAATCAACTGGTGTACCAATTATTAAATTAAAAAAAGTTCAAAATCACTTTGCATTTATACACTTTGAGATACGTGATCTTGCTGGACGAGTTTTTTAAATAATGACACGTATTTAAAAAAAAAAAAAAATTACTAATCATTGTCAGAGTGTAATTGTTGTTTTACAAATAATTTAATCAGGTCCAGGAAGTGTTGCCGCGTATCATCAATGGGAAGTACGTTGGGTAAAATTAATTGGTTCATCAAAAATGTTGAAAAGACAACGTTCTATTGAAGAAGCTGTTGCTGCAACCCGTAGTCTTATCATGCCACCACATGACGACAAAATTTATTATGAGAACAACAACAAAAAGCATCATACACTGGTTGTAACAAACGTGCAGCAAGAAAAAAAAATAAAAAAGACACAGAGCTAGTTGTTGCTGAAAACCCAACTGGATATAATCATATCCATAACATCAACAAAAACGATGATGGTTTACAAGAATTAACAAACTCAAATGGTCCAGATGGTATGATGATGCATCATGACATGTCGTATGATTATAAAAAAATTCTTAAGACATTTGTAAATCAAAATTTCCAGTCACAGTGTCGTTTTGTTAATAATAAAATTTATGAACCACCTGGTTAAGTTTGCAAGTTAAATTAACACAATAATTAATTTTAAAAAATAAAGACAGCTGTTTTTGTCAGCTGAAGTTTTTTATTTAAAAATAACTATGTTAATTGTTTTTTTTTATTTGATTTGTTTTAGACAATAATTCTACGTGACGAACATGTTAGTTTTGAATTTCAAGGTGATGTTTTTATGACAATTGAGCTTGCTGTTAATATCACATCAAGAAATGTGTATTATGGTATTTGCAATGTGCTTGCTAATCCACAATCACTTTATCTTTTACCATTCACATCAAATCGAATTGAAGCATATCATTGATTCAACAAAAAGACAATTACATTTTAAAGTGCTCGTACTATCATTTAAATTTTATTCTTATATACATTATCTTAATTATTTTTTAATCATTGATTTTAAATTTTTCACTATTAATGCTTTGATATTTAATTTTTCAAAATGATTATTTTTTAAAAGATATATTTTATATTACTGGCTTGTTTAATTGAATTTAAAGTGTTTTAATAATATTTTTAAAGCTATATATTTTTTTTATTAATTATCTGGATCATTGTAATCTTTAAAAACTTGACGTTCATATAAATATCGTATTTTAATCATTGAAAAAATTAAAAATAAAAAAAAGAAATTGTAAAACAATTATAAACAATTTTTGTTGATGACATTTTACACAACGACATTGATTATATGAATTATAAATGAACGATAAAAATTTCTGGTATAATTTTTTTGATATTTCACACTGATTTTATTTTTATTGTCTTTTTTTTTATTGATAAAATATTTGTTATTATTTATTGCTATAATATTTGTTTTTATATACATTGTTAGTGTTTGTTATTATGACAGGTGGCTAACTGACTACAGTCACGACGCCAAAATGCCGTGAAAGTAGCAAGAAAAATACTTGCGCAGATACTACTGCGCACTCCTAATTAAAATTTCAAAATTATAATTGAAAATAATTAATTACAATTATTTATACAATTTCCTAAACTCTAATAATGATTTCCTAAACTTTATCAATAAATTTCCTATCGATTAGACCTATTACTTTATTTTTTCTATTATACTGCCAACTAAGGATACGCCTACTTTTGTTTAATTAATAACTAATTAACTATTGTTTCCTAAACTATAATAATGATTTCCTAAACTTGCCTAAACCATTCCCAAACTCCCTACGTAATTAGATTTTCATTTTTCCATAACCTGCCAACCAAGTATATCGAGCCATTTTTTACCCAGATAACCGCAACTGGTAGAACGATGCGCTACCGGTAATCTACTGGTAGCTTACCGGTAACTACTACTGGTAGATAACTGGTAGCTCCTACCAGTAATTTCCAACCAGTATATTACTGGAATTCTGCTAGTAGATACTACCGGTAGGAACTACCAATAATCTACCAGTAAAATTCCAGTAAAAAATTACTGGGGTGCATTCCTTTAATAAAAATTTTTTTTTCGCTCTGCAATTTCGACCTGTAATACTGACTAAAATTTTATAGGAAAAAGCTGTTTCTTGTAGTGGCAGTACTGGCACATGACATTATTCTTTTTTTTGGTTCAATTATTGAAAGAATAACCTGAATGACAGTTCAATGTTTATTTCAAACTCAAATAAATAGAAAATAGACTTGTACTTGCTTGTTATTGTCACATAGGTCGTACTAGACATTAGTAAAGTCTGGGATATTACATAGAGAATTTTGTCATTGTTTCTGTTTCTAGCTATTTGTCGGTATTACAGGGCGAAATCGCAAAGCGAAAAAAAATTTTTTATTAAAGGAATGCACCCCTAGCATCAACCTTACTAGTCGATTACTAGTAAATCATTTTAGTAAACCTGCAGTCTAATTCACAGGGCATTACAATTTAGGGCTTTTTTACACCACTCACGGCGCTTGTGAAGCTTTCATATGTAAAATCTATATAAAAAAAATGTTTACAAGCACCATCAGCGGCGAAAAAAAGCCCTAAATTTTTTACAATTTAGGGCTTTTTTTTGCCGGTGATGGCGCTTGTAAAATTTGTTTTATATAGATTTCACATACAAAAGCTCTACAAGCGCCGCCAGTGGAGGAAAAAAGCCCTAAATTGTAATTGAATTGGACTGCAGCACCCGTATTCACAGGGCATTACAATTTAGGGCTTTTTTCATCCACCGCTGGCGCTTGTGGAGCTTTTATATGTGAAATCTATATAAAAAAAATTTTATAAGCGCCATCAGTGGCAAAAAAAGCCCTAAATTGAATAAAATTTGCCCTGTGAATACGGGTGCCGAAAGCCTCAACATTAGAGTATTTGCCATAATAAATAACACGTTTGCTTGTAATTATATTATTGAATAAATTAATTTTTTACGGCATACAGCTAAAGTATGAATGCAGCTTAGAGACTTTTTTTTTCTTGAAACAAAAACGTCCCAGAAAAATATGTAGCTAAGGAATTAATGTTGCTTAAAATATAATTTTTCAAGCGACATTGATGCTTGAGCTACATTTCTTCCTTAGCAACTGCTTGTCTTATATGTATATATATTTATTGATTTAATAAATGAAATACATGGAATTGAATTTTTAAAAAATCAAAATGTCTAAGGAAAAGTAGTAGCTAAGTAAAGAATGTGGCTAAGGGATTAATGTTGCTTAAAGCATACTTTTTCTGACCGCATTAATTCCTTAGCTACTGCTTTTCTTTGGGATTTTTTTTTATTTAATGAATAAAATACATGTAATTTTATTTTGAAAAAATAAAAATGTCCAAGAAAAAGCAGTAGCCGGCCTCGTAGAAATATTTCTCAGCCATAACTCCGGCTTTCTCCGGCATTACTCCGTTTTTGGCCCATTTCGAAGAAATTACGCTAGCGTGAGTTTGGTGCCGCAGAAACTATTCCAGCATTGGACTGATGGCGGAGGAATTATTCCGGCATAAAAGTAGTGGCGAAATAATTTTTCCGACATTGATCTTATGCCGAAGTAATACTCCGCCATCAAGCTCATGTCGAAGTAATTTCTCTGCCACCAACCTTATGCCGGATTAATTTCTCCGAAAGAAAGTCAAAAACAGAGAAATGCCGGAGTAAGGGGGGAGTAATATTTCCAGCAGGGCAAAAAAAAGATGTGGCAAAGGAATTATTGTTGCTTAAAGTCCTCCGCCACATCTTTTCTTTAGCTACTACTTGTCCTTGAAATTTTTATTTATTTAATAAAAAAATACATGTAATTTCCTTGTAGAAAAAAAAATGGCCAAGGAAAAGAAGTAGCTCAGAAATTAATGTTGCCAAAAATCAACGTTTTAAGAAACAATAATTCCTTAGAACATAATTTTTTGGCAAAATTAATTTCTTAGCTATATATTCAAATATTAATTTACTCATATATATTAGTTGTATTCATAAATATAAATAAATATAACAATACTTTTTTTATAGAAAGCGGTAGAATGACTTTTGATCTAGGAACGACACAACTCAAATAAATTAATTGCCAAAAATAAACAAACATAGCAACCATACAACAACACGTAGCAACGTGTTAGTATGAGAGAGAAAATAATAAAATATTAGTTATAAACAAATGCTAAAAAATTTCGACCAATCACATCACGAATAAAAAGCGGTCAAGTGTACTTTTTATAATAGGATTACGAGTTTTTTTATATATTCTATTAATATTTATATTAAAAAAAGTTAGCTACTGCTTTTCTTTGGACATTTTTTTTTTTTTAATAGAAATACATGTATATTATTTCGAAGAAAAATGGTAACTAAGAAAAAGATGTAGCTAAGGAATTAAAGTTGCCAAAGAAATTATGTTTTGAGCAACATTAATTCCTTAGCTACTGCTTTTTCTTGGACATTTTTATTAATAACCCGAGCTAAAAAATCTCAGTCTTAAAAATGTCGAAGTCTTAAAACAGTCTTTATTTGTCCAACTAGGAAGACTTCGGAAGACTTCCAATTTAAGACCTCAGGTCTTTCAGAGGAAGTCTTCCATTTCAAGACCGTAGGCTTCCGAAGTCTTCCATTTTTTTATTTTTTTTTTATTTTGAGCCGTAAAAAAAGCAAAAAATAAAAACCTACGAAGGAACGATCATAGGTCTCTGGTGTGAAAGTCGGATAGGCTGACTATTCAGCCATTTGTTCAATTGATATTTATGGAGATTATTTACCTTATAAACTTTTGACTTCTAATTTTTGTTATTTGAATCAATTTTATATTATAAATATCTGAATAAATATTTAAAGTAAAATTTAATTTAGATCTATTAAAATTAGAAGAACTTGATTTTTTTTTCTTAAAAATATATCAATTTTAAAAAATTATGTAATAAAATGAATTAGGTGATAAGAGCAATATGTTAATACGAATTAGCGAGATATAGTCGTTTTTATAGATATAAATTAATTAGAAACTTGATAACTTTATATCGGGTAGTTTGAAATTTTTCTAAGTTCCTTAATTTTTGTTAAAATAAATTTACAAGTCTTTTATTTCAAGACCGCAGGCTTTCGAAGTCGTTTATCTTCAAAATTTATTTTATTTTAATTTAATTTGAGGGTGGACCCGAAAATAAATCCCGCTGTGATATGAAAAATTTTTAGAAAACCTGGCGTTAACGCTTGATTTGAAAGACTACGGCAGCTTTGAAAATTATCAAAAAAAATTGTAATTTTATGTGAAAGACTTCGGAAGACTAATAAAGCGCGTTTTAAGACTTGGAAGACAGTTTAAGTTCAATAAAGCGCGTTTTAGGACTTGGAAGACCTCGGAAGACTGAGATTTTTTAGCTCGGGATATTATTTATTAAATGAATAGAAATTCGAAGGAAGAATGGTAGCTAAGGAAAAGATGTAGCTAAGGAATTAAAGTTGCAAAAGAAATTATGTTTTGAGCAACATTATTCCCTTAGCTACTGCTTTTCTTTGGACATTTTTTTTTTTTTAGCATTTAACATTTTTAGAAAAAGCAGTAGCTAAGGAAAGAATGTGGCTGAAGATTTAATGTTGCTTAAAACATAATTTTTCTGGCCACATCAATTCCTTAGCTACTTCTTTATCTTAGCTATTTATTTTTATCGGATTTTCTTTATTAAAATAAGTTGCTATAATTTTATTTGTATAAAATTAAAATATTCAAAAAAAGTCAATGGATTTAGTTCTGGTAATATGAAAGTAATTCAACAATTATTGATACATTTAATAGCAACTTATTATTTTTCAAACTGTGAATTAATTGACTGCCACAAACTACCAGTAAACTACCGGTAGATTATTGGTAGGACTTCCTGGTAGATCTTAGAGAGATTACTAGTAGGACATACCGGAAAGGTTTACCAGTAATCTACCAGTAAGACCTACCAGTAATCTACTGGTAGATTACCCTAGCGGATGGCTCGGCTCTCCAATGTAGCACTCAGTCGACAGCGATTTGACAGCCATTCGACAGGTTCGACAGCATATATAAAACGTAATTCACGAACACCGGATACTCAAAATGAGTTGGAAAAATATGAAATAAATATAAGATTATAATGACAATAACTTAAACTGACTGAAACCTTGACTAGTACATGTATTAAATATTAAATAAGAAATTAAATTATACACGGTAGAGAGGTTACATTGACATGATTCGCATTTCTACTGGAGTCAGAAAGCTGTCGAGCCTCAGACCATTCATCGGTAATTGACTCGGTCATTATTACCGACATATTTTGTCACTAAATCGACAGGCTTTCGACACCGAATTGAGAGCTGTCTAATTTATGCATTTTTCATTGTTTTAAATTGTTTAAACATTGGTAATGATAAATTTGTATTTTTTTTATGAAAAATAATAGAAAATAAAAAATAACTTGTAAAAATTACGAACAAAAAAAAAATTTTTTTTAATAAATTTTTACAAATTTTTTTTTATTTTCTATTATTTTTTTATGAAAAAAATACAAATTCTTCATTAATAAAGTCCTTCATGATGTTTAAACAATTAAAAACAATGAAAAATGGATAAATAAGACACCTCTCAAGTCGAAAGTGTCGAAAGCCGGTCGAAATGCTGTCGAAATGCAATCGAAACGGTGTCGAGACATAGTCAACTGGCATATAGTGATATAAAATTAAAAAAAAATTATTTTGGCGATTGTTTAATCTTTAAATGCTTAATCATACTGTTTTATTTTGTTTTTTTTATGCAATTGTTATTAACAATAGATTTAAAAATTGTTAACAAACAAAAATGATCATGTGCCTTCCCTGCGGGGGGAATTTTAATTTCTTTTTTAATATATATCGAAACTACTAAATATATTTCGTGACTACAAATTTATTTCATTTTTCATGGTTACAATGATTATTGTTACAACTAAAATTTATTTAATTTTCATTCATTTTGCTTGTTCCTTCTAATGGGTCATCTTCATGTCCGGAATCACTTTCTTCTAACTTTTTAAATTCTCTGTTTTTATTCATTTTGTTGTACCATGATTTTAGTCTGTCAATGTTAAATATATATTACAAAATTGTCGAGTTCGATTGTATTATTATTATTTACTTTTTTCCCTCGGTTGAATCAGGATTTAACGTTTTAGTTGTTGCTGAAGTTTTTAATTTTTTTATATTCATTTATTGTCAGTTCCTTTAACGCTATCACATCACCCTTTTTCCCCTCGAAATTTTCTGCCTCTTCATTCCATATAGTTAGTTCAATCTAAAATATATTTTCTTTAGTAAATTTAATATCTTTATTTAGTTTAATCAAATTTTTTTTCATTTAAATTTTATTTTACTTCATAATCACTGTCGTTTGCTAATGTTATTGTTCTTTTCTTTAATAACCGTCCTGACATTGCATATATAAATTCCACTTCACACCACCCCTTTTTCCCCAAAAATAATTACCGGCCGCGAAAAAATAGAAATAGCAATATTATTATGAGCATACGATAGTTTATTTAATTTGTAATATGACGAAAAAAAAATTTTTAAAATCGATGCATTTTTGAATGGTGGGGCTATTTGTTAAGATTCTTTTTTTATTAACAATTGCTTTTGTTGTTATTCCGAGTCAGCGACGCGAGAATTGAGAGAATTCGAATTGAAAAGTTTATGTCACTAATACTTTCACGGTGCGTGTAAATACAACAGCTGTGAGTGTGTGTGTGCGTCAAGTCGGGTACAGTCGGGAAGCGTCGGATAGCGTCGGATCGAAATAAAACTATCTCACTTTTTTATATATCTATCGCGGTCGCACAGGAGAGTTTTGAGTGGGGACTCGTGAGGGGAAACGCGTTAATCAAAAAATATAAAACTTTAAAAATTAATTACGCGAAAACGGATGGTTAAAAAAAAAAAACTTATTTGACTTACCCCCCCTAAAATATTATTCTCTACAACTTTTATTTGGAACATTTTTATCTAATTCTAACAGGGATCGCGGAATCAATTATTTTATTTTTAATTAATTTTTTTTAACCCTTTCCCGGGGGGATAGAATTTTTTTAATATTTTTATTGAAATCAGAAGGGTCGAATTTAGTTATAATAATTTTTTTATAAAAATGGAACCAAATTTTTTAAAATGTTCATTTAAAAGGGATCTTTCCTGGATCAAATACTACTCTAGCAATAAACATTCAGGGGGAAGTTCCAAAACCGTTCATTTCTTATAAGAGAAGGATAGAAGAAGAGATAGAAGATTGAGCCAGAAGAGATAGAGAGAAGGATAGAGCTAGAAGAATAAAACCGAACGACGGTATTGGAACGTACCCCAAATTTTCAATGTAATTCAGCCGACTGAAACCCGTAAATTCAAAAAGTAATTAGCCAATATCTTTTAAACGGCACTGAGGAAATGGATAATTTTTTTTTCATTAATTTCGTATTTGTAAAGTGTACAAATCTGTAGAAAAAAATCAAAATTTAAATTAAAAGTTTTAAAAGTAAAAGCGCAAACGTACATATACTCCCTATGCTTGCGTGTTAAAGTTGTCAACTTTGACACTAATTATCTGGATTTTGACGCAGAGGAGAATTACGAAAAAATTCCACCAAATAGATAATTATTTCATTTAAACATTAAAAAAAAAAAATCGAAAATTAAATTACGGGAATTTCATTTAAAAACAACCTTAATAATTTATCATGTTAATAATTTTTGTTTAAATCTTTTTGTTCTATATATTTTATTGATAACCGTACCTTAATCAATCCATGATGTTTATTTGCAGCTTCTCCAAAAAAAATACATCTTATTTTGTCACTGTCATCACATATATCCATTGTAAATTTTTTACCACATCCACGTTCGTTTTTCCATTCCTTTATTTCACTTTTATGTAGAATTCGTGCCCGTATTCTATCACTGTATTAAATTTTTAATTTTATTTTTTATGAAAATTATATTAATCCTATTTTTTTACTTACCATATTGTGTTTAATTTTAAATTTATTATTTTTGTAAGTTTCTTTTTCATCAATGTATTTTTCGTTGTGGTTTTATCACTTAGTTTTAATTTTTTTTCTTCATTTTTTGGATTTTCCCCTTCTTGTTTTCTTTTACCCATTTTGATTTTATTGGCTTATGATTTTTAAAATTCCGTTGTATCTGTTTTCAAATCTGTTTTCAAATTGGTTATTTGTACCTGTTTTCAAATTTGTTGATGTTTTCTTTTTTTTATTCATTCATTCATGTGAAGTTGTTCTATCGTTTTTGTTTTTTATTTTTATGTCAGAAATTGTGGTTACTGTATGTTGTAAATGAATTGTAACTGAATTGTAACTGAAATGGATCAACATTACTATATTTTAGGTGATCATTATGTTGACATCTCTGATATCAATTTGACATTTTATAAATAAAAAAAAATTGAAGATTTTTGTTTTGGATTTTGGTCATCTTTCATTCTTTTTTTTTTTTAAATAAATATTTTCAGGGAAGGGACGGTGAAGGGGTAGGAGGAGAGCGGGGAGGGAAAGGAGGGGGGAGGGGTAGTAATTTATATGTTCCCATATTTATCGTGTTTTTCTTTATATTCAGTGATTTTTCTTTTAAATTTCTCATATTTATCGTATTTTTCTTTATATTTAGTGATCTTCCCATGAAATTTTCGTATATTTTCCTTTATATTTACTGATATTTATGTGATATTTTCTAATATTTATCGTATTTTTCTGTATTTTCCTTTATATTTACTGGTATTTACTAGATATTTTCCCATTTTTATCGTATTTTTCTTTATATTCAATGATTTTTTCTTTAAAATTTCTCATAAATAATTTATATGTTCCCATATTTATCGTGTTTTTCTTTATATTCAGTGATTTTTCCTTTAAATTTTTCATATTTATCGTATTTTACTTCATATTTAGTAATCTTCCTACGAAATTTTCGTATATTTTCCTTCATATTTACGTAATATTTTTCCATATTTATCGTGTTTTTCTTTATATTCAGTGATTTTCCCTTTAAAATTTCTCATATTTATCGTATTTTTCTTTATATTCGGTGGTTTTTCTCGATATTTTCATATATTTTTCTGTATTTTCCTTTATATTTACTGATATTTTCCCATTTTTATGGTATTTTCTTTTATATTCAGTGATTTTTCTATATATTTACCAAATTTATCGTATTTAGATTAATTAAGGGACTTAAAATTATAATTTAAAAAAAAATGATGAAACAGTTGCTGAAGGAAATGTGCCTGCCCTGCGGGAGGAATTTCAATTTTATTGATAACGGTACCTCAATCAATCCATGATCTTCATTTGCAGCTTCTTCAAAAACAAAATACATCTTATTTTGTCACTCTCATCACATATATCCATCGTAAATTGTTTACCAGTTCTTTGTTCGTTTTTCCATTCCTTTATTTCACTTTTCTTTATAATTCGTGCTCGAATTGTATTACTGTATTGAATTTTTAATTTAATTTTTTATGTAAATTATATTCATTTCTAATTTTTGACTTACCATATTGTGTTTAATTTTAAATCTGTTAATTTTTTAATTTTCTTATCCATCAATAGATTTTTTGTTGTGTTTTTATCACTCAGTTTTATTTTTTTTTCTTCATTTTTGGATTGTTTCCGTCTTGTTTTCTTTTACCCATTTCGATTTTATTGGCTTATGATTTCAAAAATTTCGTTGTATCTGTTCTCAAATTGGTTAAAAATGAAAGATGTTTTTTTTTTTTTCTATTGATGATGTGATTTTCTTGCATTAATTTTGTTTTTATTTTTATGTCATTAAATTTTGGTTATTATATGTTGTTTTTAATTTGACTGAAATGGATTCTGATTATTCTCCACATTATTATATCTTAGCCCTAGCGAAAATGGCGACACCAATCCGACAGTCGGTTTGTGCACGGATCTCATACAAAAACGACACAAAACCGACACACGACTATAAGAATTTCTGAGTCACAATTCAGCGACTTTTTCTTCATATTTACTGATAGTTTTCCATATATATCGTATTTTTCTTTATATTCAGCGATTTTTCTTTATAGTCACTGATTTTTCTTTGATATTTTTCTATTTTTTTCTACATTTTTCTTTACATTTACTGATATTTTCCCATATGTATCGTATTTTTCTTCATATTCAGTAATTTTTCCTTCGAATTCACTGATATTTTCCCATATTTATCATTTTTTTCTTTATATTCAGTGATTTTTTTATATTTTCCTTCATATTTGATGATGTTCCCCATATTTATCGTATTTAGCTTAAAGGACTTAGAAAATTTTCGGGGGGGAGGGGGTCTACCATGGTTGGGGGGAGGGGGGGTCCAGATGAAAAGCGGAAACAATAGGAAATTAAAATTCCCTAAAAAAATAAAAACAATATATTTCGATAAGTAGAGAACATCAATCATAATAATCATCGATGTAGAATATGACATGATGGCGCGCGAAGGGCGCCATTCGATCTATACTATAAAAATAAGAAAAAAAAAAATTTCAAATTATAATAATATGGTAATATTATATTTTAATAATACAGAGTGTCCCATTTTAATTTATCAATGGATTTTTTTCGAAAAATATAGCTTAAATTGTAAAATGTTTCAAGTAAAAGTTGTAGGGTTTGGAGGGGGACGAAAAAAAAATAAAAACAAAATTTGAAAAATCCAAAATGGCGGAGCTTCCGGTATGAACATAGATTTTTAACGAGATACTGCATCGTTTTTTTGCACCAAAACGTTTTCTACAACAAAACTAACACTTTTTATTTGAAAAATTTTTTAATAAAATCACTTTTTTTTCGAGCTGATTTTATCTGTTTATGGATTTTCCTGAAAAAATATAGCTTTAATTAAAAAATGATATTTGGAAAAGTTGTAGCGCCCAGAAAGACGAAAACGAAAAAAAAAAAAAACTTCCGAAAAAAAATCAAAATGGCGGAGTTAGAAGCATAAACAAAGTTTTAAAAAAAAAGTCGTTTTTCCGGGAAATTTTATTTAGAAAAAGTGTTCTTGATGTGAACAATTTTTTTAATAAAAAAAATTTACACCTAACCTCGAAAAAAAAAATGTTCATACCGGAAACTCTGTTATTTTTAGATTAAAATTTTTTTTTTTTTTTTTTTGTTTTTGTCTTTTCGAGCGCTACAACTTTTCTAAATAACATTTTTTAATTACAGCCATATTTTTTCAGGAAAATCCATAAACAGATAAAATAGGTCCGAAAAAAAAGTGATTTTATCAAAACGTTTTGGTGCAAAAAAAAAATGCAGTATCCATTAAAAAAAACTATGTTCATACCGGAAACTCCGCCATTTTGGATTTTTGGATTTTTTTTTTTTTTTCTTCGTTCCCCTCCAAACCCTACAACTTTTACTTGAAACATTTTACACTTTAAGCTATATTTTTCGAAAAAAATCCATTGATAAATTAAAATGGGACACTCTGTATATTTATTGTTTTTATTTTAGTTTTGGATAAAGAATTTATTAAAGTTTTAAATAAAATGCTCAATGAAATTCTTCAAAATAATAAAATTAATAAATACTTTTTGAAAAACTTTAATTAAAAAATTTTTTAAATAACAAAATTAAAATTATTTTAAACAGACAAAGAAATATAAATATAGGTTATTGTACTCTAAGGTTAAATTTGTTTTTATGATAATAAAATTATTTTTTGAGCCTGCTCATCGGGTTTTGTATTTATTTGATTGCGTATTGTATGATTGCATAACTCAGTCAGTTTTAATCCTAGAAAGTTGATATTAGTCTCATTTTGTAGCTTATGAAAATACCTTCAAATTGTCACTGTACATTTTTTTTGTACCTTTTTTTTTTTTTCGTCTCAAAAAAAGCTTGAAAATCATGATTTGCAATTTAACTACTAAACATATTTTATTTAACATAAAAATTTTTTTCTTTATCAAGCTCAACAATTTTATACTTTCGAATAATAATACTTATCCTACTAATAATAATAATAAAATACGTTTACAAGTTAAATTGCATATACCTATAAAGTCATGGTTTTTGAGGTTTTCTTGAAACAAAACTATTAACAATACAAAAAAAATGTACAGTGACAATTTGAAGGTATTTTCATGAGCTAAAAAATGAGACTAACATCAACTTTCTAGGATTAAAACTGACTGAGTTATGTAAAGTCAAAGATATACAGCCATACGCGCGCGTGTTAATCAAATGGGAAATACAAAAACCCGATGAGCAGGCTCAAAAAAAATCCTAAAAAAAAAATTTTTTTATTTTTTTTTTGTGTCATCATAAAGAACAAATTTAGACCTCAGGAGGGTACAAAAAAAAAAATTCTTTTTTTTTGGACAGGTCTAATAAATATATATATATTTTTTAAAATACTCTTAATTTTAATAATAAAAATTATTCAATTAAAAATATATAGATTATTTATGATAACTCCATAAACAATAAAACATACGAGGTCTAATTTAATTCTATTTCATTCTTGGTTATTGGTTAAAGAATTTTAAATAAAATGTTAAATTAAATTCCAAATTAAATTCTAAATAAAATGCTAAATTTAAAATAAAAAAAAATATGAATACTTTTTTAAAAATTGTTTGAGTTCTCAAATTCATGCATTATAATTATAATAATTTATTGTCAAAAGAAATAATAGTTTAATCAAAATTTAAATTTTATTGTCAGGCTGTGTTTAAACTACAAGCAGAGTCGACTTAAAATCAATACATTTCGAGTATCCCTGTTGTCGACTCTAACCTTATTGATATCGATATAACGATACATCTTTTCGATTAGTTTAATTGAACTTCTAACCACAAATGGATACGGCATCCAAATTTGACTGAACTCTAAGACCCGGGTCATCACACACTGACTTTGTAATCTTTTTTTTTATAAGAAAAATATTTACATGGATTGTAACAAGTGGAATATAAAATTTATGAGTTTATTGTGCAGATTAAATAAGTATATATTCAGAAAAATTTATAATTAAACCCGGTGAACTTACTGAATTAGTATTATCGACTGATGGCACGATTTTAAATGTCGTTTTATTGAATCTTATCATCTGGATCATTACTGTTTGTAATAATAACATCGAATTCATTTGAATGATTTTTCAAATAGTTAAAACCACAGCCCACATTAACTGTTTCCTTTGGATGATTTAAACTTGGTGGCATTAATGATGATCCAGCACCAAGATCTTTAGCCGCACAACATCCACAAAATGCTAGATTGGAGGAACGCCGTGAACAAATTGTAGACCTTGTTACACAAGGGCCGACATTTGACACACGCGAGATTGCACGAATGCTAAACATCTCACAATCTTCCGTATCGAGAATCCTTCGCAGTGACGGTTGACACCCGTACCATTTTACACGTCTACATGGCTTAAGGGTACGGCATCACCAGCCATGGTTAGATTTTTGTCGTTGGATAAAATTCTGGGATTTTTTTTCCACCACAGTATGTTTTATATTTATTTTATATAATCAATTGATAATTGATTAACTTATTGATTTAATTGATTTATTTATTCATTTAATTTTTCAATTTTTTAGATTGGACCACATGAATTTGCAAGGAATTTAGATGCGCCAATGTACATAAATTTTTTACAAAATGATATTCCTGGCTATCTTGCTGATGCAGGTGTTCAAGACCAAATGAATGCTCATCAACTGTGGTCGCAACAAGACGGTGCACCAGCTCACAGAGCTCGACCTAGTGTTGAAGAAGTGAGATGACAATTTGATGATCGTTGGATTAGCATTGAAAGTGCCACTCCTTGGCCAGCCAACTTACCAGATCAATCCCCATTGGATTTTTTCCTATGGGGAACTATCAAACAAAAAATAAATTCGTAGGTACCCCCTCAAAATATTGATGAATTGAGAGAAAGATTCAATCGGGTACTTGGTGAAATAACTCCAGAAATGATAACCAGATCAAAAAGAAATTTTATACAACGTGCTGAGTGTTGCGTTAGAATGGCTGGTGGTCATATTGAACAAATTTTAAATAGTTAAATTTATTTACATGAATAATTTTTATAAATTATATTATTTAAGAAATACAAACAGCTTATCTCATTGCCATTGATTTAACTAAAATGGGTGAATTATGGAAATTATTTTTAAATTTATTATCAAATGAAATAAAAAATAATGATTCATCATCAATTGTTAATTTGTTAAAAGCACCACGATTATTATCAAATTGGATGATTTATCATCAATTGTTAATTTGTTAAAAGCACCACGAGTATTATCAAATTGGATGATTGATAATAAAATTAAAAGGTTAATTATTCAATGATCCAAATAATATACTTAAATATTTGTTAAATATATTAAAAACAACAAGTAATAATAAAATAAAAAAAAAGATAGTTAAGTTCCCCAAGGTGCACCCTAAGTGTTCCGTAGGATTTTTATTTTTTTTCTTGCTGTTTACAAAAATAATGTAAAAAAACAGTTTGTGACACTACATATCGTTGAATAAAAAAAAAAGTAAACGACCGAAAAATTTGAAAAAAATATCGTAGAGTCTACAGATAAAGCGTCGTCGATAAAAACAATGCCAGAATTGATCGGTCAATATTTGGAATTGGGCCATATCCAAAAATGGGCATATCAAATCTAATAAGGCCCAAAAAATGAAAAAAAATATCATATCTGTTTTTGGAAAAAAAAAACCTAAATTCGTTTTAACATCGAGTAATTCGGTTCAGCAGTTCAAAAGATATTGTAAAACAACAGTTTGTGACACTACATATCGTTGAATAAAAAAAAAAATAAACGACCGAAAAATTCGGAAAAAATATCGTAGAGTCTACAGATAAAGCGTCGTCGATTAAAACATTGCCGGAATTGATCGGTCAATATTTGAAATTGGGCCATGTCCAAAAATGGGCATATTAAATCTAATAAGGCCCCAAAATTGGAAATAAATATAACGATTGCTTTTGGGCGAAAAAAAATAAAGAAAATGAATATCTCACAAACCAATTCGATTCAGGACTTCACGTTTTATCTCGAAATAACAAAAAGTCAGAGAAAAGCGAAAACATGAGTGTCCTACGGAACACTAATAATGATTTATCATCAGGGCCAGGATGTTTGCGCGATTTTTCAGAGTGGGTTAGTGGCCATGGATGACCGTGCATGTTTTAAATTTTATTGAAGTTATAATGAATAACATATATATATATTATTTAAATTATTATCATCAAATAAAATCAATAAATTTGATAATTTTACTTAATATAAACACAATCCTGGCAGATGGCGTTATAAGTGGTGAGTTTTAAAAAGAAAAATATATACATATATGTGTATTTGTATTTATTTTTTTTTTCGGATTTAAAAAAGTATTTATAGTTTTTTTATTTGAAATGCTTTTATTTAGCATTTAATTCAAAATATTATTTAGCATTTTATTCAACATTTTATTTAGAACTTTATTTAATATTTCATTCAAAATTTTATTTACGGCTTTATACTAATATTGTTTTTAATGTTAATATTGCGAGCAAATTACAATAAATATTTTTAATTCCAAAAAACTAATTACTTTTTTTTTTAAAAAAAAAACTAAAATAATATTTGAACATTTTAAAAAAAATTATTTTATAGTTTTTGACAAACTTCGAATAAAATAAAAATAATTGAAATATTTATTAAAAATATATTTCAACAAAATAGAATAAAAATAAATCAAAAAATAAATAAAAATAAAATTTAAACATAAATAAAAAAATAATAGTCGAAATCATCAAAATCAAAATGGCGCAGCGGCTAAATTACGATTGGCAGGCCAGCTTAGGACATGGAATGCCATCTATAACAATCTCGATGCAGCTCAACAAACTCAATATGCATTCAAAGTTTTTGGGCAAACAGGGATGATCAAGTGCCATTGTTGTTGGACTCGACTTAATCGGTCAACTTGAGAGATCTTCTACGCCACCGTGAATCTCCTAAACACCAAATGCCCTCACTCATAAAATGGCACAACCGGAACCTGATCGACAAACATGGGAGTCGGTCTCTGCAAGGCAAAGTGCTTGTTGGTTTGAGCTCAGCTTAGCATTTTTAAAAGCCGGAATTCCAATAGAAAAATTGAATAATAATCATCTTAGACAATGGTTAGAACAGTGGATGCGCACACCCATGCCTGACGCATCAACAATTCATGAAAATTATCTGCCGTTGAAACTAGACGTTTTGATGGTGATGCCGTTACTTCCCAATCGGTTTTCTCAACCACTTGTAATTCACCTGGATGCATTAGCTGCAGCAAATGGTGAGCAAATCGCCTATTTCGTAGAAAATAGTTTACGACAGGTTTTATGGCGAAATGGTGTTCATAGAAATAGGGTCTTGGCATTTACAAGTGATGGTGCGCACTATATGATGACTGCTTATGGACTCCTAAGAGCCAGAGGTTTTGATAATTTGATTTATATAAAATGCCTAGCCCATCGTTTACATCGTGTTGCAGAAACGAATAGTATACATAGGAGAGTTCTGGACTAGCCCCCTGCTGTGCCCCCCTTTCCCCCGCGAAACCCGCGCCCCCACTATGATTCGCGGGTGATTTCGCGGAATGTGCGAGGGCCCACCCCAGGGGTCCGCGAATTAATTAATTAATTAGAGCACTGTCACCATGGGGGGTCTTGATTTAAATTTGTTGGATTACATAATGGATTATTATTATTATTATTATTATAACTCAACGTTACCCTCTGCAAACAGCAATAGTATATTATGTATCGAGTGCGAACAGTAGGTGATTCACGCACGAGCATGGAGAGATGAACGAAGTACAGGAGAGGGGATAGCGAGTGGATTCTCAGCGAAGGGGAATCGGAAGACGAGCCGTCAGGCGAGTCTGAGATTCCCCTGAGCTGAGAATCTACGAGCTCTCCTCTCCTGTACTGAGTGAAATCTCTTCATGTGAGTGTGGAATCACCTACTTCGCACGAGGTGCATACGCTATTTTTCTTTACAAAAATTAAGAAAAATACCACGCAATAAACGACTATCACAATATATGTGGGGCCCCAAAGCGGGTCCAGGGGTGCAACCCCTGGCTAGGTCCAGGGCGAGCAGCCCTGGCGAGGTCCAGGGCGAGCAGCCCTGGCGAGGTCCAGGGCGAGAAGCCCTGGCGGGTTCGAAGGGCGGAGCCCTCGTGGGGGGGTCTGGGGGGGTGAAACCCCCCCAGAATTAAAAAGAAAAAAATAATTAATATGATTATAATAAAAAGTATTTAAAAAAAAATAAAAACAACAATTTTAATACTGTTGAAAAAAAAAATTACATTAATACCATCAATCCAATACAAACAGGGCTAAAAAAAAATTTCAAACAATAATTCAAATTCATTATATCAAACTAAATTATGTTTATTTATAAAAATAAATGAATTTCTATTACATAATAATAAACTCAAGGCACAGAGTAATTTTTCAATAATTACTTTTTCTTCTAAACAACTCGTATAAATCTATTAAAATCTTTGTTTTTTTTTTTTTTGGCAATAACATTGCGTTTTGACAAGTCAAAACATATTTTTTTTAAATCATAAAAAAAAAAAAAAAACAAAATAATATTTTAATGATGAAAAAAAAAATTATAATTAATAATGCAAAACAAAAAACAAAACTGGAAATTATCTAAATTTTAACCATTATGCTGGTTTTTTAAAAATAAATAAAATAATTCATTTGATTTCTCTGGTAAAAAAGGGCATCAGCTTGTTGACAAATGTCATCTGGTATGTCATTTTCATTGAATGTTTGATTGTCATCTTGCTCACTTTCACTCTTTGATTCACTGGATTCAAGTATAATTTTTGGGTATTGGGCATTCACGATAAATATCAACACTTTTTTTATTTTTATTAATTAAGTATTAAATAATTTATATATAAGACATTTAGCAACACAACAAAGCAAAACAAAATAAAAAATAACTTGTAAACACACAGACACGTGAATAGCTTACAAACACATATACTATTCATAATATTATTAATTTTGTCCGCCCGGTGTCGCTACTTTTGGGGCCCTGTATTATCGATATTTTGAGCTTCACACATTATTTTGGAAATTCACACATTATTTTGGAAATTCACACATTGTTTCAGTCCCAAATAATGTGTGTACTTCTTGATCGACACACTAATTCCTACTATACCAGAACCGCCATCTTTATGAACTGAAAACGATGCAGATTGGGGGTATTTTTCTTAATAGTGTAACGAAAAATATATTCTAATATTTCAATGTTCATGAATGCACTCAATCTATTACAGTTGAACTCAATCCCTAACTCTTATGGCAAGCTCCTTGATCTCATACTCGTCTCTCGTGCTACATGTCTGGTCTCTCAGGCTCAGGCCTTGGTTAAACAGGATGAATACCATCCGCCTTTATTACTACTTATTGTAAACTCTACCTCTTATCACAAAGATGCTATACCGTCATCTAGTTCATTCTCAAAGTACAATATAAAATACCTAGATTTAGATAAATTTAAGCCAGCATTAAGGTCTTTAAACTGGGACAATCTTCTCAGGCTGGGTGACAGTGTGGTTACCGTGGATCACCTTTGTGAGATCTTTTACGATACATTTTTTAAACTAGTGAGTGATAATTACCACCCTAAACTACAAAACCTCAAGGCCCCGAGGTTTCCATACTGGTATTCAGCTGAGCTGATTGCCCTGATTAAAAACAAGCATAAATATCTGAGGATTAATAAAACCAAAGATTCAGCAGCCATCAAAACTAGAATTAAGTCAATCAATTTAGCTATTAAAGATATATCTCGTAGAGATCTTGATTTATATAATAATAAAATAGAGAATAACATTAGTAGTAATCCAAAAAAGTTTTGGCAATATATTAACAACAAGAAAAATCAAACCAGTAATATAAATTGTCTTCTAATTGACGACAATATAAATTATAATTTTCAATTAATATCTGAGGCATTTGCAGCACATTTTTCTAGCGTATTTAACAAACTGAATATTGATGCAGTGTCTGGTTTTGACTCACTCATGTCGGGGGTTTTCCTGAGTGATCTGGGTTGTCGGGATGTTATTGTAACCTCTGAGGATGTTGCCCGTGAAATACTACTAGTGAAAAATAACAACGTTAGTGGTTTTGATAACCTGCCTGGGTCGCTTATAAGGGTTTGTCCAGATGCTTTAATACAACCACTTAAAATTATCTTTAACGTAGCTATATCCTCAGGTACTTATCCTACCTGTTGGAAAAACTCAGTGGTTAAACCACTATTTAAGTCAGGCAATCCATTACTTGTATCTAATTATAGACAGATATCACTTCTTTCTGTTTGTTCGAAACTTTTTGAAAAAATAATCTACAAGGTTATCATGTCATATTTCTCACCTTTCTTATCTAACTACCAGCATGGTTTTACACCTAGGCGTAGCACCTGTTCTAACCTTGTAGAATTTAGTCAATACGTAACGTCTCACTTAAACAAGAGCATTCAGGTGGATGTGATATATACAGACATGACAAAGGCATTTGATAGGATAAACTGGTTAACTCTTGTCACTAAATTAATTGCAATTAATCTACCACTTACTCTTATAAACCTTATCTGGTCGTATCTTGTCAATCGCTGCTGTTATGTCTTTATTAATGGAACTTTATCAGCACCGTACTCACCAACATCTGGAGTACCGCAGGGCTCTAACTTAGGTCCCCTATTATTTAATATCTACATAAATGACCTATCTGATAAACTGTCATGTTACTCACTATTGTATGCTGACGATGTTAAGCTGTACTTACCTATTAAATCATTGAATGACTGTCACTACTTGCAAACAAATATAAATAAGTTTGTAAACTGGTGTCTAGTTAATGACCTTCAGGTCAACATAGCTAAGTGCAGCGTGATGTCTTTCAGTAAATCTCGTCACCCTCTCGTATTTAACTACACAGTACATGGAGAATTGTTAAGTAGGACTAGACAAAAAACAGATCT
This sequence comes from Aphidius gifuensis, assembly GCF_014905175.1. Lineage (NCBI taxonomy): Eukaryota > Metazoa > Arthropoda > Insecta > Hymenoptera > Braconidae > Aphidius > Aphidius gifuensis. Next base: position 20,077,897 of record NC_057788.1, on the reverse strand, counting down.
TGGTGTTGTATTTGACGACAAGCTCTTGTTTAACTCCCAGGTTGAACAGGTGGTTAAATCGGCAATGCCTTCATTGGGCATGGTGTTTCGTTTGGCCAGGTCATTCAGGAACCCGTCTACGTTAAAGGCATTATATAATGCAATCGTTAGGTCAAGATTGGACTATTGTACAGCAGCTTATGCTTTAAGGACCAACAAACAACTCAGGTTAATAAACAAGGTACAAAGAAAGTTTTGTAAATACTTGCTACATCGAACGCAGGCTCTGGTTGTTAATAGAGGATGTGATGATGACACTCTGATCCAGCTAGCTGATATGACAAACATCTCAGTACATCGGGCTCAATATACTTAGCTAGAAAAAATTTGGTAATTACTTAATTTTTTGCCTGCTGGATAGATTAGAGTTTGGTCAAGTTTAGTCAATGAAAATGAGAGTTTAGTAAACAATAGTTAATTTGGTAATTGCTAATTAAAAGTGACTATATAGTTAGCTGGCAGTATTATGAAAAAATTAAAATTATGGTTCTATTCGATAGGAAATCACTCAATTAAGTTTAGTCAATCGATATTAGAGTTGAGTAAATTGCCTAAATAATTTTAATTAATTATTTTCGATGAGTAATTACAAAATTAATTATGCACATGCGCAATAAGTTTTAGCGCAATTTATTTTTGTTATTCTCACGGCCTTCTGGCATCGTGACTGTAGCCACCTGTCTTTACCTGTCAACCTGTCATTATAACAACAAACAACAACAATAAATAAACAACATATTAAGTGCAAGTAAACAATCCACTAAATTGAAATTTATTTATAATGATTTGTTAATAATAATAATAGGCTTACATGTCCAATGTAAACACACTTTGATTATTTATCACTAATAATTATACCTACCTAAATAAATTTCAATTTAATGAATTGTTTCCTTTCACTGATCATTTGCTCTTAATATTATTTTTATTTATTGTGTAATTAATCAAACAAAAAACAAAAATAAATTTTTGTACAAAAAGGAGAGTCAAGTATTCGAAATTATTATTTTTTTTTTTTTAAACATACAAAAAAAGAGAATATCAAAAAAGTCAAGTACAAAAGTACTAATTTCTTTAAAAATCATTGACCCATATGAATGGTCTTAACTTTTGACAAAATTTTATACTTGACCCCGCCCGGTTCTTCCCAAATAAAGTTTCAAGCCTACACACTTTTATAATTGTTTATAATATTGACGACGGATATCTATTTATACATAATGTACATCTTTCATATATCATGCAATATGCATTATTAGAAGGGGGATAAGCTTATATACCGACTTGATGCATTATTATTTATGCTTATACCCACTCTATGCATTATAGATTAAAAGCGCCCCTACATTTTACTTTTCGAACTATATTACTGACGTCATTTTTTGCCGCTTAACAACGATTTCAGAAAAATTTGAAAAAATTTTTTCACACATTTCTCCGTATGGGTTAATTTTGAAGAAATTCAGACTAATCGTGGAGAAATACAAAGTAATCGCGGAGAAATATTTTCACGAGTGGTTGGCTAAGTATGATAGTTCAGTATTACATACGTATTATGTTTCATATTCGTATTAATCAATTTGATACAGATGAAGTGCTTCTACTTTTCACTTCTTATTGATGAGTCTAAATTTGTGTGAAAGACTCAAAATTTTATTTGAAAGGAACCGGGCGGGGTCAAGTATAAAATTTTGTCAAAAGTTAAGAACATTCATATGGGTCAATGATTTTTAAAGAAATTAGTACTTTTGTACTTGACTTTTTTGATATTCTCTTTTTTTGTATGTTTAAAAAAAAAAAAATAATAATTTCGAATACTTGACTCTCCTTTTTGTACAAAAATTTATTTTTGTTTTTTGTTTGATATCATATCTTTTTGTAAAGTCTTTTGATCGTTTACAATTAAAAATAACAACATATCCTGATCATCAAAATAAACAAGGTGTTCAAAGCTTGTCTATTTTAGACTACCCCATACAAAAAATATTTTTTATCTTAAGATATAGAAAAACATGAAGGCGCTTGTTGTTGCTTTCATGTGAAGCTGCCATTGTGGTATGCAAATGCAAAAATTAGGTAAAATTTACATGAAAGCAACAAAAAGCACCTTCATGTTTTTCTATCAAGACTAATATTTCTTGTCGGCGAATCGTTATTGCAAGACTTGCAATAATTCCCGCAATATTGGACCAAGAATAGCACCCTAGTTCTTATTATTCTTTGTAATTGATTTGTTTTAACCTATCCCTGGTAAAAATAATCTGGCAGAATCTGTTAAAAAAAAATCAAGAAAATGTGAGTTCTATTGCACGTAGCCATTTTAGCATTATTTAAAAGAAAAAAAAATAATAAAAAAATAGATGCACATATGAAGATAAATTATTAAAGAAGTATAAATATAAATAGCAAAAGTCTTTTTGAAAAAAAAAATTTCAGAAAGCTAAATGTCCACTTTAAATTAATATTGGCAGTGCAGCTGTAATATAAAAACTAAAAAAAAAGAGAGACGTCTAGGAGAGAGAAGAAAAATAATTGTAAAGTTTTATACCAACTGAACGTAAGAAATCTGGTCGATTTGATAAAAACTGATAAAAACGCAAAGACCGTAAATATCAATTATGCTTTAAATATATATTACCGCAACGAAAAAACCTGATTTTTTTTTAAAAAAAAGCTCGACATTGATCTATGGGATCATTACTAAACCTCAGCATCCTCATTCAACTCTATCATATTTTAATTAAATTTCTAAAAGATTAGAGACAGAAGGGGACAAAATATTTGATGTATAATAAGGCACGGTAGTAGTTACCCTGGTAGAAATATTTCTCCGCCATTACTCCGGCTTTCTTCGGCATTACTCCGTTTTTGGCCCATTTCCGGAGAAATTACTCGGGCATGAGATTAATGTCGGAAAAATAAATCTGCCACTACTTTTATACCGGAATAATTTCTCCGCCATCAACCTCATGTCGGAGTAATTTCTCCGGAAATGGGCCAAAAACGGAGAAATGCCGGAATAATGCCGGAGTAATATTTCTACCAGGGTAACTCTCATAATCACACATATTCTCATCAACACAAATACGTTTCTTTCTCATACTTGACTGGCACTACCGCGCCTCTTGATAAATAAGTAAACAAACATACTGAAAAACTAAAAAAAAATAACCTTTTAAATATTAAAAAAAAATTAAGACTCAACTAAAACTAAATAAAGATAATTTGTATTAAAACAAAACCAAAAGAAATTTTTTTTACAATTTATTTATTGTCAATTTTGATCCCCAATTTCTTTTTCTTAAAAAGTATATACAAATATCTACTGAATGTTGTTCCTCAACTGAACAATAGTTATCACGTGAAATTGGTATTTATTTATTTTTTTTTCTTTCACACGTTGATTTTTATGCCATCTAGGTTTATTGTTGTAAAAAAAGAGTGAGTGTTGTTTTTTTAATAAATATAAACATGATTCTAAACATGATGATAGTTTAATATGTGGTCTAATAATTGTATTATTTCTATCAAATGATTGTCCATTTAGTTCAGCTGCTTTTTTATCATTTTCATATGTATTAACTTCATCTTTATTAATTGCACTATTAAGTGGTATTGGTAATGGTAATAAATATTCTGGTCTATATGAATATTTTACTTTACCAGAACTACTATATTCTTCAACTTTAAATTTAAAACAATCAATTGTTGACGATTTGATGAAAAACCAGGATGTCCACGTGATATTAAATTTTCAAACATTCTTGGTGATATACCTTGACGATTATAATCTTCATTATTTAATTTAATTTATTATTATTTGGTTCGATTGAATATTTACCAGATAATAAACCACAACCAAGTTTTGATATTTGTGTATCGAAATTATTTGCTGGATCATTATAATTATCATTAAATATATTAACTGATTCATCAACTTATTTTTTAATAAAATCTGGTATTATAAATAATGTTTGCATAACACAATTTAAATAACATAAATTACCAAGATTATTTAAACCAGTATAACCAGCACCATAAATTGGTATTAATTTACTTGATGCTTCTTGTAATGCAACCCATTCACCAAATTTTTGATTTAAATCAAGCTCAAGTTCAACCATTGATTTTTCAGTTTTATCCATATTTGAAATACTGATACCCTAATGTGATAAATGTATTATTAAATTTGGATCATCAACCATATCATTTTCATCATATGAATAAACATCACCATTACCTTTTTTTGTTATTGTACCTAATTTAACAGCAAGTGGATAACCAGTTGTACGATAATGCTTAATTACATGATCATTAATCATTACCACCAGTACCATTAAAAAATTTACGTCCACATAATATACTACCATCAGTTAAATTTAACCATAAATTTTGTGTCAAATCACATTTTTCACATTTCCAATTACTTGGTGGTATTTTTTTACCATTATTTAATTGTGGCAATGTTGTTGCATGTCTAAAAATTCAAAAAAACAAATAAATATTTATTCTTAAACTTATTATTATTTTTTTGTATAATTACTTTGTTATTATTCTTGCTTTACCACCCCATGTACCAGCTAATGCTTCTCTTTCAGCAATTTTAATTGCTGATTCAGCTTCTAATATTCCAGTAATCTATTTTATTATCTGTAAAATTAATTTTGATATGTTTATTTATATTTCAATTTGTATATTATTATTAGCGTTATTTATTTATACCTGTTCTGGTAAATCAACTGATGGATATATCATACTTGTAAAATTTGGTAACATTATTATTTCATAAGTTTCATTATATTTAACAAAGTCACGACTAAAAACAAGAAATGTTTTCAAACTGATGAATAATCCATTTGGTGATTCCTTGAATAATATAAATTAAATAATTTATAAATGTTTTTTTTTCATGTTTAGAAGTATAAATTAAATAATTTATAAATTTTTTTTTTTTCATGTTTAGAAGTATTTATAAATTCATTATTTTTAAACAATTATTTTACCGGTGTATCAAATGAAAATACACTTTCATCCTTGTAAATTTATAAAATGATAATTTATAAAATAATAAATAAATAAATGAACAAATGATACATACCTTAAATATTTTCGGTGGATGTTTTGTATGTATATATAAAATAAAATATATTTGTCATGAGATGCTGAATTTCTTGATGACATTTTTCAGGACCATATTGACAAGCAACTCTTGAATGTTTTTTATATGCTGTCAAGAATCATGAGTGCATTTTGGGATTTTTTTTACTGAACTATGAGCTCATCATAAACAATATTCATTTATATTATTTATTTATATATTTATGTTGTTTATGTTGTTTATTTTTTTTCTTACATTTAACTGCATTTGACGTGAGAGTCAACATATTCTGGAGGTTATGTTATGAATGAATATAAATAAAATAATAATAAAATTATGCAGTGCAGCCAATATAGCAACACAAAAAAAGAGAAAAGAAATAATTGCAAAGTTTACCATTACCAACTGAACGGAAGAAATCTGGTCGATTTGAGAAAAATGAAAAGACCGTAAATATCAAAATTATGCTTTAAATATAATTGAGCAACGGAAAAATCTGATTTTTTTTTTAAAAAAAAGCTCGACATCGATTTATGGGATCATTACCAAACCTCAGCATCCTCATTTAACTCTATCATATTTTAATTAAATTTCTAATAGATTCGCGACGGAAGGGGACAAAATATTTGATGTATAATAAGGCACGGTAGTAGTAGTTAAAATCTCATCTCACACATATTCTCATCAACACACATAAACTTTCTTTCTCATACTTGACTCGAGGCACTACCGTGCCTCTTGATTACAAAATTGTACATCATTAAATTAATACATTTTTTTTTTCAAATACGTCATTAAGTCAATGACATTGTGTATTAAAAAAAAAATCAAAAACTATTGCATTCACTACTAAATTAATTATCACCTTATCAAAGGATTAATTAAGGTAAATAAATATTCATAATTTTAACAATTACAGCTATAAAACTATCTCGTGTATCAATTGTATTTTAACATGTTGCATCAGATTCAATATTATTTGGCTTTAGATATAATTTTATTTATGTAGATTTTACAAGTAAATCATCAATTGGTTATTTTTGTTTATTTTATTATTCCGGTTGTAATAGGTTCAAGTTCGTCATTATTTTTTCATTTTAATATATATTTTCAGAGTTTACTTAAAATGAGTCTAAAAAGAATATGTGTTGAAGAAGACTAACAAACCTCTGATGATGGTGACAAAGATCAAAATAAAGTTGTTATCAATTCACTGGATTATGACTCATTAGCAAAAATCATTATGCTGCTGCCAATACCAGAGAGGATAGACATGGAAAAAAATATGTATAAACATCAAAAAAAAGTTTTTTTTTATTTGTGAATGGAATATCAATGTTTCTATTATTAATTTTTAAATTTGATATGTTCTATTCTAGTTTGTACCAGATGAAAAGAGGCTGTCTACTAGCTTCCCGAGGAACGAAGTTAATATATATCTTTATATACCTTTATATATTCACATATAACTTTATAAAATTTTATAAAATTTTATATAATTTTATATAATTATATAAAAATTTGTAGAATTTTTAAACTCTCTATATATAATTATATACAACTTTATACGGTTATATACAGCTATATATAATTTTATAAAGTTATATATAAATGTGTACAAAGTTGTGAACGATTTGTGTATAAGTATTTATAATTATATAAAGCTATATATTTCTATATGTAGCTGTATAAAGTTTCATATAGTTTTATAAAAGTATATAAACTTGTATATGAATATACGAAGATATTTTTACCCAAGGAACGATCGTTATAAAGGTATATAAAGTTATATATAGTTATATACAATTGTATGAAGATATATACAATTGTATATGACTATATATAACTTTGTATACCTTTATAAGGTTATATATAGCTATATATAGCAGTATAAATAAGTTTTATACATGTACAGTTTTATATAATTATATGAACCTTTATAGAACATAATATTTATAAATTAGTGAACCAAAGTTACAAATAATAATATAGAGCGAGTTCATATATTCGCTGGCTTCTTTAATTGGAATAATGTGTTCTATTCGGATTCCAACAGCATCATGAACGGAAATGATAGGTTACTATCGAAAAAAAGGTCAATAAGTATAATAAGTATGTAAGCAAAGAAGGTATAATAAGGTAAATAGAGTGTCCACGGAAAAAAAATTTCATCAAATTTTACTATGCTGCCACATTACCAAAGAACTATCTTTTGACTATTAAAAAATTTACTATCATTTTAACGAAAAAAAACAATTGTAGTTCTGAAAAATTAAAATGTACCATAGCAATTTTCTTACGTTTTTTTTTGCTATTTCCCGATGAAAAAATTACAGCGCATAAAGAAATTTTTACAGAAACCATATTTAAAATAATCCAGCCTAAAAATTACATTGCACCATAGCAAAAAATATTTTTTTTTTTTTTGCTTTGTATATTTATAAAATTTACTCTGCTGTTGTGGACAAAATTAAAATGATCCTCTGAAAATTTACAATGTCGCATAGTAATTTTAATAACTTAATAACATATTTAAAATTACAATGGGGCATAGCAAATTGATGACGGACTCAGAAATGTCAACTGCCCCCACTTTTTAGTCGACTGCGCAGGCGTGACTTTTGCTTGTTGATGTAAAGCAAATAAATTTTTGTATTCACATGCGTTATCGTGGCGCATCGGGTACTGCGTCGGGTTGGTAACCGAAAGGTATGGGGTTCAAGTCCTGAGCGTGGACAGTTTTTTATGTCTAAATTTTGCGTTTGACCATTTTAAAATACAGTTACATATACATTTATACAATTTTATATACCTTTATACACTTGTATAAAATTTTATAAAAGTAATAGTTATTGATCTTTATATAAAACTTTATACAATTTATATAGTTATATAAAGTTTTATACAACCTGTTATATATAGCTTTATAAATAAAGTGGCAATATAAAACCATATATAACTTTATACAACTTTATAAAATTTTATATAATTATATAAAGTTATATATAAATTTCGTTCCTCGGGTTGGTATGACATTAAAAAATACAAATGTGAATCATCAATTGGACGTAGTTATGATAACCGTTTGTTGACACAATCATACCTCGAGAAAATATTATTAAGATGTGGTAATTATTTAAAACAATTGTCTCTATCAGTTGTTTGCCATTCAAGTATAATGTCATTTGTTGGTGATCATTGTAAAAATTTAACAACTTTGGATGTAAATTTGATGAAAATTCCTTGATTGATAATGCTGATCACTTTGTTCAAGCATTTTTACAGTTGAATAAATTGTTTTAACACTTTATCATCTAATAATATAAAAACATTGTATTTTTTTCATGAATTATTATTAAATTGACAATTTTCATGTTAATTACCTGACTTGACAAAATTATATAAATCTTTAGTCCACATCTGTAATCAAGTTTAACTAAATCTCGTTCAGTAAAACCATAAAGAATAAATCATTTTTCTGTGTCAATTTTTGAATTATGTTCCTCTTGTTATTAAAACTAAAAATCATCATCAATTTATTATATTGTTTTTGTTATATTCATTTATTTATTTTAATAAGAGTTAACCTGTTATTGGAATAAAATTCTTGATCATACAGATAGCCCTCATTACAATCATCTCGAGTGACAATATTTTTTTCTCTATCAACAAGTTTATCTTTTTTAAAAACAATTGTATCTTGATTAAAATCAGAGTCAACTTCAACTTTTTTCTATAGTGGATTTGATGGTTTTTCTTTTGCCTATAATAAATTAAATTTTAGTAAACAAAATAATTTAATAAATTACTTTTTTTTGTTACCAAAATGTATGCATTTATTTTTATCTTGATATCACGTATTTCGAGATCACATTTCCAAGCCATTGCTTTTTTATCTTTAACTCCAAATATTCTAGCAGAAGGTAAAGTTTGATTGAATGTCATATATCCACCAGCAACCTGTTGATAAAAAAACATTATGATTATTTGAATATTTACAATTTATTAAAATTTTTTTTGGTCAATTACTTGATTAACTAAATTCAGAATCATTTGTTCACTCTTGTTCAGCTCAGTAGTGTCAATTGTTGTCAAGGATTTTGTTCCACTTGGAAAATAAAATATCAATTAATATTATATGCAGCTTGAATAAATAAATTTAATAATATTTCTTACATGCAAAGTAAATGAAGCGTGTTTCCTTGAGAATACTGTTTGAAATTTTATGCATATCAGCTGCATTTAATTCATCAGAAGATGGATAATCATTTAGCATGATCAATTTTGTTTTCAATGACCTAAAAAATATTACCACAATATTATAAACTTTAATATTATAAACCACAATATTATAAATTTTTTTCTGTATTTGTATAATTATTGTTTGATATTTACCTTATACATTCTTTGTAACTTCAACAGCAGTATGAAGTGTCTTAATCCAATTATTGTTGTGACAATTTTTGGGTTTTAATTTATTTATATTTTTTATTGTATTAAGTGATACTGTTTGAACTGGCTGAAACTCTTCAATGTGATTAAAATTATTCTGGGCTGCATCAGAACCCATTACAATGATGCCAACTTTATTCTCTAGGTCTCTAGTCTTCATGCCTGCTCTATCTGATTAGCAGTATGTCATATGGCAGCGAAAGTTTAAAAATGGCGTAGCGATGCTGCGCGCACCATACCTTGTTTTTTATCATTTCCTGTGATTTCTAGGGCCTCTCATTATTATTACTAATCAAAATAATAGTTGTATGAAACGACTCATGTTAAAGATTGTAAGTACATTAGTTAACAAATTACTATTGGCAAGCACAACTGTAGTTGCGTACGCTGGTTATTGAGCAGGATTGTTTTGCCAATATTTTTGAATCTTTGCTGCGATCTGCGATACTGCAAGTCAGTATTAAACGTATGACATTGTCAGACATTATCGTCAAACTATCCAACGCTGAACACTGCCTCAAAATATTGCGGTAAAACGTTTGGATATTGCTTTATATTTTATTGTTGTGTGTGTGCTACTACGAAGTTGCCATATTTTATTAAAGAAAAAAACCAATCAACGAATTTTGAACTCTTCAATTGTCAGTATTTGTAATCATTGTTGAAATAATACCTATACAATAATAATACATAATACATAAATAACAGTATTTTATAAGAATATTATCGATACATAGTGTATTAGCTTTCAGTGTCTGTACTTTTTACCAAGTTGAACCCAGATGCGATCTGAAATACTTCCGCGAATCTCCAGTCAGTATTTCAGATCACAGTGTGATAAAAATTATTCATCAATCAACTAGTTATTGAATTTGTAGCTATTGTTGAAATAATATTTATAAAATAATTATAAAATAATAATATTTATTGATGATAGTAATATATAGAGCTTTTAGTGACCCTAATTTATACCAAGTTGAATCCCGATGCGATCTGAAATACTTCCAAGAATCTCCAGTCGGTATTTCAGATCATAGTGTGACAAAAATTATTCATCAATCAACTAGTTATTGAATTTGTAGCTATTGTTGGAATAATATTTATAAAATAATTATAAAATAATAATATTTATTGATGATAGTAACTAGTTATTGAATTTGTAGCTATTGTTGAAATAATATTTATAAAATAATTATAAAATAATAATATTTATTGATGATAGTAATATATAGAGCTTTTAGTGCCTCTAATTTATACAAAGTTAAGTCTCGATGCGATCTGAAATACTTCCACGAATTCCCAGTCAGTATTTTAGATCATAGTGTGACAAAAATTATTTACCAATCAACTAGTTATATTAAATTTGTAGCTATTGTTGGAATAATATTCATAAAATAATAATATTCATTGATGATAACCATATATAGAGCTTCTAGTGCCTCTAATTGATACAAAATTAAAGACCGCAGCAAGAAAATAATTGGTGTATATACCGAAAAACCTAGCTTCAGACAGTATTTTAGATCGCAGTAAAGTGACTATTGATAGATGGCGTAAGACACCTGCGTGCGCCGTTTGTTGATAAATTTTTTAAAAAGATGCCTTCGTAATGGTGAATTAACGGCCTTGCCACTAAAATCGGTATCACTCTGAACTATATAAATTTCTAATGGATTTGTTATTTTTTTATTTCACTTATATTTTTAAAATTATTTTTTTATTTTTTATTTTTTTGGTAATACAATCATTCATGAATTGATTGATTATTTTTACTTTTAAGCTGAATGTTTAAGGTTGATTCCGAATATCTGAATTATTGATAGACTTTCGATTTTTTTGGCTTATTTTCTAAATGAAATAATTATCTATAGTGTGAATTTTTTTGAATTTTTTCTTGTTTGCTTTTTTCGAGATATTTACTGTCAAAGTTGACAACTTTAACACACAAGGTATACGCGTTACCTCATGTTTTTACAAATAACTTTTTTTTGTGTTGATTCAAAACTGTACATTTACTATCAGATTGTAGCCCTAGACAAGACAAAATTTTGATAATTATTTCAATTTTTTCTTCTTTTTCTTTTAATAAATATTTAACTTTTAAACTTCTAAATTTTGCTAGATCCGCGGCACACTGACATGAACACAAGCATGGTTTTGGCGTACGACGTAAACTTTGTTTGCTAGTGTGTTGCCGCGCACACACATACTACTAAAGAACTTGGTTTTTTCATCAGCGGCGCCACAAAAATTTCAGGACACGGGAATAAAAAATAGCGTTATTAATATACGTGCCCTTCGTGGCATAAATATTGGTATGGCGATGGGACTTGGAAGCAACCTTAAACAAAAGAAGTGAAATAATATACAAAATCAAAAATATAATTTTTGTAAAAAACAAACTCGTTAAAGTTGTTCTTTACGTTAGCTTAGTACTACTGTATATACTAAATTTTTATTCAATTTAACAAAAAAAAATAAAAAGTTCAAACAAACGATGATAATTAATTTAAGAGAATTAAAGCTGCCTGTGTTTGAAAAATAAAATCGAAATAAAAAAAGATCACGTTTTATCCTTATTACACAAACAAACTTTAACGCCGCGGTTTTCTTCACAATTCCAAGATTAGGTTTTTCAGACGAAAACTTTCCAGCAAAGATGCAATTTGATAATCAACAATCTCACTATTTTGCATATATCTTGTTATTGGATTAACTTTTCAGCTTGTCTTCAGAGGAGCTTGATATTAGATTTTTTGGTATTTGCAGGGTATTTCATATAAATTTTTTTGGAAACGTAAATTATATTTCTGTTTTTCTGTATTTTTTTGATAACTCCACCTTTCATTATAGTTATCACAACACTAGTACAGCTGTAATTGAGTTGCTGATGAATAACAATCAATAAATCAATCAATGCAAACGACAAATATTCTTGTTTACCTGAGATAGACATAAAGAAAAGATTTTTTAATTTCTTCATTTTCAATTTAAAATAGGCTATTTTGGAGTTACATGACATATTTGAGTCCTCTTAAAGAAAAAATTTGTCAGCTGTACCTGATTAATAATCAAAAAAAATTTTTGTCAAATACGCCCTCGTAGAAATATTTCTCCGACGTTTCTCCAACTTTTTTCCGCCATTTCTTCAACCTGAAATTTACTCCAACTTTTTTTCAACTTCTTTTCAACTTTTCTCCAACCATGGGTCATTTTTGTAAAAAGGTGGAGAAAGTTGGAAAAAAGGCGGAGAAAGTTGGAAAAAGTTGGAGAAATATTTCTACCAGGGCGTGCATACGATATCTGTTTTCTAATAATTTGACGTTTCTATTGAAAAATTATTTATTCGCATGTGATACAATATCGAGTCTTAGATAAAAGTATTGTCGATTATTTTGAATGGACATATCATGAAATTATATTAAGTCTTAGCTGTCTGTCAACCTGATCTTGGAATTGTGAAGAAAACCGCGGCGTTAAAGTTTGTTTGTGTAATAAGGATAAAACGTGATCTTTTTTTATTTCGATTTTATTTTTCAAACACAGGCAGCTTTAATTCTCTTAAATTATTTATCATCGTTTGTTTGAATTTTTCATTTTTTTTTGTTAAATTGAATAAAAATTTAGTATATACAGTAGTACTAAGCTAACGTAAAGAACAACTTTAACGAGTTTGTTTTTTACAGAAATTATATTTTTGATATTGTATATTATATTTATCAACAAGGCTATTCAGCCAACTGAGCACTTAAAAAACTTAAAAAACTTAAAAATCTAGGGATTTGTGGTGTGGAAAAATATGGTGTAAATTAGATTTAAGTTTTTTAAGTTTTTTAAGCTTTTTAAGTTTTTTAAGCTTTTTAAGCCTTGATATGAAAAAGTTTTATATGAATTAGATTTTTAGTTTTTCAATTTTTTTACCGAAAAAAAATAAATTCTGAAAATTGAGTGGCTAAGTGAAAAATTTAGCCGTTAAACATAGATAGATATTGTTTTTTTTTTTCTGTAATTGAGACTAAGTGATAAAGATATAGCTAAGTAAAAAATATAGCTAAGTAAAAGATGTACATAAGGCAAAGATTAAGCTGGTAAAATTATGTAGATATTGTATGTTTGGCTATAATTGAGACTAAGTACAACATCTAGCTAAATTAAAAATATAGCTAAGTAATTTCTAATTATAGCCAAACACATAATTTAATCAGCTCAATTTTTCCCTCAGCTACATCTTTTCCTTAGCAAGATTTTTTTTTTAGCTAGATTTTTTACTTAGCTTTAATTATAACTCAAAATGTTATTAATATAAAATTTCTTCATATAAAGGCTGAAAAAACCTAAAAAACTTAAAAAACTTGAAACACTTAAAAAACTTAAAACACCTAAATCTAATTTACACATTTTTTTTCCACACCACAAATCCCTAGATTTTCAAGTTTTTTAAGATTTTTAAGTGCTTAGTTGGATGGATAGCCTTGTCGTATATTTATTGTTGTTATTTGTTGTTATGAAAATTGACAGGTAAAGGCAGGTGGCTACAGTCACGACGCCAGAAGGCCGTGAGAATAACAAAAATAAATTGCGCTAAAACTTATTGCGCATGTTGATAATTAATTTTGTAATTACTCATCGAAAATAATTGATTAAAATTATTTAGGCAATTTACTAAACTCTAATATCGATTGACTAAACTTAATTGAGTGATTTCCTATCGAATAGAACCATAATTTTAATTTTTCCATAATACTGCCAGCTAGCTATATAGTCACTTTTAATTAGCAATTACCAAATTAACTATTGTTTACTAAACTCTAATTTTAATTGACTAAACTTGACCAAACATTAATCTATCCAGCAGGCAATAAACGAAGTAATTACCAAATTTTTTCCAACTAAGTATATTGAGCCAGTACATCGTGATACTTTAACAATTATCTTCTTTATCAAATTACTAACTGGTGCTGTTGACTGTCCTGACCTCTTATCTGACGTCAGGTTAAGAACACTTGCAACCAAACTTCGTAATGTATCACCGTTTTATACCACAGCTGGACCATGCGTGTCATCAATTATTCCACCTTTAGACAATATGATAAATCTTACTAATAATGTATGCCGTAAAACATCACTGTTCAATAATATTATGTTATTATTATTATTATTATTATTATTATTATTATTATTATTATTATTATTATTATTATTATTATTATTATTATTATTATTATTATTATTATTATTATTATTATTATTATTATTATTATTATTATTATTATTATTATTATTATTATTATTATTATTATGTATTATTATTATTATTATTATTATTATTATTATTATTATTATTATTATTATTATTATATTATTATTATTATTATTATTATTATTATTATTATTATTATTATTATTATTATTATGGACGATCGGTCCATTATTGTGTTGCCAAGATTGGCAGTCTTGTCTTGGCCAACGTCTGGCCATTAATTGGCTGGCCATTCAATGGCCGCCATTCATCGGCCAATTCATGGTAAATGCATTGCTGGCCATTTAATGGCTGCCGTTCATTGGCCGATCCTTGGCAAATTCATGGCTGGCCATTTAATGGGTACCATTCATCGGCCAATTCATGGCAAATTCATGGCTGGCCATTTAATGGCTACCGTTCATCGGCCAATTTAATGACTGCCGTTCATCGGCCAATTCATGGCAAATTCATGGCTGGCCATTAATGGCTACCAACCATCAGCTAATTTTTGACAAAAAAAAAAACAAGACAATAGAAAAAAAAAAATCAACAATGGAGCATTAAAATTAGATGAATAAATAAATATATTTGTATTTGAATAATCATCTTCAAAAAAGTCTACCAAGTCTACGAGTGAACTTAATTACTACAAGAGAACGAAAAACTTCCGAAATATATATATCGCGCTCGTGGCTCAGTTAGTTAAAGCATAGGTTTAGTGTAGGTTTAGGTTTTCGGTCGAGAGTTCGCGCCCGGCGAGAGGCAGGAAAAAAAAAACATTTATTATAAAAAAAAACAGAGTTGGACTCGATAATCTATATATGCAATTGAAAAAAAAAATATTTTTTTTATTTTTATTTATAAAAAAATTGATTTCGCAAGTAATGGGCCAATCTTGGCAAATGTTAATGGGCGAATCTTGGCAAATTTTAATGGGCCAATCTTGGCAAATGTTAATGGGCCAATAATGGCAGCCAATATTAGAATGGTGTAACGCGCCAGGCCCGGCGTATGAGTGGCCCATTAATGGCAGCCCATTAATGGCAAAATTTCGCCATGCATCGGCCGTTGCATGGCCGTGTTGTAGTCTCCTACACGGGAATGTTAAATAACAGCGAATCAAATGTTTCGGAGAGATGCCTCATTCTTATTTTTATAGTAGAATCCAATTCTTCAATAAATTCCATCTCATAATAAGCATCTAAGAACAATATTCTGTACTTGACAATTATAGTTCTCGGTACGAAATATTTTGTTTGTTATCTCGTCCGCAGTGATTAATCGAAACTAATTATGTTATGCTGAATTGGTTGCTTTTCATTAAGCGTTATTGGTAACAATTCTTGTACAATTGCAATGAAAGTACTGTTTTTATAAAGAAAACATTTGATTACACCAAACAATCCCCACTTTTCCAAGCTATACATGACTTTTTTCTCTAGTATATTCTTTAGATGTCGAAGCATTCTCACCAATTTTTATTCATGCATATCTTTCATATATTTTTTAAATCATGTTTTGATGAGGAATAGATTGACAGTTATTTATAGCAAGTACGTAGGAATAAGGAAGAGCTTTAAGCTGTAACGCACCGAGTAGTTTAATAGAATTACTTTCAGGTAATAATTGATTTTGTACAGTACTCTCAAAAACTTTAAAAAGATCATAATATTTTAAAGTATTGACAATTTTAACATCTACTTTGTTCGGATCATGATCTAAATGTGTTAAAAAATAAATACCATCTCCAAAAGCATAGCTGGACTAACCTTAAAGTTGACCTCAATTTTCAATAGATTAAAGAACATGAAAGAGCATAATGTACATTAAGAGTACATTCTTTAAGGTCATATAGAAATTGAAATCCTCAATACAGTATGGTTCATTTATTGGTAATGCCCCAGCTCGTGCAAAAGCGTTAGGACATATTGCACATAACGGTGACGTGCCATGTTTAGGATGTAAGGTTTGCCGTACATTCGACGATTTAAGTTTGAACGAAGCATTTAAAACTATTGATAATATAGAAAGAACAAATGAAGAATATCGTGACCGTTCCGATCTTCTTCATAATACTGAAAAATGTGCTTTGGCTGGTCTTATCGATTTCGACATTGTCAAGCATACAGTATTTGATTATATGCATGCGGTCTTACTCGGGATGATGAAAAGATTTCTAAGTAATCTTGTTACTGGCAAAGACAATATAAATTGTAAACTTAGTGACGTAAATATCAATATCATAAATATCCGATTGAATTTAATTAAAGAATATTGCCCAATAGAGATTGCTCGGAAACCAGAAGATATAACAAAATTTAAATCAATGAAAGCAACAGAATTACGCTATACCTAATTCTGTTATATACAGGAGTAGTTGCTTTTCGTGATATTATTAATCCCGCTTCGTATTTTCATTTGTTGATTCTTTCGTGTGCTATTCGTCTTCTTACTTCACCTACCGTGTCTGATCAAAGTATTAATCTTGCTGAAAATCTTTTGAAAACCTATGTTCAAAGCGCTGAAGAATTTTTTGGTCATACATTTCTTACCTATAACTATCATATTCTTCTTCATTTTTCCGAAAATGTTAAGAATTTCGGACCACTTGACGGTATTTCTGCGTTTTTCTGCATATGCAATATTCTGCAAAGACTTGTCGTAAACTGAATGAACATTTACAACAAATTATTGATAGACGAGCTGAGCAAAATATTCATTCGAAAAGTACTGCAAAATCGGGCAAAGTATTTAAATTACAGCCAGGTTAAAAGTGGACCTGTCAGATTCCTTGGCAACTAGAAATTAATTCAGGTGTTCAATATCAATCCCTTCAATTAGAGAAATTCAAAATTAATATAAATGATAAAGTTGATACAGTTGTGTTAAAAAATAGGGTTCCCGGTGTGATTCAAAATATCATCTTTATTAATGATACTTACTCATTTATAATCCAACTCTTTTCAATAGAAGCACAATCTTCTTTTAGAGTTTGTACGACATCCAAACTATTTCATGTTTTTCGTGTTTCGGGACCCACAAGTCAAAGAAATATCATTGATATAGATGATATTTATGGTAAATGCTTTCGAATGCCTTATTTTGATAATGCCAGCTATCAGCCAATATTAAATGAAAATATAGTTACTTTAATAACATCTACAATCATGTAGTTATCCTTGACACAACAAGGTTTAAATTAATTTAAACATTAAAACGGTAATTATGTTAGGAATTCAAGATATTCTTCGTGATATGTAATTTTTTTATACACGGAGAGAAATCCGCAGCAAATAATGCTGTAGAGTATCAAACAAATTTTACTGTAGTCTACTGGAAATTGAGAAGTTGCGTGGGGAGGCCACCAGGATCGACTAGAAGTTCCTACTACACTTCAGTAATTTTAATCAAAACAAAACAAAAAAACGTCACAAAAAATTAAATAAAACCTTATTATTTAAACATCAGAATAAAAATGTAACGTGTTTATTAATTTTAAAAAAATAAACCATTTTATAATTCATGAATAAAATAAAAACAATAAACTTTTTTAGAAGAGGTTAGGAACACACTTGATTTCCAATAAATATTCGTGTCATCTGGTGGAAAAACCTGCTGTACACTACAGTAATTTCTGGCATAAAGTATACCATTAACTCGAGACTTCCAAAAATTCCGGTAGACTACAGTAAAAAATTTAGATGAAATATAATAATAATCATTATAATAAGTGGGAATTAGTCGCTTTAATGACGTCAGCTATGATTTTTACGATACCACTACAGTAATATTTGCTGCGGATTTTTCTCCGTGTATTATTTTAAATTATACAATAATGAAAAATGAGTATAAAATTTTGTATTTTCATATATTTTTTCGTTATAAATTATTGTTATCTAGAACGATAATGCTATGAACGTTCAGTACTTGAAACAGGTAAAGATTTTGAAGCTAATAGAGCATCAGGATTTTTCCGTAATTTTTTTGGTTATACTATTAAGAAAAATACCCCCCGTCCGCAATCATTTCAGTTCATAAAGATGACGATTCTGACATAGTAGGAATCAGTGTGCCGATCAAGAAATACACACGTTATTTGAGACTAATAAACAGTGTGTGAATTTCCAAAATAATGTGTGAATATTAAATCATCGATAATACAGGGCCCTAAATTTAGTGCTATTGGATGGACAAAATAAAAATTATGGTAAATAGTTTATGTATGTGTATATATGCTATTCATATGTGGCTGTGTGTTTTCGACAGATTATTTATTTATTTCGTGTTGTTATTCTGCTATCACATGATAAATATTAAAACAATATATAGATAATACTCGATTAATAAAGATTAAGAAAGCATTGAAAACTACATATATCTTTTACTTAGAAAGTAAATGTAAATGAGTCGTATTTAACGTGCTACACTTCTTTTTTCATGAAAAAGTTTTTAACACGGTGTGCCTCACGTCTTGCTTTCTGTATTTCTAAACGTCAACTCCTTACAACTCATTTGCGACAGTCATGGATGTCGACTTTTCTAATGCGTTCAAACTGTACCCGATTTCTATTATAGCCCAGGGAAACCATGAAAAACCTGGGCAGTACAGCCGGCTTGCGCCTACCACTCGATACATGGCGTCGGTGGTCGGGTTCGAACCCGTGACCTCCCTGTCACAAAGCTCGAACCTTAACCGCAGTGCCATATCGGCTATGGCTTAGAAAGTAATAATTAATGTGTACGGTTTTTTTTTGGTTTTTCTTTAAATTGTGTTTTCCATTGTTTGTCAATTGTCATTGATTATTGATTTCAATTTAATTTAATTTGATTTTATATATTGATTATTAATTAAATTAATTTTTTGTTTTTTACGATTTGACTTGTACTGTTTTATTTTTTATTAAATCAAGTTTAATAATTTATTTTATTATTTTTATTTGTTTTATTATTATTTTTGATGTGTAAACATCTTTAGGCGCGGGTTGGGTATGGAGTAAAAGGAAAAAACATAGAGTTTAGACGTCAGATCCGGTAACGGATCCGGGCAGGAATCCATTTTCTGTCAGTCTACATTGCGCCTTGCAGCGCCATGGTAATCGGTCAGTAACCGTTACCATCAGGCGTTCTGTAGTATAGATGAATTTAAATGCGAGTATACTAAATATTTATAAATAAATTAAATATATAAATATTTATTATTATTATATATCCATATATGCGCCGTTGTTTTTATTAAGGCCAGGTGCTTAACTTCTAGTGACAAAATTGTGACTAGGTTTGCACCTCAAATTTTTGTCCCACGATAACAATTTTATTTTCAATTGAATAACTAAAAAAAATATATCAAAATGTTCAAAAAAATGGCACACGTGTCGGAAATTATGTCTCCAAGTGATGCAATAAGTCTAAATAATTTTAATTATTGTTTTTTTGACAGATTAGCTTGTCGGCCATCACTGAGATGTACACTCATTTTAGTAATGGCCGACAAACTAGTGTAAAAAAGGTTGACTTCATTATGACTTAATAATGACTTCACATCAAATGAAGTCATATTTTGAAACACAAAAATATGACGTTAAGTGAGGTGAAGTCACATTTTTTAGTGTACGTTTATATAGTCATATGAAGTCATATAAAGTCATATAATTATTATCATAAAATAGTCCTTAATGTATAAATATAAAAAAAAATTATTATGTGACGATGGCACTGCAATTTTCATAAGAATAATATTCAGCAGCCAATTTTTATAAGCCAAGTTTTTTTATAATTGAACAATTTATTATTTTTTTTTTGTATTAGAATTTTTTTATAAATAACAGGAAATATATTTTCCCAAGTGGAAAAAATATATATAGAATATATATAAAAAATATATGAAATATATATAGAGAATGTATGGATTTGGACATAGTTTTTCTATATATATTTCATATATATATTATATATATTCTATATATATTGTAATTATCTACCTAATTTAAAGTATCTCGATTGACAGCTTCTATTATTATTGTCTTGTCATTATGATTATTATGAAAATAAATTTTACTCCAAATTTTGTTTGTTTTTCTAGAAAATGTATGGATCTGCAGATACATGTACATATATGTTTTTGAATATATATATACACGGTGTATAAATATTTTATAAATACTTCAATAACATTTTTATAGAAATTCACGCATATATATTTAAAATATAAAATATAATTCATAAATATATAAATAAATAACTTTGGAAGTTTTTCTTTATATTTTTAATAAAAAAAAAAAGATTGTCATTTGGTTGTTGCTATGGAAATAAACAACAGCAATAAAACATATGCGCAGTAAGAAGTGAAGCAAATAGATGTACGTGAATAAAGCTATTTGTAATAACAATTTATTTTTAATAATCATTAGTCTAGTATTAGTAGTAAGTGGCTTGTCAATTGAAGTGAGAAGCAACAATGTGTAGACAAAGGAAATTTATTCGATCGAAATATGTAAGTAATTTGATCGTTAAAAATAATTTCTAAATAAATATAAGAATATAATAAAGGAAAAATAATAGGATAAATATATTTTTTACATTTATTTTATATACATTATATATATGGAATATATATAATCTATATTATGTAATATATGTATATTATATATATATTTTTCATTGATGTTTAGTTTTATTATAAACTTTAGATCTTTTTCGAGACTTGAATATAACACAAACTGTTTTTACATGACTGTAACTTGACCGGCTGACTATCAGTCGATTGTTTGCAATCAACATTCATTCATATATTTTTACGGAGGTGCTATAGACGCGAAGCGTTCTACCATAGTATTGTTTTTGTATATATATTTATATATAAATTTGTATGTATGTCAATGAAAATATATACAAAAATAAATTATGTAAGCTATAATATAAATAAAATAAAATCACTGTTTTTATCGGTTTCATGAATCGTTTATCTTTCTAATAAATAGATAAAAATCTCTCGAAGTACGGCAAGACGGTTATAGCAGCTGACGTTCCGAGTTTATCCGCTTGTGGCCGAGCGTATACCAGAGAGAGTGTACCAGAGAGAGTATACCAGAAAGAGTATACGTGACAGAGAGTATAGGAGAGCGTGTGACAGAGAGTATAGGAGAGCGTGTGACAGAGAGTAAACGCGAGCGCGTAACGCTAGCAGGGCCTCGAATTTTTTTGCTACCCTCCGTAAAGAAGTTTCACTTCAAAAATTGCACAAATAACATTGTTTTTTTTCAGTGTTTCAAAAAATCATAACTTTTATAATAATCAATATATTTCAATTCAAGATGATTATTTGAAAAGCTTAATGAAAAAGCTTTAGACACTATATCTTATATGCCGAATTTTTAATTTTATATGAATGCCCAGAGGTCTTCGAATAAATAAATTATCGTTTGTTTAGAAATAAACGTTTACGTAGTTTTCTAGCCGCGAAACAGATGATTAAAAATTTTTTTTTCAATATGTATTTCAAAGCTTTTTTTTTGAGCTTTCGAATGGTCGTATTACCAAGTCTCTAGCTCAAAAATTGATAAAGTTATAGACAAAAGTATAAAATGAACATTCTGCTTACATGTATTTTAAATGGAAAATATTCAAAGTCGATGAGCGACATTGAAAAAAAAAAAAAAAAAAAAATTGAAAATAGTAGATGGTTTGTCTTGTTAAATACCAAGATTTTAGGGGGTGGGGGAAAAAAAAAAAAGAATTTTTTTTTTTTTTGAAACGGTCTAATATATATATTCCCAAAAGCACAATAAATACGAAAAGATATATAAACAAAAGGTTACGTTCATCAGGAAACATGTGTATGTTGTATATATTAGCATAATTAGCATGACAGGATTTGCAGGTATGTGAAGTTAGCACAATCAAACCGGACTATATCAGGAGTTACGTGCGAATTATATGCGTTTTTTGTGCGGAATCCGCAATTTTTGTGCGTTTTTTTTTGTTTTTTATAGTCTGGCTTGATTGTGCTATAAATGTATGTGCTAACTTTACAGACCTGGGATTCGCGCCTATATCCCAACAACATATGGCGCACGCACCATCGATGCGATATTAAATACTATACTGACATATATAAAAGATTTTTTACACCATCTAAATATGTTAGCTTTCTTGCTCTATAGACCGATGCTTCTGGCAGCTGATTTAGATAATCGAAAATAAATCCTTTCGTAAATAAAAATATTTTATATTTTTGTTTACACATGATGTAAAGAAAAAAACTCATTAAACTTAATGGAAAAAAAAAATAAACAATAACATGTGACTTGGGAACATAGCTTAAAGTATCATTATTTAATTTGCGCCATCGATGCGATATTGGATACTGTGGTAAATATAAAGGTTTCCCACACCATCTACTACTACCTTGCACAATTTCATTTTTATAATGTTGTCAAATTGCTCTGGACTTGGAAACCATATTGCTTTGATCTGATTTGGTTTTATAATATTTGTCAGAGTGCAGTAAAGTTTTAAATAATCTTCAAGAAAAACGCAATTTCTAAAAATGATTTTAAAGTTTAAAAAAAAGGTATACATCTCAAAAATCTGTTTTTATTTTTATTAAAAAGATTCAATTAATTTATAAGATGATCAGAAGACAGAATATTTTTCACATCAATCAGATAATATATTCCAAAAGGCACAAGAAACAAGGGCACGATAAAGACAAAAAAGTGTATAAACAAAAGGTTACGTTTATCAGTAAGCATGTGTATGTTGTATATTAGCACACATTAGCACTCCTGATGAGTAGGATTCGCGCCTATATCCCAACGGCATATGGCGCGCGCACCATCGCTGCGATATTGAATACTGTAGCACCAACGATGCGATATTGAATACTGTATATGATATAAATAAAGGTTCTTCCACACCATTCTACTATTATTGCTCAATTTTTATTTTATAAGGTTGTGAATTGCTCTGGACTTGGCAGCCATAATGCTTTGATCTGATTTTTGTTTTATAATGTTTGTCAGAGTGCGGTAAGGTTTTATAAGAATTTCAAGAAAAGCGCGATTTCTGAAAATGATTTTGAAGTTTAAAAAAAAAGTATACTTCTAAAAAATCCGTTTTTTTTTTTATAAAAAAGTGTGATATTGATTTAATAAAATGATCAGAAGACATAATATATTTATCTGATCAATCATATTTTAAAATAATTTCCCGAGGAATTGGAGGGTTAGGGTTAGCTTTGTGTCGATAATATATAGGCACGGTAGTTAAATCTCGTTTCTCCCACTTTTTTTTTTTTTCTCATACTTGACGCGAGGCACTACCGTGCCTCTTAATAGACCTGGCGACAAACTCCTAACAGAACTGCGTGCATCCAATCTGGTGGTATTCCTTTTATTATATCAAACCCTGGTATATCAAACAATGCAGATCGACATTTCACCCCGAACATCCGACTATCTGTGTGCTCCAATGTTTTTTCATGAGTTCGCAAAATTTTTCCAAACGGATTTTTGTTTATATCCAAAAGATAAACTCGCACATGCCCTTTGCCTTTTTTTACTTCTTTTCCAAAATTTAAACATAGACCACAACCATAACGTCCGTTGAATTGAGTGGTACCTTGAACTACGGGCCTCGCGACAGAATCGAAAATCCCATTAATTATTTTACATTTTTTTATATATTTTTTTCCTTCAAATGAGTATTCAAATCCTTGTTCATATAAAATACGTGCCTCTTTTATAAATGGTTTTAGATACTCATTCATCGGTGGCTTTTTTTTACTACACCATATACCAGTAAGCATGATATGCTTCCTTCTTAATTTTGGATGAACTTCATTTATAGTACATAATATTGGTGTTCCACTGTAATTTGAATGGTCAAAAATTGTAACACCATCAATATTAAAGGATCCCGAGTAGAAACTTGTTCAGGATAGCCTGAACACTGATCCAGGCCTGATCAGGATATCGTAAGGCTATCCCTATTCAAGTAACTCTATCACATCCTGATCAAGCCTGGATCAGGCACCTACATCTTTTCCTTAATAGGGATAGCCTGATCCAGTCCGGATCAGGACTTGATCAAGATAAAAGTATTAAATTTATTTAATTTTTAAATGATTTCATCTTGATCAAGTCCTGATCCGGACTGGATCAAACTATCTATTAAAGATAGAGTAGGAATGGCCTGATCAAGATAGCATCAGGCTATCTGTATTTTATCCTTAATAGAGTAGCCTGATCCATTCTGGATCAAATCTTGATCAAGAAAAAATTATTGAATTTATTTTTTTTTCAAATAATTTTTCTTGATCAAGATTTGATCCATCGAAACTACTCTAAGAATAAGTAAAATAGCTGGATCCAAAATGGATATAGAAAAAAGTATCAAATTTTGCGTCTTTGAATTTTACAAATTGCCTGATCAGGATAGCATCAGGCTACCTGTATTTTATCCTTAATGGAGTAGCTTGATCCATTCTGGATCAAATCTTGATCAAGAAAAAATTATTGAATTTATTTTTTTTTCAAATAATTTTTTCTTGATCCAGTCTTGTTCCAGAATGGATCAGGCTATCCCTATTAAGGATAAAATAGAGATGGCCTGATGCTATCCTGACCAGGAAACTATGAAACCTCGAGGACAAAAGTTAGTACGAATTATCGAATGCCTCAATGGCCGAGCGTGTCAAGTACTAGCGTTGTAATCCCGTGTCGAAGGGTTCGAACCCCGGTCGTAGCAATAATTAGTTAGGTAAATTATCAATTAGGTCAGTTTGTAATAATAAAGTTTATCTGTATTCTGTTAAGCGTTAGATTTCAAATTAAAAAAAAAAATAAATTTGAAATTATTAATTTTTTTTTTTTTTTTTGAATAAATCATGTATCCTGATCCAGTTTTGATCCGGAATCTGGATCCATTATGGATCATGTATCTTTACCACAGCCTGATCAGGTATCCTTATCCATTCTGGATCCGAACCTTACGAAAAAGCGATACATCCTGATCAGGTTCGGATCCAGTATCTGGATCCATTATGGATCATGTATCTTTACTACAGCCTGATCAGGTATCCTGATCCATTCTGGATCCAAACCTTACGAAAAAGCGTTACATCCTGATCAGGTTCGGATCCAGTATCTGGATCCAGATTGGATTTGAAATCAGGCAAGCCTGATCAGGGCTTGATCCGAACCTGACCTGAATTTCTACTCGGGATATAGTAATAAAATCTGATCGATAATTATCTTTATACATTTCTCCATCATAAATGTCTTCAATGGCATGTTCATCAATTTTTTTTCGTTCGTGATAATATTTACTCAAATCTCCTGCCATTGAAAATTTGATTTTCAGCTGGTCAATCAATGAAATATACATAAAAATATTCCCTGATTTTATATTCTGTTGAACGTCAGTTTGATTTTTGCAGCTGCTGCAGACAAAATATTTCTGAGTATTATCAACTGTTTCATCATCATCATCATCATCATCATCATCAAAATTGAAATTAAAATTACTTGCTCCAATGTATGTATTACAAACAGGACATACATGATGTGTTGATACACCCACAGAATATTTTTTTATTATTTGTATAAACTTGTATTTTGATATTTTTTTGTATTTATCATTTCCAAGATTCAACAACTTTGACAAATCTTCTATTAATGAATAGCTGGCTTGTTTGTGTCGATATTTACAAGCAGCTAATAAAAGACATTGTTGAATATCTTGAGATTCATAGTTATGCGAATGTATCTCTGCTGGATTTTCGTCAACAATTGATTGATTGTCTTGTTGCATGACTATTTCATTCTCTGAGTTATGCGAATGTATCTCTGCTGGATTTTTGTCAACGATTGATTGATTGTCTTCTTGCATGACTATTTCATTCTCTGAGTGTATATAATTTTCTATAAGGCTATCAGGAGATGTATCTACAGTATCAATCGTTTCTTTCTAAAAAAATGATTATTTATTGATAATTTTTATAAGACAAAATAAACGAACGCCTCTATATATTTATATTAAAATTAAAAGCATTTTTTTCATTACTCACATGCAAATGAACAGATTCTTTTTGTTTAGATATAGCGAAGTTATCAGATTCCTCTGAATTTCCACAAGTCAAACTGTTTACATAAATAAAAAAATTATTCAGTTGTAAATAAATAAAAAAGCTCGATAGTATACTTTTGTATTATGAAATTATTTTTGATAATAGGTAGTAACCAAGCTAACTTACACTGAGCTATATTAATTTATAATTTATACTGATCCATTACCTTGATTTTTTTTGCCTTTTTTTTTATCATACAATGTTCTTTCAGGTATGACACTTTTGGATCCGAAAGCAGCATATAACATATAAGAACCCCTACGTTTCCTATTTTTTACAGTGTTCATTTTCTTTTTGTTGTTTTATTAACTATATCAGTTTTTTATGTAATCTTATATAATTTACGTGTATTTTTTATTTAGCAATACGACAGTTTGGGTAAAATCAATAATTTTTTTTTTTATACATACATTTATTAATAAAACAAATAAAAACAAGTGACTGTCCATTGTCTCGAAGTCACATGTATTTTTTATTTAGCGATACGACAGTGTGGGTAAAATCAATAATTTTTTTTTTTATGTATACATTTATTAATAAAACAGATAAAAACAAATGACTGTTCATCGTCTTGAAGTCACTTGATTTCTATCTTCATGCAATTGGCAGTGTATTGTTTATATGTCTGCCAGGCGAAAAGTCAAAGCTTATAAATTATTATAAAAATATTTTAAAGATTATATATCTATTTTACCTAAAAAAAAATATAATGGCAAAAAAATATTTCGCTCTCGTTAAATGGATCAGTGGTAAATACTCCGATACTTACACACCTGGTGTCCCCATCGAGTGGATTGAAAATTTTGACAGAAAAGAGTTCAATGATGGCACAGTTTACAATCTTGAGTGGAGAAGTGGCAAAAAAAATTGGAAAATGTACGAAGTGAACGTAATTATGGTGTCAGGTAAGAAAAAAATTAATTTGTAATAAAATAAATTTCTATTTTTAAATGTTATAATTTGTTTATAAATCTTGATATTTAATTGCATGACAGCCAATGTTATTCAGTTAGAGGAGCACACGAAATTAACCAATGCACAAGTATCTCCTAAATCTGTGCCAGTGTCATCAACATCAAATATTTCAGAAAGAAAAAAAATGAAGCAACATAAACTTTTTGATGATTCCGGGAGTGATGTAGAAAATGACCCTCCAATTTCTTTGGTATGTTTTTGCTTTAATTTTCAATATTTATAAGGCTAAAATATTCTTTGTTAAATTTTTATTCTGTGCACTTTATACATTTCTTAGAAAAAGTCAAAAAAAAAATATTCCAAATGATGGAAAAAAAAAATGATATTCACTGCAATGTTCTGGACTTGAATCCGACCAATACTTCATCCAACAAAACATCAATAAATAGTTCAGAGTCCGAAGCTGAGTACACACCACAAAAAAAAAAAAGGACCATTCATGATGAAGTGACACTGAAAGATATTTTAAATGGTAAAAAACTTTTGAAAAATATTTTCGAATAGAATATTTAAAATAGAAATATTGATAATATATTTTGAGTTAATCTATAGCCATCAAAGAAAGAGATGAGAAGTTGGATAAGCTAACGAAAGATGTAGAAATTCTTAAATCAAGTGATCAAGGTCCATCAGTTCGTCGACCTATTTATTCTGCATCCAATGAGATCAAAAATATAACTTATGCAGTAGACTTGGAGGAAGGAGGATTTACAGAGGGTCTTGTAAGGATAAATATTGTTTTCATGGACTTTTAGATTATAACTCTTAAAATTTTAATAATATAGATTACTTTTTCATCCTCAATGAATATCGAGTATCTGAAAATATATATACATAATATGTAATTTTTAATATACTTTATATTTGAACACGTATTAATATTTAGATTGAGATTGGAAATGTTGGTTCAAACATAACAGTCACTGACATGCAGTGGTCCACTGCGATATCTCGAGGTTCATACAAATTTATGAGTACATCGTTGATGATGAGCTTATTTCCACTTGAAGTTTTATTAAAAAGTAATTATAAAGGCGGAGAATCAAAATTTAAAAATAAAGATGGAACAAAACCACAAAAGCTCAATGCACTTGACGAACGCATAGTCAACGCAATTTTATGTGTGTAAAATTAAATTAATTTGATAATTATATTGAAACAACAATTATAAATGTTTTGATATTATGATATTTAATTTACTTTTCAGACTCAGTTCAACGTAAATTTAGAAATACATTTACACTTGTTGGATTTGGGCAATCAATCAACACGAAACTGCATAAGTTGCGAATGACTCATCGTAATAACAGCGTACAGAATGGATCTGATACTGAATGAATTCATCTTAAACATTGCAGTGGAATTTAATTTGATGTAAACTGTTTGGTTTCTTTAAATTGTTTTATTTTTATTTTCAACTCATCCTAACTTATTTTTAAACTATGATTATTCACTGTTTTGTAACATTAAAAAAAATTGAATAAAGTCAAAAAAGTGTTTTTTATATTACGTTTACAGTTGTCTTATTTTTTTGATTGTTTAATGATAAATTTTTTTTTTAATCGAAGTTTCTAATAATTTCATAAGTTTGCTGATTTATGAATATATGTATATAATATATATATATTGCAAATTATATATCTTATATATAATCGATTATGGAATTTCAAATACACCTTGAATATATCTTGAGATATTTCCACATATATCTTGATTCCAGATATATCTCTAGATAGATTTAGATATACGCCGTACGGCGAATTTGCAATATCTAAGGTATATCTGGATACACAAAGTATATTTACACGGAGAAAAATTTACATTTTTTTTTAATATAATACCATAGCAATTTTTGCGTTGTGTTACAGTAAGCTGGAACCATAAGAGCATCATATTAAATTTTGAGACAGGCCATAGCAATTTTCATTGAAAAACGCCACTTATTGGCCGTACGACCTTTCGCGATGTACCATAGTAATTCTTGCGATGGGCAAACGCAAAATTTATTATGTTTATAAACGCTCGTAAAAAAATATTGTAAAAAAACATTTCAAGCCTAGGATTTGAACCCCATATCATCGGGATACAAATCCTACGAGTTATCCGCTGCGCCACAACAACGTATCTGTAAGGGAAATATTATTTGTTTTACATTAACAATTTGAAAATAAGCAAAGTCACGCCTGCGCAGTCGACTAAAAAGTGGGGGCAGTTGACATTTCTGAGTCCTTCATCAATTTTGCTATGGCCCATTGTAATTTTAAATATGTTGCTTTGTATTTGTTAGTGACACCTACAGGAAATCCAAGAAAGTTATTAAAATTACTATGGTACATTGTAAATTTTCAGAGGATCATTTTAATCTTGTCCATAACAACAAAGTAAAATTTAGAAATAAACAAAGCAAAAAAAGAAAAAAATATTTTTTGCTATGGTGCAATGTAATTTTTAGACTGGATTATTTTAAATTTTAAATTTGGTTTCTGTAAAAATTTCTTTATGCGTTGTAATTTTTTCATCGGGGAATAGCAAAAAAAAAACATGACAAAATCGCTATGGTACATTTTAATTTTTCAAGACTACAATTGTTTTTTTTCGTTGAAATGACAGTAAATTTTTTAATAATCATAATATGGTTCTATGGTAATGTGGCACCATAGTAATATTGAGTGAAAATTTTTCTCCGTATACGAAATGTATTTCAAATTTATTTTCACGTATATTTTAGATGTATATATTTCCACGCGGGTTGTCATTTTTATTTATTGACTAGTTTTGTCTAGTTTTGCCAAGTTAAAAATAATGGACTTAGAAAAAAAAATTAAATTTTACAAAACAAAAAAACTGAGATATCTACATTATTTTACCAGCAAAATTTTTTACTTACCTGTAATTGTAGCCAAACAATCAATATCTACATTATTTTACTTAGCTAGATTTTTCACTTAGCTGTAATTGTAGCCACACAATCATTATCTGCATTATCTATAGTACGATTATAATTGCTTAAAGGTATTAATATGCTCATTTCATATAGAATTCAATTACTACATGTTCATAATATTAGTGAGGCAGTCGAATATTAGCCGAAAGACTACAAACAGCTTTTCAAACGCCGAACTCATTTTCTCTCAGGTATACAATACACCCTATGCAAATTATATAACACTTTTTTACCATTATTGGCTCATTTTTATATAAAATTTATATATAAGAATTTTATAAAGTGATTATATATAATTTTTATAAAAATTTCATATATTTTTTTCGTGTGGGATATTGATTCCTATAACTCTATTTAATTTTTATTCAAGCTTATCATAGTATTTTATAATGTTATATGACTGGTTTTATGAAAAGTTTTATGTCGATATTATTGTATACCAGTGGAAAATTATAAAGTTAAAATCACCGAACTTAGTTGTATATCTAACTTTAATTAAAATTAAAAACAAAAGAAATATGTAGAAAAAATTTAATTTTTACATTCTGATAAATCGAAAAACAACATTAGGAACTAATGCTTATTTTTATTCTTTTCTTTTTTGATCAAAAAAAACCCAGGAGATGATGAAAAGATTCAATATCTACGTCCTGGTGAACCGGAAACTAATATTACAAACTTAAGCAATATTTTTTAATCTCTTCTTTTTGAAAAAATATATTTAATAATAAGAAAAACCCTGAAGATAATTGGAAAAATCATTTCGACTTCCTGGTGATCGTAAAAAGCAACCTGGGTGATTTTTTTTGAGGACTTGAACCCTCCTGAGCTCAAACTACATATCTATGTTGAATTTCATGTTTCCAAGGATCCGGCCACGTCTTTTTATTATATAGACTAGTAGGCCGGACCCGGCGTTGCCGGGGTAATGCTTATGTCAATTTTTTTTCTTTTTTTTTTTTATTAGCTTTATCGTTGTTCTTAGCAACAGAAACATTCCACATAAACGAATAATTACAGGTAAGTTCCAAATAATAATACCGTTGGGGTTGGTTATTGGGCTCCCCAAAGTACCTTTTAACATACTGGTGTAACATAAACAAAATTTAAATGTATATATAACTTGGTGGATCACCTAGTCCATTTTAATATGAAAGTATGATATAAAAATATATTCAAAGTTTCGTTATTACTTACACGGAAAAAAATTTTTAGCTGCAGTCACGAGGCGTTGGATAGTTAAAAAAAGATAGTTGATTTAATAATCAGGCCCGATATATTAAAAAGACAATCGGTTAGTTATTCCAGCTGACTGGATAGCTAGCGTGGCTAACCAGCTCGTCAGGTTCGACATAATCTCAATGTCAACAGCTGTTGTGTTCATAACCTCTCTTTATTGACAGATGCACCAAATTATTATTAACAATGACTAAAATAATCCATATAGTTATTAAAAATTTAGCATAAGATTTTGTATTCAAGTTGGCGATTATTTGGTGCATCAAATTTAGTATAAAATTAATCAGATAATAATTTTAAAAATTAGTGAATGTACATTAATATATTTTTTTTACTTCGTATGTCTATATACTTATAGTTATGCATATACGCAATCCTAAATAGCTACTACAGCGATACCAGCTTGTCAGGCTTTGGATAGCTACCACAGCTATCCAAAGTATAGCTAATGTAACGAGTAGGCACGCTGTTTCCACAAGAATAGTAACCTGTCAAATGTGGATTGCCAAAATAACAATCCTCTGCTAACTATCCAAAGGTTAGGTAGCCGTGGATAGGAGAGACAGCTATCCACCCGGGAAAAAATTAAACGATCGCCAACGATCGTTGAAGATGTCATATTTGTCCACATCTTTGTCGATCGCCGTCGATCACTGTCGATCAAAGTCGAACGCTGTCGATCGCTATCGATCTACAACAATTTACAGAAAAATAGACAAATTATAATAATTATTAGCTTATGCTGGAGAATTTATCATAATTATAATATACTCAGGAATATTTTTTTTTTTTTATTTAAATTAAGGCCGTAGAATCATGTTTGTCTATTTTTCTGTAAATTGTTGTAAATCGATAGCGATCGACAAAGATGTGGACAAATATGACATCTTCAACGACCGCTGACGATCATTGGCGATCGTCTAATTTTTTCCCGGGCAGCTCGTTGCTGCAGCTAAAAATTTTTTACAGTGTAGTGGATCTACCAAAGTATGATACAAAAATAAATTCGAAGTCTTGTATCATTCTACCAAGTACTTTTTAACATTTTGGTATACATTATTAATGTATAAAATATCTTGTTGAAACTAGTTTTCTTCAAGTCTTGTTTTTTTTTTTGGTTTCAATCATCACAAATATTTTATCATTCGTTGAAAAGAACTTGATATTCTTCTTCATCTTCTTCATTATTAACTCATTAGTCACTTATATGTCATTAACAGTTGTAGTACGACGACCATCATCAGCTTTTTTTTGTTGATCATATAGAGAATCTTTGGTCATTCTTGAAAGCATTTCTTTTGATGGTTCGAAATTAACGCATTGTCCATTTGCTTTGACATGTTGTTTAGCAAGCAAGCATCCACGAATTGTTGGAACAATCAAACGGTTACGAAGCTTTGTTTTTATTAAATTTACTTGTGAAAAAACTCTCTCACTATCACAATTAGAGTAAGGGAGTGATAATAAAGCCAGAGCAGTCTTTGCTACGTTCTTGAACAAATATTCACCTCCATCAGTTTTCAGTTCATATAACTTTCCCCAAAACACATCTACGTCCATATTTTTGTCAACAAAATTATCATCAAATTTGTGAAGTGGCAAATGGCGCTATTCATCATTTAAAACTTGATGTAATTCTTTTGGACATACTCGAGGTGCATGTGAAAGCAGTGGAATAATTGACCGTGTTGATCCTTTTTGAACGCCAAGCAAGAAGAACATGAAGTCAAGGAACGCCATCGTAGGTTGTTTTTTTTCTTTTTTTTTTGCACTATTTTTACTTTTTTTTTTGTCGTAGCATTGTGGTATTTACGATCCTGCAACCGAATAATTTATCAGAAAACCTCTTGGAGAAGATTTTTGATTGCGAAATCAAGTTTTCAGTGTTTCATTAATAAGTTGTATCCAAAATGTATTCGTGCTTCTAGATGCAAAGCATATCATCTCACAACGGTAGATTACTGCGGAAATTTAGTTTTCACAGACAATGGTAATATTTATTATCAGTATGTAAGATCGTATTTGGCCACTTTGAGTTATTTTCCTCAATGGGAATGGCTATGTGATTCAACAGCGTATTATACTGTTTTCGATAAGGAATATGAAATGCGCTGTTCTTATGAATCCATATACATTTTCGAGCAAGGTAGTGGCCATTTACGATGGAAAGAAAAATTGACATATTGCAGTCTAACGTTGTGTGATGAATATGTCTATTCGGTTTTTCGTCGTATCAAAATTAAACCTATTCAAAATTCTTATTTGAAAATAGTCATTCGTTTTTTATTAAATTCATCTAAAAATCATGTTATTCCTTTTTTTTATAATTTAGTGATCGAGTCACCTAAATTTAGATTTAACCACCAAAAAGTTAAAATTTTGGACACACTTGATTCAATTTATAATTCAATTTCGGATTGGTCTCCAAGAGTGAGTATTCAAATTTTCTTGAAAAATATTATTTAATATAATAATTTTTCATGTCAAATTGATACTAACATATAATAATTTTTTATGTCAAATTAATATTAACATATAATAAATATTTTATATTAAGAACAATGGTAAATTTCAAGATGGCAAAAAATCAAGCACTTCATGAATAAATAAATGAATTACATTTTTATGTAATTTATTCATTATTTTCAAATAACATAATAATGATTTATCGTCATTCTAATTATATTTGTGACATGTTATTATTGGTGTTTTAATTATTGTTGAAAATAAGAATTTATGATATTGAATTTTTCTTTATTTCATTAAAAATGTATCAATTAAATATCTTTTGAACAATGTGCTTTCGTCGTATCAAACGTATTATCTTTTATCGTTCTTTCCTTATTATTTGATGAGTCATATTTTCTTCCGAATCTTTGTAAGAAGAAAAGATTAATTTAAGTTTTTAAAATTCAATGAAATACAATTAAAGCTACTTTTTTTTGTCATCTGTAGCGTTAATTGTAATGACCGATGAGTTTATTAGTATGATATTTTATCATTGGAATATTCATTGATTTTTCCTCTTTTTATTTTTAAGATTTGTCTTTTAGTCCTTTCGAAATTCTCAGTAAATTCTTCCCATAAGGTTAATGTTATATAGATAATCTTGATCATTATAGAATGATCAAGATTATAATACTTTTTTTAGTTTTTTAGTTATTATTATTGATAAAAATATTACCTCTTCTTTTGAACAATCGACTAATAATATATCTTTTTTTTTGTATTCTCTATCCGTTATTTTCGAAAATATAGTGGTTGTATCATTGATAGTAACAATTTCAACAATTGTATCTAGAAAATAAAATAAAGTTTTAAATCCAAGTTTATTATTTTTTCGATTATTCTTACTGATAATTGTTCCTTTTTAAATTCTTTGATTGTTTTTAAGATCATCAAATTATTATCTTCTTTAATTTCATCATCATCATTTAAGAATCTGAATTAATTAATTATAATAATCAACGTTAAATTTCTTTTTTTACATATACTTACTTTTCGACTTCCGGGATTTTTGGATTTATTGATACGATTGAAGTGGTTATCAATGAAAGACATTTTAAATTTTGATATTCGCCAACCCGTGCATTTTTCATTGTTGTGATATCATTTATTCTGCCTTCGAATTCTTCAATTTTTTCGTTCCATAAGTTTGAAGTGATCTTTACGTGACATTTTTTAATTTATTCTTTTCGAATAAAACTTTTTTGAAAGAGTTTTTGTTTCATACCTTATTATCTTTATTATCACCCAGAATTACTTCCTTTTTTTCATATTTTTCAAGGTAAATTGTCGATATAATTTCTTTTTCTTTTATTTCTAAAATTTTTGCAATGACATCTGTGTAAAAAATATTTTTTAATTTTTTTCATTGCTCTATTTTTATTGAACATTTACCTATTATTCTATTCGGTGGACTATTATAAACTGTTCTTAATTTTGTGAATTTATATCCATCTCTATTATCAGTAATGCAATGCTTAAATTCTTTTTTATCCATTTTTTTTCCTTTTTTTTCATACCAACTACGAAGGCTATACATTTTCAATTTTTATTATTGATAACTGTTTATTAATCACACTATTACTTTCTTTTTTTCTTCTTCGAAACTTAACTTCTTAAACTTAAATTTTTAGATGCTTTTACGTTCGTGGATGAATACGGATTCAATTTAAATTTCATTTTGAATATCAATAATGATGTTTTATCCATATTTCCTAAGAACCCAATTATAAGAAGTCTTTCGTATGATTTCTGTATCTTTAAACACGTTTTGTATCCGTACAGGTGATATTATGCCCCATTGACTTAGATTTTTTCCTGTAATTAATAAGCACATATCTACTATAATAATAAGAGATTGATTAAACATTTCATCTGTATAACCTAAATCATCACAACAATGCAATTTTTTTTTTTTTATAAAATATATCTTCAGTCATATTTTTTTTATATTTTTCCCATAATTGTTGTGGATTTGATGGATTACATGAAGTTAAAATAATTGTAAACAACGATCTTATTTTGCTTGATTTTTTGGTTTCACTATTCAAATAATACATCATCCCAATGTAAGTCATCTTCAAGTAACCCAAGCTTTCGACAGGCTTCTCTGTATAATCCATAAATAACACCATCAACTGTTCTTGTATTTTAAAATGATGTTGGACCAGTGACTTTATGTAATAATATTCTTTAAAAAAAAATTATGCGTGTTGCGAGTACGCGCGAGGGAAGTGAAACTTTTTTTGGAGTGATTGAGGTTATGACTCTGTAAGTTTCTTTTATTGATTTTTCTGTTGTTTTTGACCATTGACATTACGGTCGGTATTCATATTATTGTTCATTTTATTAACTATTTGATATAAATTTTTTTTTTTGTTATGAATTATTATTGTTTAGAAGGATATCGCTGTGAACTTTTAGTACTTGATAAAATGGTAGTTTTTTTTCCTGTAGTTTTTGATCAGTTGAATCAGGATGGCAAACTTGAGTCTCGACGACTGATGGACTTAGATTGTTTTTTGTTTTTTCAAGCATACCTATTATAATAAACATTAGTTTTAGTATTGTAATATTTTTGAATTACAATTTAGTCAAGAATAAGTATTAATATTACCATTTTCGTTTTCATTATTTTGATCAACATTCAATTTGTTGGGATCATTATCCATTCTAGATTCATCAGGGATTTGTGATGATAATGACAATTTTTCTGTCTCTTCACAACGTTCTGCGTTCATATTGAACAATTCTAAAAAGATTAATATAAAATTTTTATCGTAATATTTTATATATGTACTTATGAATTTAATTATTATATTATTATGTATATATAAAATAATATAGTAATATAATAATATAATATATATGTACACATAATAATATAAATATGTATAGGTATTTATACATGAATGGAAAGATACATATACATTCATGTACTTATGCATGTGGTTTTTCAATTAATTATTATATTTATATTTATTTATTTATATTATAATTAATATAAATATATATATAAGACTAATATATATACAGATATGCACCAACATATGTGCATGTATGAATAAAAGTATACTTATGATTGTAATTATTATTATAATATTATTTTGTATATATAAAATAATATAATATATATGTACACATAATAATATAAATATGTATAGGTATTTATACATGAATGAAAACATACATATACATTCATGTACTTATGCATGTGGTTTTTCAATTAATCCCGTGTAGGAATCGCCAAGCATGGAAACATGGCCATACACTGGCCGATAAACGGCAGCCCATGATAGGTAGCCAAGCAAGGGCCATTAATGGGATATACTTGGCAAACGATCGGTCCATTATTGTGTTGCCAAGATTGGCAGTCTTGTCTTGGCCAACGTCTGGCCATTAATTGGCTGGCCATTCAATGGCTGCCATTCATCGGCCAATTCATGGTAAATGCATTGCTGGCCATTTAATGGCTGCCGTTCATTGGCCGATCCTTGGCAAATTCATGGCTGGCCATTTAATGGGTACCATTCATCGGCCAATTCATGGCAAATTCATGGCTGGCCATTTAATGGCTACTGTTCATCGGCCAATTCATGGCTGGCCATTAATGGCTACCAACCATCAGCTAATTTTTGACAAAAAAAAAAACAAGACAATAGAAAAAAAAAAATCAACAATGGAGCATTAAAATTAAATGAATAAATAAATATATTTGTATTTGAATAATCATCTTCAAAAAAGTCTACCAAGTCTACGAGTGAACTTAATTACTACAAGAGAACAAAAAACTTCCGAAATATATATATCGCGCTCGTGGCTCAGTTAGTTAAAGCATAGGTTTAGTGTAGGTTTAGGTTTTCGGTCGAGAGTTCGCGCCCGGCAAGAGGCAGGAAAAAAAAAACATTCATTATAAAAAAAAACAGAGTTGGACTCGATAATCTATATATGCAATCAAAAAAAAAAAATATTTTTTTCATTTTTATTTATAAAAAAATTGATTTCGTAAGTAATGGGCCAATCTTGGCAAATGTTAATGGGCGAATCTTGGCAAATTTCAATGGGCCAATCTTGGCAAATGTTAATGGGCCAATCTTGGCGAAAGTTAATGGGCCATTAATGGCAGCCAATATTAGAATGGTGTAACGCGCCAGGCCCGGCGTATGAGTGGCCCATTAATGGCAGCCCATTAATGGCAAAATTTCGCCGTTGCATGGCCGTGTTGTAGTCTCCTACACGGGATTATTATATTTATATTTATTTATTTATATTATTATTTTATATATATATATATATGGATAGGTATACAAACATATGTGCATGTATGTATAAAAGTATGGGTACGTGTGCTTATACTTATAAATTTAATTATCACATAATAACATAAATTATTATATTGTATTTATATGTATACATACATTTTATTATATTTTATTATTTATCAATACTTACAACAAATAATGATTTTCACTGTCACTTTCGAAGGCTAACCTCAAGAGAATGGGCAACACTTGTTGACATTGGATTATTGTAACCAAAATTGAACTTAACACCTTAAATTAATTGACAAAATAGATACCTTATAATATTCCGAAGGTATCTGTTTGAGAATGTTTAAAATAAAATTCGATAATGAAATATTATCAACAACCAACAAACTAAAATTTCGACAATAATAATGCTATGGTGCTGGCTATGACAACCATGAGACCAATACTATGAAGCAATATTTTTATTTTTCAGTTTTGCGCATGCCTATTTTTATTTTCTCTCTCTCTCAAACTATACTATACTGTGTTGCATGCAACGTTTCATGTGGCGTTACCTATGCAATATGTATACTGCGATATACATAAAGCATATATGCTTTATGTATATCGCAGTATACATATTGCATAAATGCTCTACATAATGATACTCCTAACGTTTTTATAACGTTGCCTATGCTATATGTATATCGCAGTATACATATAGCATAGGTAACGCCACATGAAACGTTACATGCAACGTTTTATATGGCGTTGCCTATGCTATATGTATATCGCAGTATACATATAGCATAGGTAACGCCACATGAAACGTTACATGCAACGTTTTATATGGCGTTGCCTATGCTATATGTATATCGCAGTATACATATAGCATAGGTAACGCCACATGAAACGTTACATGCAACGTTTTATATGGCGTTGCTACTTCCGTCCCCGATTTTCGTGACGAATTTTTTTTTCATCTACCCTCCAAAAAGAAGTTTCACTTCAAAAATATTCTGCATTGCTAGGGTGTATCACCTTATAGTATCACCTTCGAAAATATCAAGATCCGTTCCAATGGATATCCCTTGTTTCCTCCGATTAATTAAATTAAAAAGAGCTGTTAGAGTTGGAACACGTTGGAAAATTAAACACAACTGGAAACGGTGGCATGTACAGTCGACTCCCAGAGCGGCAAAATCGTGGTATGCCCAGTGGTAAGCCCGCTTACCCCTACGATATTGTTCTAAAGTGTGTGTGTGAGAGAGAGAAGTAGTACCAGTAACGGACTACAATTAGACCAGGAGGTAGTACCAGCAACGGACTGCCTTCAATTAATTACGATTACCGCTGGGAACGGGGTATGAGTAATTAAGGAAAAAAGAGTTAACTAGATCAGTAGTGAGATCCAGGGCGCGTACACCGCGGGGACTCACGAAACCACGAAACCACGAAACCACGGGATCTTGGGCGCGTACATCGCAGAGATTTACGAGACCACGATATCAAGAAACTACGAGTAAAGTCAAGTTAAGTGGGATAATCGAATAATATAATCGAACAATTGAATAATTGAATCAGGAAATTGAATAATATTGAGAAATTTAAACTGAATAAATTAAATAATTTGGAAATAAACACTATAATTGATTTGTACTATTTATTGACACACGAAGACCCTGCACCACCTACCAGAACTGAGCCGGCAACCAGTTTTAACATTTTGGTATTTGAACCTATTCTGAATACTATAAAGTATCACGAATTCACGATAGGTTCATTACAAACTGCGTTTTCACGGCCGCGTCTTTTTATTGTATACATATACGTAATACTATAATAAATAGGTTTATGAGTACATATATAAAAATATAACAATAAAAAATAGTATATTAATCTCTTTTTGGAATCGTTTATTATGAACGCAAACTTTGTAAAATAAAACAGTCATCAACAATATTAACTGGTATCTGTATGTGTGTGTATTGGTATGGAAGTATGAATGCGAATTTGAGATATATCGAGAATAACATTAAATTATACTAGTATTAAACATTAACTTGCTTTCATTAATTATTATTATTCACCTGACCTCATTTCAGGTGTCAATTTAAAATTTGAATCTAATCTGGTGGTAAAATTTATATAATATTATAATAGATATTCTTGAAAAAACAAAAACCGATCTAGCTCTATTACTTGTCAAGGCTTGAGTTTCCCATTCTGATTCAACTGAACAAAAACCCCAAGAAAATCCTGCGGAGAAATCAAGACCATTAAGTACTGAACGTGTACGACAATATCGTGATAGACAACGTTAAAAAAAATTACAGGAAAACCCTTATGTTCTATTAGGCACACGAGGTATTACAGAGAAAACACGGATTTTACTTATAAAATTATCAACCTCGTTTCTAGTTGTTTTTGAAATATGATATTTTTTACGGAATGTTCTAGTACCAAACCATAAAGTCATCAACAATTTAAAAACATTGATAATGTTATGTTAATAATCTGGTGGGAAGCTTTTTGATAAATTTATAAATGGTATTTTTGTAACAGTAGAAAGCCCTTTGATCCCTTTCTCGTGTTCAAAATTATTTTCAACTGCTTTTTTACCTTGCTCAATTACTTTATGATGAGTTCGCAAAATCCTTTTTTTAAAAATAGAGAAAGTGTGGTTACAACCTCTTCCTACTCTTGATGTACCACCCTTAAGCTCAAAAAAAGGACAACAATGTTTTCCACCATGATGCATCATATTCAAGGTCATTGCTTTAGCTGGAGCATCTAAACTTGCTACGGGACCTACAACGACGCTGTGAACTACTCCTAATTCCGGAGTGTGCCAATCAAACCTTTTATCATATAAACTTTTTACCATTTTAGGATATGGCTCTAAAAATGCACACGATCTTGGCTTTTGATTTTCACTGAAAAATAACCCAATTACTACTTACTAGCCGAAACGAACGCCTTTCTTTTGGTTGTATATTTAATATTTCTACCTGCAGTGGCCTAACTGACCATTAGAACTATTTGCTGTTGGTACCCCATCTACATTCCATAAAAGAGTAATATTATATTTTTTTAAATTCACTCACTGTAAAAATTTTTAGTTGAAATTAAGACAATAATTTCTGCAAAATAGAAATTTTTGTTTAGGAAAAAAAAACGTCTGACAGAAACAAAAAGCGGTTTGATTGAAGAAAAAAATATGTCTTCTTGAAAACGAAAAAAATCCTCGACTTTATATTTTTTAGGTTCAATTCGAGTATTAGAAACATCAAATACAGTAAAAATAAATTTATTTCAAACGACTAATATCCTTCATTTGAAATAATTGCAAGAATTGAATTAATTTTTTTTTTTCTTATTTAATAAATATGTTTGTCTTGAAAAGAAACAAAAGTGTCTAAATTTTAGGCAATGTCGTCTTGCTTTATAACATACTTGGTTTTATTAAAAACAATATTGTCTAAATTTTAGACAATGTCGTCTTGCTTTATAACAGATTTAGTTTGTAGTATAACAAAATTGTCTAAATTTTAGACAATATTACGTCTTGCTTTATAACAAATTTGATTTTTATTAAAACGAAATTGTCTGATATTTAGACACTATTGCGTCTTACTTTGTAACATGTTTGGTTTCATTGTCAACAAAATTGTCTAAATTTTAGACAATGTCGTCTTGCTCCATAAATGATTTGGTTCTATTCAAAACAAAATTGTCTAAATTTTAGACAATATTGCGTCTTGCTTCATACCATAATAGACTTCGTTTTCAACAAAAGTGTCTCAATTTTAGACACTGTTTCGTCTTGATTTATAATAGACTTGGTTTGCTTCAATGTGATTTTTGTAAACTTAAAGTACACGTTGGCTAACATAGAATAAATTTGCAAAGTCTTGTAATAAAAAAAATATTTAATCATACTTTATTAAACAAATTTTAAATTCTTAAAGGAACAAAATGTTAGGTGTCTCAATTTAAATTTATAAATTCGTTTGATCAAATATTATTTCCAGATTAAATTTATTTTATTATTTAAAATTTAACCATAAATTATTTACCATTGTTGAGAAAAATTATTTTTTAATGTCAAATTTGTTTTATTGAAAGAACTATTCATTTATGATCAATTATAAATATTTAGACATGGGTGATTCTTTATGAGAGAATTTAAAATTTGTTCAATAAAATATAATTAAATATTTTTTTTATTACAAGACTTTGCAAATTTATTCTATGTTAGCCAACGTGTACTTTAAGTTTACAAAAATCACATTGAAATTATAATCTTGCGATGGCCGCGCGGGCTAAGATATGCGTTTAGAAATTAGAAGATAGTAGGTTCGGTTCCCGGTTAAGACAAAAAAATAGATTTAGATTTTTCATGATAGGTAGGCATATAAATTAGACATCAATATAATTAAGACTAATTAATAATAAAAAATATAATTTTTTTTTTTTTTTTTTATTATTAAACTTTTAAAATATCTTTTTACGGCTTGAGTTATTCTATTATTGCTTTTAATTTAGAAAATAAAGTCTTGAAAAAAAAAAAAATAAGTATTGATTCGAGGCAATCCCGCGTGGAAATTTATATATCCGGTAAATATAGGAAGAAATTATATTTTTATTATACTCCGAGCTATATTCAAAATATAATCAATTGGCCTAATATTATAACTACAAGTTATATACAGTAATACAGCTTGTGTATATATCTTGCTTTGCGTTTTCATATAACTCAGGTATATCATATATATATATACTCTGGATATGTCTTTAATATATATCTTTTATACAATTTATATATGTATATACCTCATATATAATTTTCATATAACATAGCTATATATATAGATATATATTATGATTATAATACGTATATAATTTGTGTTGAATATTAAAAATTTAAGGAAGGATTGATGAATTTACCAATACACGAATAATAATCATTTAAAGATACATATATATTTTTTATTCTCAAACATTGTAATCAATTCTTTAATATTGAAAACGTATTTAAACATTTTTTAACAAGTATAATTTTTTAACATAGCATTTATAATATTTATTCAGAATCAGATGAATTTAATATGACACCATGTTTAGCACGGAGCTTATTCAATTTATTGTTGATAGCTGAACCAAATCCTGAGGCTGTGAATTGTTGGGGATACTGCATGCGAACCGAATCTATAGAAAAAATAATTAGAAAAAATTCACGTGTATAAATACACTCAGGTCACTCTGAATCCAGGCTAACATATGTCTTTATTATAACTTACATTTTATTGCCTCGATTATTTTTTTATCGAG
Organism: Aphidius gifuensis; assembly: GCF_014905175.1. NCBI lineage: Eukaryota > Metazoa > Arthropoda > Insecta > Hymenoptera > Braconidae > Aphidius > Aphidius gifuensis. The sequence goes on along the minus strand of NC_057788.1, from coordinate 20,033,692 downwards.
TCTTTCCAATTTTGTTGATGGAACATCCATTGTTTTAATTTTGCGTCCACCACCCTTGTAATTGCTCTTTAATAATGTTTCGAGTGGAAATAACGTCGTCACTAGAGTAGTAGCCATTGCTGTGTAACTTCCTTGAGATATAGCAGTGGTCCATTTCATGTCCGACACTGTCACATTTGATCCTTCCTCTCCAATTTCAATCTATGAATTGAAATTAAAATAATTGATTAATCAAAGTAAAAATGTATATATTTTATTTATTTATACTTATTATTATTATTTGAGAATCTAAATTATTGTCTTACACGGCCTTCAATGAACTGCCCATCACCAAGATGAGCTGCATTTTTTAAATTTTTAAAATCATGTGTTTCATAAAATGGTCGTCTTACGTCATTCTTTGATTCATCTTTTTTAATTTTTTTCAATTCTTGAACCAGTATCTCAATGTATTCATCTCTCTTCTTCATTTCTAAAAAATATACATAATTTAATGATTTTTTCATATTTATTTTATTTAATTTTCAAATTGTACTCACGTTTTATCAAATCGGTAAGTGTATATTCCGTTCCTGATTCAAGATCATCTCGTGAACGTTTATGAACATTCGGATGGGATGTTATTAACGTGTGCTGAGATGTGCTTGGGCCATATCTATCGAGACTTTCGACACCGGAAATGTTTAAGGTTGGAGATGTTGGCTGATTAGATATTTCAATTTCTTCATTAGATTCCTAAAAAATTAGTTTTATCAATTATTAAAAAATTACATATATATATATATATATATATATTAAATTAAAAAGAAAAAAAAAACAATTGAACCTAATATAAAAGAAATAAAAAAATCAGAAAGAAAATATCCTTTTGATAAATTATTTAATTGACAATGTATAATAATAAATTTAAAAAACTGATAATAAAATAAATAAACATTTTATGCAATATTCAAAAAGTATAAAATATTAAATATGAATAAAATATTAAAGATTATTATTAGTGATTATTTCTCTCAATCAGTAAGCATATTCTACTTATCATAAATAAATTAAAAAAATCAATAAGTAGTCTACTTACGTCTTCATCTGGTGATTCGTCATCAACAATTTTTAATGGATTTGTTTGAATTGCATGGGGGAGAATAAATTTATTTTTCGCCATTTTTTTATTTTTTGTCACATCTTTACCATATATACTTCCGTCTTCATCTGATGATTCATCATCAACAATTTTTGATGGATTTGTTTGAATCGCATGGGGGAGAATAAATTTATTTTTCGCCATTTTTTTATTTTTTGTCACATCTTTACCAGGTGAAGACAATTTTTTTTTATTAGAAGTAACTTCCTGAAAAATTTAAAACATTATAATTTTAAATGAGGAAATAATGGTTGGTATTTTCGACTTAAAAACAAAAGAAAAAGTATGGCCAACTTACGTCTGTATCAGACAAATCATCAACAGGTCTTGAATCATATTGTAGGTTTTTTTTTTTTTCAATTCTTATGTTCTCTCTAATGTTAATTGCTGAAGAAGACATAACTCGGGGTGATCGAATACCATCCAAGACATTGAGATGATTTTTAAGCTTATGGATTTTATCTAAACAAGGTAGTCAAGTGAAAAAAAATAAAAAAAGAGATTAAAAAGAGATTAAAATATTATTTTTTATTTACAAGATATGCAACGTACCTGATATCATAATAACGTACGCGTCATACACTGGCCAACCAAGCTCAGGCTCTTTTTTACTTTCTCGCCATTCCACGATGTATGATTCACTTGTATCTTCACCAGATAAAAATTTGTCCCGATCAAAGTCTTTAATCCACTCAATAGGAATTCCTTCAGTATAAGATTTATCCTCAATCCATTTAATTAAAGCATAATACTTTTTTGACGAAGACATTTTATTTTAAATTAAAAAAAAATGAATTTTTATTTTTTTTATAATTTAATTTTAATAAAATATATATATAAAGCTTTATCTTTGTCACACTCAAGTAAAATGTTGTTGAATATTGAAATAGTCAACGGAATTTTACAATCTTTATTTTAATTTTTTTTATTTTAACTGTATTGTGATGTGACTTGTGACTTTGATACAATAGAAATAAAATTAAACGTTGAAAAACTGATGTCGTTTGCCTAATTTTTTTTTCAAACAGTTGCTACACTAAACAAGAGTCATAGCAACCAAACGTTATTTATTTAGTTTTAACCATCTTTTGTTCATATCTGAACAAGAGATATAGCAACCAATGTATAAATAATAACAATAAAAAAACAACTAATAACAAATTTTTTTTAACCTCATACCGACTGCGTGTTTAAGAAAAGACAAAACAAAAAATTATATCTATTAAAAAAGAAAAATCAATCAAATAATTGATAGGTAGTTTAAAAGGAAAAAAAAAATATGAAAAGTTACATGTTGTATAAATATTATGGAACAACAGCTGAGGTTCCCAAGAGAACATTGAGTCGTCAGAAAAAAAAAAAAAAAGATCTGCTATTGTAAGTTTTTTAATCGTATCTTAAATAAATAATAGATATACTATATACATAAAAAATATTACTATTTATAAATACATACATTTTTTTTTACACGAGAAGACAACGACTAAAATATATTAGAACTGAAATCCAGAAAACAGGATACTGCTCAATAAATAAAACAGTGAGTCTGTTATTTTTATACTTTTAAGAATTAATTTTCATGTGTATATATTGAATTATTATATTATTCATATAATATTTTTCTAGCAGGTAAATTCTCATGTCGAACAATTACCTAATACTATAAAAAGGTTATCTGGAAGCTCCCCAATAGTATCAACAAATATAAAGCAAATATATTTACACTCAGACAATATACTGAGAGAAAAAAATACACTAAATGTAAGACTTTCATTTTCATATTTTCAATGTATGTATATTGATGTACATATATATTAGGGTGACTCAAAAAAAAAAAAATTATCGGGCTACCCCCTGAATCGTTTTTTTGAGCCGAAAAAATCAGCTATGCCAAATTTCAGATTTTCATTTCAAGCCTATAGGGTGCCTCATGAGGAATTTTTTTTCCTATGGAAATTGCATTTGAAATTTTTTTTTTTTACTTTAACTCAAATAATTTAAAAAATAATGAATGATTGGCCGATCTATGAACAGCATATGAAACCCGACTTTTTAATTTAAAAATTAAGCCTTTGTTTTATTATCCTTTTTTTACTTTTTCATATTGTTATAAACAATTGAGATTTCGAAAAAAAAAATTTTCAATTTTCATATAAATAATGTTTTTTTTTTTTTATCACACATAACTTACACAAAAGAATATGTAAAATTCTAAACTTGTAATTATTCTCCTACTCCGATCCGGAAATTTTTTTTTTTTTTACTATTTAACCAATCACAAGAAAGCTTAGTTTTAGATTGTGCTTAAGAGTTGTTTTAATACATGTAATTTGATTCGTTGACGTTTAATTCTTAGCCAATGAATGAGTAGCATAAATTTCCTTCATCTAATTAAATCTCGTGAAAAAAAAAAAAACAAACTAAATACGTAAGCATTCTCTGTTGTAGTAAGCTTCAGTATTTTTTCTATTATGTTGAATAGAAGATGTGACAATTAATTCAAAGCATACCGTATAGTAAATAAAATTTTTCCGACACGAAAATATTGATTTATAAATATTTTTCGTTATTTTAATTTTTCAATAATTATCTGACACAGTTTTATTGAACTACTATCAAAATAATAAAAACTACAATCACAAGTAGCCCATTTTGAACGAGAATTTATCGAGTCCAACCCATTAAAATAAAAACTCGATAAAAAAATTTTTACTACTGTAGTTTTTTAACTACAATCGATATCCTCTTCACTACAGTTAATCCAAAGCATACCGTATGGCAAATAAAATTTTTTCGATAAGAAAATATTGATTTATGAATATTTTTCGTTATTTTAATTTTTTCAATAATTATCTGACACAGTTTTATTGAACTACTATCCAAATGGCTGATACTAGCTAAGTAAAAAATCTAGCTGAGTAAAATAATGTAGATATTGATTATGTTGCTACAATTACAGCTAAGTAAAATAATGTAAATATTGGTTGTGTGGTTACAATTACAGCTAAGTAAAAAATCTAGCTAAGTAAAAAATCTAGCTAATTAATATAATATAGATATTGATTGTTTGGCTACAATTACAGCTAAGTAAAAAATCTAGCTAAGTAAAATAATGCAGATAATGATTGTGGGGCTACAATCACAGCTAAGTGAAAAATCTAGCTAAGTAAAAACTTAAGCTAAGTACAAAATTTAGCTCAGTAAAAAATCTAGCTAAGTAAAAAATCTAGCTAATTAAAATAATATAGATATTGATTGTTTGGCTACAATTACAGCTAAGTAAAAAATTTTGCTGGTAAAATAATGTAGATATCTAAGTTTTTTTTTCTTTAATTTAATTTTTTTTCCAAGTCCATTATTTTTAGCTTGGCAAAACTAGACAAAACTAGTCAATAAATAAAAATGACAACGGACGGACATGGAAGCCAGAATGAACGATAAGTCACGTTCCGCCTCCCTGGAGCGCTTGGGCCTGAGTTCAGACGTTGCCATAAAAATAATAAAAACTACAATCACAAGTAGCCCATTTTCAACGAGAATTCATCGAGTCCGACACATTAAAATTAAAACTTGATAGAAAAATTATTTATATAAAAATTGAAAATTTTTTTTTTCAAAATTTCAATTGTTTATAACAATATGAAAAAATGAAAAAAATATAATAAAACAAAAGCTCAATTTTTGGATTAAAAAGTCAGGTTTCATATGCTGTTCATAGATCGAACAATCATTTATTATTTTTTAAATTATTTGAGTTAAAGTAAAAAAAAAAAATTTCAAATGCAATTTCCATGGGAAAAAAAATTCCTCATGAGGCACCCCATAGGCTTGAAATAAAAATCTGAAATTTGGCATAGCTGATTTTTTCGGCTAAAAAAAACGATTCAGGGGGTAGCCCGATTATTTTTTTTTTTTTGAGTCACCCTAATATATATATTATACATATATATGTTGATACACTTTTAAACATTTTATATATAAACTAAATATTCTACTTGCAGGTGAATTCTTGCAAAAATTATCAAGTAGTATCAACAGGTATTGAGCAAGTAGATATCCAAACAGACAATATACTGACTGAAAATAATTCTGTACAATCTTATGGTCATAACGAAGTAATTCCCCTTGCATCTCAACCTCACAGTTTAATAACAACATCAACATCTCAATATGAAGCTGAATATATCATACAAGGCTTATTAACTGCGGCTTTGAAGCTCAGACATAAAAATATGACATACTCATTATTAGAAAATATATCACAGCTAGTAAATATTGAAAAAGAAAATTCTACACCTCTTTCAAAGTATAAATTTAAACAATTAATAAATGATTTTTCAGTCGGCTCAACAATGCATCATTTATGTTACGTTTGTGGCAAATATATTGGAGAAAAGAAACTTGATTTAGTTGATAAATTAGTCGAAATAGATAATGAAGCGAGTTTGTTTTGCACAAAATGCGATGCTCATATTAATTTAAAGAAAAATATTGAATCTGGTAGTTTTTTTTTCTATGTTTCATTAACTGAACAATTAAAAATAAAATTTGAAAATAATGGGGATTTAAGTAAATATGTTTCTCAACGTAAAAAAAAAAACGATGCTGCTATTGAAGATATCTTTGATGGTCGTGAGTACGCTAAAATTCAAGAAGATAATATGATTTCTATAATGTTTAATATTGACGGGGTACCTATTTTTGATTTTTCACATTATTCAGGGCATCCACTCTTGTGTACCATAAATGAAATTGATCCTCGAGAGAGAAGAAAAAATATAATGTTAGTATCTATTTGGTGTGGTAGTGGTAAACCAGAAATGAAAGAATATCTAAAGCCATTCATTAAAGAAGCACGATCACTTCATGATAAAGGTTTTGAATATATTTTTAATGGCCAAAAATTTACTAAAAAATGCAAAATAATTATTGGTATACTTGATCAAATAGCTAGACCTACAGTTCAAGATACAAAACAATTCAATGGACATAGTGGCTGTGGATTATGTTTGAATGTTGGTCAGCAGGTTGAGAAAGGAAAAGGCACTGTACGAATTTACCCAGTAGATAAAAAAAATAAAAATCCTTTTGGGGATGGTTTAAGAAGTCATGAAGAGACTTTATATGTTCATGCTAAAAATCTTACTCATGGGGTCAAGGGTCGGTCAATTCTATTTGATATACCAGAATTTAATATTATATCAGGATTGCCAGTTGACTGGATGCATGCTGTATTATTGGGGGTTTGTCGACAGTTTATTATAATTTGGAACAGCTCAAATTCAAATGATACAGGGGGTTTTAAAAACGAAATGTCTATCATTGATAATCTTATAAAATCTTATAAACCAACTCAAGATACAACTCGAGTCCCTCAAAAAATATCTGAGCCTAAACAATTAAAAGCACACGAGCTTTGTTTGTGGTTATTAAATTATAGCCTTGGTACTTTAAAAGGATATTTACTAATAAATATGTTGATCACTGGAGTTTACTAGTAGACGGAATTTCTATTTTATTAAAAACTTCAATACTAAAATCAGAGATCTATTATGCAAGACAGTGTTTATTAAAATTTGTCATGGATGTTGAAGTACTGTATGGTAAAGAACACAACTCGTATAATGTTCATCTGTTGACTCATTTAGCAGATAGTGTTCTTGATTGGGGGCCTCTTTTTGTACATAGTGCGTTTATTTTTGAGGATTTTAACGGAGAAATTAAAGCGAGTGTTAAAAGTTCTAATGGTGTTGCATTACAAATTTGTAATTATTTCCAAATAAAATATGCTGTCGAAAAAATGAATCTAGTTTGTAACAACACCATGAATAATAAACAACGTCAGTTACTCAATAGTATTTTAAATAAAAAAAGTATCCCAAGAACTACTATTATAAAGGGAGTAAAATTTGTAGGTCAACCAATAGACAGACAGTTATCGAATAAATATTATTTAGCTTTCAAACGACGTAATATTAATTTAAATTCCTCAGCTGTGGTTACTTGTTATAATCGTGCTTTTATTAATGGGGAACTAGTACATTCACTTGAATATAAACGACCAAAAAAAAAAGCAAGTTATTTCGTACTACTTAAAAACCAACAAGTTTTAGAAATTCATGTTTTTCTTGTTTCAATAATAGGTGGTAAACCAGAGTGTTTTGCCTTGGGTAAATGTTTCGATAAAAGCCTATCTTCGTTGATTCATGGTAGACGATTAGAACATACAATATTCCTAAAAAATAAACAAATAAATTATGTAGCCGTTGACATCGACACAATTCTGGGTAAAGTTACATTGATAACAAACACCATATCTAAAAATGTAATTGCAACAATCCCACCTAATCGTATCGAATTACTTGCCTAATTAAAAATAAAAATTAATTTTACTGAGTAGTCACTAAAACAATTATGATATTATTATGTCATAGTCTTGTAATCATATATACTTGTAATCAATCTTATGATTATAAATAAAAATGTTTTCAATATTCAATTATAAAATAAAATTTTAAATGATAAAATGTTTTAGACAAAATAAATGTGATTGTCCTCAGAAAATTTGATTGCCTTAATATTTAAAATGATTAAATGTTTTGGAAGAAATAAAGAGCAAGTATAAAATATAATTGTAAATAAATGGTATTTCGTTCAGTAGTAATAAATGTAATTTTAACAATTTTGTAGTAAAAAAAAATCAATAAACAATTCAATAATCATACAATTATACAATTATTAAATTTGTTTTTTTTTTTAATTCATATCCGGTTATGAATAAAATATAGGCAAGATATAATCTAGAATATAATTAAGATAAAATATACAGGACATATACATGGAATATAAAAAAATTATATTTACAAATTATAATCTCAGATTATACTCTGAATATAATTTTTAACTACATCAAAATGATTAAATATAATGTTTGTTCATGAAAAATATACTTTCTATATATATTATAATTATATTTATTGGATATATTCTTGAAATATAATATAAAACTATAGTTTTAGGGCCAATTAGATATATCCGAGATATATTTATTTCCACGCGGGATATGTGTCCATGAAAAAAGAATGTTATTATTTTCATTCAAGAATATTATTGCATGTAAGAAGACAAATTGTATATAAAATTGAGGGACTTTAGTCATAAATCAAGGCGTACAAGTATTTACATCAAGACAAAAAGTGTCTAAAACGAGGGGCTATTCATTGGTGTAGTCACGGTGTCACTCTGAATGTAGTCATGGTGTAGTATCGTGTAGTAACAGTGTAGTTATGTAGTAATTGTAATTTTTTAACTACAACTTTTGTAGTTATTTTATGTAGTTATTCGTAGTTTCATGTAGTATTGTGTTGTATTTCCAAGTATTGTGTAGTCATTCGTAGTTACACTAGAAAAATAATAATAAAGAAAAAATAAAAGAAAAATAAAAAAAAAAAAGTGAGATCACAGTTCTAGAAATAAAACAATATTTTCAATGAAAATTAAAAAAAAAATATATATATTTTCTTGATAATAACACTATAGTATAATATTCTTTACGTATATTTATATATCTATATATATAGAATACTATTTATATGAATATACTAATTTAATTTAATATTAAATATTATTTAATATTATTGAAAGTTTATTAAATGTATCGATAAAGAAAATAAATACATTCCAATAAATTAAATTTCATTATATCATAATCCCTCATAAATAATTCCATTATATTATAATAATAATATTAATGATAATAATCATCATTATTATTAAACAATATTGTGTATCATATGATAGTGTTAATAATATTAATAAAAATATCAATATAAATAATAAAAACTCAAAAAATGTAGTGAACAGTGTAGTTATTGTAGTAAATGGTGTAGCCATTGTAGTATTGTAGTCATCATATTTTGTTGTAGTCAAGGTGTAGTTATTGTAGTTATTATAAGGTGTAGTAGGTGTAGTATTTGTCTTTTTTGACTACATTATGTAGTCATGGTGTCACATATCTGGCTGTGAATAGCCCCTCGGTCTAAAATTTACACAATTTTGTTTTGAATTAAACCAAATTATTTATGAAGCAAGACGACATTGTCTAAAATTTAGACAATTTTCTTGACAATGAAACCAAACATGTTATAAAGCAAGACGCAATAGTGTCTAAAATTTAGACAATTTCGTTTTAATAAAAATCAAATTTGTTATAAAGCAAGACGTAATATTGTCTAAAATTTAGACACTGTTGTTTTGAAGCAAACCAAGTCTATTATAAATCAAGACGAAACAGTGTCTAAAATTGAGACACTTTTGTTGAAAACGAAGTCTATTATGGTATGAAGCAAGACGCAATATTGTCTAAAATTTAGACAATTTTGTTTTGAATAGAACCAAATCATTTATGGAGCAAGACGACATTGTCTAAAATTTAGACAATTTTGTTGACAATGAAACCAAACATGTTACAAAGTAAGACGCAATAGTGTCTAAATATCAGACAATTTCGTTTTAATAAAAATCAAATTTGTTATAAAGCAAGACGTAATATTGTCTAAAATTTAGACAATTTGGTTTTCAGGGAAACAAAATCTGTTATAAGGCAAGACGTAATATTGTCTAAAATTTAGACAATTTTGTTATACTACAAACTAAATCTGTTATAAAGCAAGACGACATTGTCTAAAATTTAGACAATATTGTTTTTAATAAAACCAAGTATGTTATAAAGCAAGACGACATTGCCTAAAATTTAGACACTTTTGTTTCTTTTCAAGACAAACATATTTATTAAATAAGAAAAAAAAAAATTAATTCAATTCTTGCAATTATTTCAAATGAAGGATATTAGTCGTTTGAAATAAATTTATTTTTACTGTATTTGATGTTTCTAATACTCGAATTGAACCTAAAAAATATAAAGTCGAGGATTTTTTTCGTTTTCAAGAAGACATATTTTTTTCTTCAATCAAACCGCTTTTTGTTTCTTTCAAACGTTTTTTTTTCCTAGACAAAAATTTCTATTTTGCAGAAATTTTTTTTTACAGTGCTCCACGCTCAACTTTCAAGTATTCTTCTCCATTGCAAATATCAGAAATAATATTTGGATCAGTTATGTAATTATCGAGGTCTTCTTCGTATTTTTTATCTATTAAATCATAAAGTTTGCGATTTTCGAAAGCATCAACAAGTACAGCCCGCAAATCATATTCAATAAATAAGCCATTCACGTTTTTACTCGAACAAGCTTTGCATGTATCTTGTGAAGATATACTAAGAGAATTTAAACGTGAAATATTATTAGAAATACTTTTATAATCACGGGGTAACATCGTCAGATTACGTTCTAAGGTCAGCAACTTAATATTCTCGTGGTAGTATGTTAATTTTGCAGGGAAACAACGAAGAATTCACGGGATAGTACATTGAAAAGATGAGTTTATTTCTTGAGTACAATGTCGTAGTTTTCACGGGGTGTCCCGTGAAAACTTCTACGCGTCACGCCCGTGTAGGAGACTACAACACGGCCATGCAACGGCCGATGCATGGCGAAATTTTGCCATTAATGGGCTGCCATTAATGGGCCACTCATACGCCGGGCCTGGCGCGTTACACCATTCTAATATTGGCTGCCATTATTGGCCCATTAACATTTGCCAAGATTGGCCCATTAACATTTGCCAAGATTGGCCCATTAAAATTTGCCAAGATTGTCCCATTAACATTTGCCAAGATTGGCCCATTACTTGCGAAATCAATTTTTTTATAAATAAAAATAAAAAAAATATTTTTTTTTTCAATTGCATATATAGATTATCGAGTCCAACTCTGTTTTTTTTTATAATAAATGTTTTTTTTTTCCTGCCTCTCGCGGGGCGCGAACTCTCGACCGAAAACCTAAACCTACACTAAACCTATGCTTTAACTAACTGAGCCACGAGCGCGATATATATATTTCGAAAGTTTTTTGTTCTCTTGTAGTAATTAAGTTCACTCGTAGACTTGGTAGACTTTTTTGAAGATGATCATTCAAATACAAATATATTTATTTATTCATTAATTTTAATGCTCCATTGTTGAATTTTTTTTTCTATTGTCTTCTTTTTTTTTTTGTCAAAAATTAGCTGATGGTTGGTAGCCATTAATGGCCAGCCATGAATTTGCCATGAATTGGCCGATGAACGGCAGCCATTAATGGCCAGTCATGAATTTGCCATGAATTGGCCGATGAACGGCAGCCATTAAATGGCCAGCCATGAATTTGCCATGAATTGGCCGATGAACAGTAGCCATTAAATGGCCAGCCATGAATTTGCCATGAATTGGCCGATGAACGGCAGCCATTAATGGCCAGTCATGAATTTGCCATGAATTGGCCGATGAACGGCAGCCATTAAATGGCCAGCCATGAATTTGCCATGAATTGGCCGATGAACGGTAGCCATTGAATGGCCAGCCATGAATTTGCCATGAATTGGCCGATGAATGGTACCCATTAAATGGCCAGCCATTAATTTGCCAAGGATCGGCCAATGAACGGCAGCCATTAAATGGCCAGCAATGCATTTACCATGAATCGGCCGATGAATGGTAACCATTAAATGGCCAGCCAATTAATGGCCAGACGTTGGCCAAGACAAGACTGCCAATCTTGGCAACACAATAATGGACCGATCGTTTGCCAAGTATATCCCATTAATGGCCCTTGCTTGGCTACCAATCATGGGCTGCCGTTTATCGGCCAGTGTATGGCCATGTTTCCATGCTTGGCGATTCCTACACGGGCGTTGAATTAAAAAACGAATTTTGGTTTGACCCTATAACCAAAGTGACTTTCACGGGATGCAACGTTAATTATTCTATTTTATTTCGTTTTTATCTCGAGAAATTAGCGTGTCACGTTAAAATAAAATACGGAAAAAAAAAAGATTTTAACAGGATTGTGTTTCATGTTGATAGTTGTGTAGATATATTTCTCGGTGAGTCATTATTTTACAAGAATTATGTCCAGGGAAAAGCAGTAGCTATGGAAAAGATGTAGCTAAAGAATTAAGGTTGCCAAACAATTATGTTTTAACGATTATTAATTCCCTACAACATAGTTTTTTGGCAACCTCAATTCCTTAGGTACTGCTTTTCCTTGGGATTTTTATTTATTTCCTTAACAATTACAATTAATGCTGTTTTTCAAAATAAATTTCAATGTATGAGGACAAACTTAACAGGGTTACCCCGTGAAAATAAATTAAATAAAAAAAAGGGGGATCTTGAAAACTACGTCGTAACCTCGTGAAATTAAAATGTTTTGATTTATTTTCACGTGGCAACCACGTAGTTTTCTAGTTCCCCTTTGTTTCTTTTTATTTTCATGTGGAGTTCTCCTCTTTTTTTTCACATCTCATTTTATTTTCACGTGGTTGTTCAGTGAAAAATAATCGGTTGCACCGTGGAAATAAATAAATCCCATCGATTCGACGTGTAACCGTGAATATTCCTATTCAATACTTTTTTTTTCTTGGGGTACAACGTGAATACATCGTCGTCCACCAGAATTATTAAAAAAAATTATATTACAGGGTAAGTCAGCCCAGGTAGCATGACTTTTCGTCGGTAATGATGACTGTTCTGTTACCTATTTGAAACTTGGCAACACTGTTACTTTCATAGTTACTAGCAGTTACTAGATAATAATAATAATAATAATAATAATTTAAAATTTAAACAATTAATAAATGGCCCGGACAATGTCCTGAAAAAAATACTGGAAAATGTCCTGAAAAATAGCCGTAAAAAAAGGCCTGGCAAAAAGTCTCGCATAAGGCCTGATTAATTTAATTTTTTTCAATTTTTATTTGCAATTGAATGCAATAAACAATAAATTAAACAAAAATTTTAATATTTATTTGAACGAAAATTTCAATATTTATTTAAACAATAAATTCAAAAATTATTTAAACAATTATTTAAACGGAAATTTCAATTTTTATCGAAACAATAAATTCAACAATTATTTGAACAAAAATTTAAACAATAAATTCAATATTTATTTAAACAATAAATTCAACAATTATTCAAACAAAATTATAAACAATAAATTTAATATTGTAGCGAGATAGAATATTTGATGTCTCCCACCACACTGACATGTCATGTGACATAGTCAGTGAGGTGTTTTAGCCATGTATATATGTGTGGGTACGAGAACCCTCACTACTTCTTGTTGCTTGAGACTCTGCTCTCTTCACTTCTAGTCCGGCCACCAAGCCAAACGGTGCGTCCGAACTATACTTATAAAATTGTATTGGTGATGTGGCTATGCCACCTCCCAACCAGTAATTGTAACATGACGTTTCTGCCAGTTATCTTCTCGGACCGCTTGTTACCGCCATTTTACCTGTAAATTGTCCTTTCTAATAAACAAAGCTAAAAAAAACCAATAAATTCAACATAATAATAATAATAAATTGTATCCAAAAACGTAGTAATTTAAATCAGCGGTTTTCAAATCACCTTAAAACCCGAAAAAGGCATAACACAATCTCGCGCTCAAAACACATTCATACCTGGACAAAATACAATCAAACAATGAATAAAACAACCGAAACAAGCAATCTAGAGGAAAGCCGCAGGGTCGCTCAGTGTGTGGGTTTTGGTAGAAGGGCCGGATAAAGCTGTTATAATTAATTTTACCTGAAAATAATAATAAATAAATATCCCAAAATAATAACAAAAGAAACACTATTAATTCATTTTACTTTATATTTATTTATCAAACACAAACTCAATTATCAACGTAACTCAAATAGCCAACGTAACTCAAATACAAAATAACTGATCCAATAATATCTCAAAAATCCTAATCTAAAGGGGACCGCGTCCAACAAAATATTAATTATTAATTAATAAACAAACTAATTCTAATTATCAAGAGTATCGAAAGTATCATGGTCAGCTCAAGGATCCACCTTGAGTTGATCATCCAAAACAAAGCTAAACAAAAAGGTAACACATGGTGGTTGATCCACCATGTTCAACATACAAAGGTAACCTCAAACTCACCGTCGCCAGACGACTGGTTAAAACAGAGGTCCAGTCAGTCTGACGTCTCAAAGACAAGAGAGCGAGTTAACTTTAGTTAACTGCGTGTTAATTTTCACTCACTAATTATTTTAATCTATTTTTAATACCGAAAAGAAAGGGGGATTTTCCCTACTCTAGTATGACTTGATGTTGATGGTGTCGCTAGTTGAGGAGTCGGACCATTGTCTATGTGGCTTAGCCTTTAAGGCAACGAGAATCGTTACATAATATATATATTGTGTCTTGTTAAATTATTATATTAAATAGTCTCATTATTAAATAAATTGTCTCATCATTTTTAATATTTAAATATAAATTTCGTGTTTCTCTTTTAAATTATTGTTTGAAATTGAATTAAATGTAAAATAGTAAAGTGAGGCAAATAATACCTCACAATATTTATTTAAACAGTAAATTCAACAATTATTTAAACAATTATTTAAACGAAAATTTCAATATTTATTTAAACAATAAATTCAACAATTATTTGAACAAAAATTTAAACAATAAATTCAATATTTATTTAAACAATAAATTTAACAATTATTCAAACAATAAATTTAACAATTATTTAAACAAAATTATGAACAATAAATTTAATATTTATTCAAACAATAAATTCAACAATTATTTAAACAAAAACTTTAATATTTATTCAAACAAAAATTTAAACAATTATTCTAACATATATCATTATTTTAACAATAAATGCAAATTTAAATGAAAATTTGAAGGATAAATTTAATATTCATTTAAACGATAAATTCAACATTCATTTAAACGAAAATTATAAATACATGTATTAATCTTCCATATCCTTCTTTTAAATGTTGCCTCATTTTTTCAATATCTTCAAGTTTATTTTTGTGTTTTTGTGAATCAATAATAACACATGGATGACCTTCACGTAATGTTTTATGTAATACATGACAGAATTTCCATGCAACAATACGTTTTCTTGTAATGGTTGTCGTCCAGACAAGCATCTAAAAAACAGAACCACTTTTTTCTTGATGACCAATGATAGCACCTAAGTTATTACGTTAAGGAATTTATATAATTTAAATTGATCAAAAAAAAAAATTTTTATTATTTTTAATTTATCAGATGTTGTTGATTGTATGTTTCAACATTTAATTGAAAATCTTCATTTAATTTTATTTTACCTCAATAATTAACCATCATTTTATAAACATTAATCAAGTATTTTTTTTATGTTAAATTATTTTTCTAAACAATATTACTGAATGATAACTCACTTTTTTATTTTTTTTATTTTTTTTTTTATTTGTATGTTCCTTTGTCTGAATGTGATTTTTTATATTTTCTTATCACTGTCAATATCAATTATTAATTTCTAATATTATTATTCAACACGATTATTATATTTAAATTGAAATAAAAATTTATAATTATTTTAAATTCATTAAGATTCACTTTGATTATCAATAAATTAATTTGTCCATTTTATATGAAGAAAAAATGTGCACACAAGCAAATCACACTTTCTTCTTTTTCCTTTTCTGTGCAAAGCTTGAATGAACGGAATGCAACGGAACTTTGGTTTAGTTTCTCTGTCGGGCAATGGCGGCAATGGGCATAAAACTTGTGAGTGTGTGTGTATGTGTAAGCAAAAAGTAGGGTGGAATTAAATTCTGTTAGTAACTAATTACAAAAAGAGAGAAATAAAAGATTAAAGTAAGAGGGTTATATTTTTTCAAGAGGAGAAAAATGTTTATTGGTCAAAAATAACAACACGCAGGGAAACGCAAGGAAATAAATATTTTGCAGAGAATATTATTATTATTAAAAATTATATTATTATTATTATTAAAAATAATAAATGAATAAATAAATAATTATTTACAAATAAAAAATTTATTTTTTAAATTCATTTTAAAAAAAATTCATGTTAAATAAAAATTTTTTGTTTTTTTAAATATTTATTGTAAATATGTTTTTTCTAATTAAGGGGTTAGGTTGGGCGTAAAAAAAAGTATGTTAATAAAAAAAAAATGAGTAAGTAAAAAATTAAAAATTATATTTCTAAAATATTGCAGAAAAATGAAAAAAAATATCATTATTTTTTAGAATTAATATGACTTGGTGATTATATTAATGCACTTGAACATCGAAAAAACTATTTAAAAGGTATTAAGATACAAATAATTTTACATAAAAAAAATTTTTATCTAATCAATAATCATTGTGTTACTTGTTATTTTAAATTTTTAGAAAACAATAATACATTCGAAAATTATAACAACATGAAATTCAACTCAAACACATCAACAACACGTGAGATAATTAATTCACTATCATTATTAAATGATGGCATTATTAAAAAATTACCTATAACAAGTGACATTAAATTTGGATTATGGATAATACATGGAAAAAAATTTTAAAAATTTGCTAAAATTCAATGGTATGTTGTTGTTTATGGTTTTTTGAGTCTTGTGTTTTCAGCAAGTTTGATAAACACTTATAGTTTATTGATGCAAAGACATTTGAACTGGTAATCGTTAAGTTCATTTACAACAGTAACAATTTATTGAATATTTTTGTGACAAACGAGTAGCTTCGAGTTGCTGCTGTCGATCAGTAAGACAATCGTTTTGTATCGATTGAACTATTTAGTTTATTCGTAATTTTACCGATTAAATTACCACCAAAAAGAATAAGCGATAATAAGGGTCATAAGGTTATCATAATCAACATTTAGAGGAATGAATGATTTTGGGTTTGTTAATTCTTGTAAACCATCATTAGCTCTGATGTGTCTTTTTTATTTTATTCTTGCTGCACGTTTGTTACCACCAGTGCAACTTGATGTTTTTTGTTGTTGTGTTTATTATTAATTAACTCAAAGTTTAATATTTTATTACAATTTATTTTTATCATGCGTTATTTTTAATATCTAATGGATTAAAAAAAGTTGATAAATATCATTAAATAACCAATTTTTTTTTTTATAGAATTTTTTTTCTTTACTCATTAATTTATTATTATCATTATTATCATTTTCATCTTCATTGTTATTATCATCTTCATAATCATTATTTATATTATCATTATCGATTATATTCTCTTCAATGTCATTTTCATGATTATTATGGTTATTATTTTTATCAACAATTAAATTTTTATCAATATCATTATTATCATGACAATTATTATTTATATTATCATTATCGATTATATTCTCATCAATGTCATCTTCATTATTATTATTTTCATGATTATTATTGTTAACAGTGTTGCCAGACTCGGTAGCCATCTTCCCACTAAAAATGTTATGAAAAACCACTAGATTGAGCTACTTACCCACTAAACTTTTAAAAACTTCAAAATTTACTCAAAAAAGCAAAAAAAAAAAAAAAAAAAAGGAAATGAATTGTAATTTTTTTTTTATATGATATGATAATGAAATATATTAATATGCGTTTTATACATCTATATATTTTCAAATATTGTTAGTAATTTTATAGATTTTATAAATAAATAAAGTCTTGTCCTTTTTTCTTATAAATAAAATATCAATATTCATTTTATAAATATGTATATAATCGTAAAGAATATTAAAAATAGAATTTTTTATGCTTTAAATAAAGTCTTGACCTTCTTCTTCTTCTTTGTATTGTTCTTTGACACCATCCGAACCAATCAGAAGTTTAGAAGCAAACAACTTAAAAATCTAACCAATGAAATCTACCCACTAAAAAACCAACAAAAAGAAAATTTCCCAGTAAAAAAACCACTAAACAAAAACTGCCCACTAGATTACCCACTAAATCTGAAAAAAACCACTAAATTTAGTGGGAAAACCACTAATCTGGCAACACTGATTGTTATTATTTTTATTTACAATTAAATTTTCATCAATATTTTCATAGTTATTATTTATATTACCGTTATCGATTATATTGTCATCAATTTCATCGTCAATATCATTGTTTTCATGATTATTCGTGTCATCATTTATATTAAGCGAAGCCCTATAAGGGGGTCTGGGGGGCGAAGCCCACCCAGAATTAAAAAAAAAAAATTAAAGTAAAATGTATAAATAAAAAAACAATATTAATTAAAAATTTTTAATTAATATTTAAAAAAAAAAAATTATTGAACAATGACAAACGAAAAATAATGATGTACAAACGATTTGCTATCGATTAAGCATCTTATTACTATAAAAATATCAGCCATTTGAAAATTATAAATTGTCGGCTATCTGGCAACTCCAAATATTCATTAAATTATTAAAGATAATGAAGGGGTGGACAAACAAAACTAAATATATTACAATCATCTACAATCCAAGTACAATCAGCTATAATCATTGTTTTTTTGTCGGCCCATTACTTGTCGGTTAACTGTTAATAAACGAATCACTATTGTTTTTTTTTTTTTTTTAATATCATATGATTTTTTTACAATATTTGAATTATTCTACAATACTAAATAATTAAATAATACAATATTTTGACCAAACCACAATCAACTGTCATAATCAAGGCACGAATAAAACAGGTTGCAACATGTCGTGAGACCACGTATATATACATATATGAGGTATAGGAGAGTGGTATAGTATGGCATCATAGTTGCAAGATAAACCACAACGTGGAATGGCGCCACCTTTAAAATCTATGAATATTCCTAAAATAGTTTCCGGTAAAATGAAGTTTACGTTTCCGGTAAAGTGAAAGTTACGCTTTCAGGTAACAGTGGAATAATGGTTCACTTTACCACAGCAAACGCGTGGAAAAAAGTGGGTAAAAAAATGCCTCAGTGAGGAAAATTATTAATATAAATTTTTAAAAGCAGAAAATATAAAATAAAATTTCAAAATTGAACCTGAATATTGAATTAAGATTTAAAGAATAATTGCAACGTGTTTAAAATACGATAAATTTATTTATATCAATTTCTATGCATATACGTTTTTCTATTGCATTTCGTCTTCTGCTCTGATGCATAACATACTGCAGATAATGCTGATAAGTTGCCATTGTAAATTTTTAATTCAAATTAATTAATACCTATGTAATTGATATAGGTATAGATATTTAATAGTAGTATTTATAAAAATTAATAAAAAAAAGAAAAAATAATTCAACTGATCAATTATAATAACACTCACTGTTATAATTGAAATAATCTTTCAGTTTTTTCGAAATATTTTCAATCAAAAATTCACCACAAACAATGATGACGAGATAATTTGAACAAAAAAAAAACAACAATTTTGTCAAGCTTGAAGGTCTCAAGCCACGTAATGATCCTACTACTGATGATAATGATAAATTTAGTTTCAAAACACACAAACAATTCTAAAAATTGTTATTTTTTTTTCGACGCAAATTTCTATTATTAATGTATACTTAATTTACTTAAATATTATAATTATATATTATCTTGCCTTGTATTTTTTTCTCAACACCTTATTGCCTTCTAAATATTTATTTAATTTCATGAATTTATTTCCAAACGTTATTATCAAGCCAAAGCATCCATACACGATGAAAATGTGCAGGAAAAGATTCTGGTTGAACTGGTGCATTTGTTTGATTCATCAAAACACTTTGATAATAACTTATGTAATTTTCAATATTACTAATCACCTGTTGATTAAAAATTATTATTGAAATTTTGTAAATCAATTTATAAATAAATATGTGTTTTTTTTACCCCTGGATATTCAGCAGAGACATCAGTTGTTTCACAAGGATCATTTACAATATTAAACAGACACAAATTAGAACAATTTGAACTAATTTTATCCAAAGGTTTACAAGTTATTTGACTCTCTTGTCGGAGATTTAGTATTTGTTTTTCATTGATCAAGCTTTTTGCAATTTTTTCGATGACCAAATTGACTGTGGAATTCAAGACTTTGGCAACATACTCGGAATCATTAAAACCAACATCAACTTCATCATCGATCAAAAAATCGAAAAAATCCGGGAAGAAATAGGAGATCATCCCATTCAATTGACTGCAGCGAAATACCAGTAGGTAATGCGGAAACAATGGTCCAGTTCGTTCATGAAAGTTTGATCGAAGTTTGGCCTAATGGCATTGAGCATGATAAATTTCTTATTTATAATACTGACGCTGCACCTTATATGAAAAGTTCAGGTCAGTTGTTAAAAAATGATCATGGTTTTGGCAAGCTTGTTCATGTTACTTGTATTGCCCATGGTCTGAACAGAGTTGCAGAGAAAGTACGAGAACAACATGATGATGTCAATGAGATTATTTTAAATACCAAAAAAATATTCTTAAAAGCACTATCTCGAGTTCACCATTTCAAGTAAGTCACAAGAAATCTTCCTCTTCCACCCGAGCCGATAGTAACACGATGGGGTACGTGGATCGAAGCTGCATTATATAATGCTTAATATTTTCCTCAAGTGCAGAATGCAGTAAGAACTCTCGTACTCGTGGTGTTGTGCGAGCACAAGAGGTATATACGCAGCCAGATTTACAACAACAATTTGACGAAATAGCCAATAACTATAGGTATGTGCTTAGCCAAAGGTAGAAAGCGCTTACAGACTCGAGGATTACCCTTAACTGACTCCGTAGAAGTCATTGCAAAAGTGTTTTCCAAAATTGATAGTGCAAATGCCAACGTAACAATAAGAAATAAATTTGAGAATGTTATCCTAGGAAATGAAGGATATACTGAAAGGATGGCAATTGATCACTTTTTGTCAACACCTCTATAAAGCTAGCTCACCAACATGGGCACAAATAAAAAAGGCTATAATGGGAATTTTGGGCTTTTTTTCGGCTTTTGTTGGGTGGTAATATCGATTTTTAGGCTTTTGTAGATTTTTTTATATGCAGTGTTGTGCGAGTTTAAACGTAAGCTAGCACAACTTTGTCAATAATTGTTTGAATTGAAATAAGGTGGGCTTATTTTTATGGGCTTTTTTTGGGTTTTCATTCTATCATAGTGAATTTTTTTTATTATTATTTTTTTTTTTAATTCTATTGTTGTACTACCTTTAGCCTAAGCTAGCACAACTTTGTCAATAATTGTTTGAATTAAAAAAAAGAAGGCTCAATTTTATGAGCTTTTTTTAGGTTTTTATTCTGTCATAGTGAAATTTTTGATGTGTAAACATCTTTAGGCGCGGGTTGGGTAAGAGTAAAAGGAAAAAACATACATAGAGTTTAGACGTCAGATCCGGTAACGGATCTGGGCAGGAATCCATTTTCTGTTTGCGTTTTTACATGGCTGCCATAATTCTAAACATGGCTGCCGTAATTTTAAACATGGCGCCTCCATGATCCAAGCTTTGAACACTAGATACATTACACACAACTACATTTTTCAGTGATATTTTGGCAATATATAGTAATTTCGAGTGATTTAAACGCGCGTGTGAATTAAACATTGTCGAGCGGGTGGATTAAATCACGGAGGCGCCATGTTTAGAATTATGGCAGCCATGTAAAAACGCAAACTTTTGCGTGTCGTGAGTTCGCACCCTCAGCCTACATTGCGCCTTGCAGCGCCATGGTAATCGGTCGGTAACCGTTACCATCAGCCGTTCTGTAGTATAGATGAATTTAAATGCGCGTATTTATATATTTAATTTATTCATTATTATATATATATATGCGCTGTTGTATATATTAATATACAAGTATTTTATTTGTATTTATTAGTTATACTTGCATTTGTTAGGCGAAGAAAAGTTCATATTGTACATATATATACATGCATATGCAAGTATTTTTCATTTACAAGATTAATATACCTATTATTATTGTTTATATAAAATAATATTTCCTAAATACAAAACATAATATTGAATTATTATACAATAATAATTTATTTATAATATTGACTAATTTTATGTTTTAAAAAAAGAGAAATAGACATTGATGACTGATGTGTTAGTTTGAAAGAGAAAATTATTATTGTAATTGTACAGAAGAATTTCAGAAGATATTATCATAACCGAGACAACATGTTTTTTTATTCGGTTTTTATAGAAAATTTTCTCACGATTACGGGAAAAATACGGAAAAAATTCCTACGAATGCGCAGTGGTTAAAAATGGAGTTGAAATATGGAAAAAACGGCTATTTATCGGTTATAAATCGTGTAGTTATTGAAATAACGATTAATTCTCGAATTTAATAATGGCCATCAATGAATCTCGTCAAGTAAAAAAAAAAGTCAACATAAAAAAATTCGATATCGCGAATAGTTTTCGAGTTATAATAACTTATATATTTCGATATATTAAGTTTTTTTTTTTAATATTAATAAAGGCAATCGATCAAACTCGCCAAGCTAAAAAAAAGCCCAATAAAAATTTTTATATCGAATAGTTATCAAATTATCGATATTTTTTTGAAAATGTATACAATTTTTTTTTTCTCAAAAAAAAAAGTCGAAATTTTTGTTTTTTTTTCAAAAAAACTGCTAATTATTGATTGTCGCGTATAGTTAAGCACGAATATATATTTTTTTTTCGAAAATAATGAATATATCCAAGTTTTTTTTACATGGTTGCTAGGTTTTTTACTTAGCTATATTTTTTACTTAGCTATTTTTTTTACTTAGCTATATTTATAGCCAAACACACAATATCTACATAACTTTACTTAGCTATATTTTTCCTTAGCTATATTTTTTACTTAGCTATATATTTTTTACTTAGCTATATTTTTTACTTAGCTATATTTTTTACTTAGCCTTATTTTTTTACTTAGCTCTATTATATTATCAATTATGAAAAAAATTATCATTAACATTAGAAAGATATCGATAATTCGAAAACTATTCGCGCGATCAAAAAATTGTATTTGATTTTTTTTTCTTCTTGATGAGTTTAATCGACTTCCTTTATTAAATGAATAAATAAAAAAAAATCGATATATCGAAATTTTAAAAAAATATTATAACTTGAAAACTATTCGAGATATTCGTAGGAATTTTTCGTAGAAACACGCCGAAGATGTTTACACATAATAAACCCGCGAGTCTAGATGGCTCACAAAATTTTTTTTTTTTTAAGTCTATTGTTGTGCTAGCTTAGGCTATTCAAATGAATTGAAAAAAACCAGAAACTTAGAAAAAACAACGAAGTTCCCCCGCCGGGAATCGAACCCGGGTCTTTTGCTTTCCGGGCAAACGCCTTGACCACTAGACCACAGGGCTTCTTATTTTTTCTAAGTTTCATCAAGTCAACTCCGACGTCCTTCTATGCGTCAATTCATTTTTAAAAATTCAATTATTGTTTGAATTAAAAAAAGGTAGGCTCATTTTTATGGGCTTTTTTGGGTTTTCATTTTGTCATAGTGAAATTTTTTTTTTTAATATTATTTATTTTTTAAGTCTATTGTTGCGCTACCTTAAGCCTAAGCTAGCACAACTTTGTCAATAATTGTTTGAATCAAAAAAAGGTGGACTCATTTGTATGGGCTTTTTTTGAGTTTTCATTCTATCATAGTGAATTTTTTTTTGAAGTGAAACTTCGTTAGAATGGGCAGTAAAAAAAAAAAACAAAAGATGGATGCAACGAAAGTAACGGCATGAAAGTAAGTAATTTTAAATTATTTTTTATTTTGTTTTATTTATTTATTCCCTTGACAACGATACGAAAAAATTGGTTTCAAAATTTTAGTTTCATGAAAGATTCAAGAGACAAAGGTGAATATTAAGGTTAAAACTTTTATTATATAGAATATATAATTTATTATATTCTTTTTGATCAAATAATGAGTATTTAAAATTATTCTATTAAATAAACAAATAATACACAAGATAATGATTATTCAAGTGCTTGATATAATAAAATGTAGCACTACCACGTGAACGTAAAGATAGTAAAGATGGTATTCTAGATTTTATAGGATTTCAAGAAACAATTAATGACATTGAAAAATTATCAGAAAAATGTGACAAATGTACTGGTAATCCTAAATCAGTAAAAATTAAAATACGACCAGGTGCTATACCAATGTCTGATAATTATGATGAGACTTGTACTGGTAGTTGTAATAATATTTCAAATCAAATAATGAGTATCTAAAATAAATCTGTTGAATAAACAATTAATACGCAATAAAGTGGTTATTTAAGTGCTTGACATGATACGACAGCAACATCATAATCACAATACCAAACAACAATAAATAATATGTGGATAAAATGTGGTACCACGGGAACGTAAAGATAGCAAAGATGGTAATTTAGATTGTATAGGATTTCAAGAGACAATTAATAACATTGAAATATTATTAGAAACATGTGATAAATGTACTGGTAATCCTAAATCAGTAAAATTTAAAATACGACTAGAACCAATACCAATGTCTGGTAATTTTCATGAGACTTGCACTGGTGGTTGTAACAATATTTTTAATCAACTAATGAGTATTGAAAATGAATTTGTCAAACAAATAAAACCCAAGATAGTGGTTATTCAAGTGCTTGACATGATACGACAGCAACATCATAATCACAATACCAAACAACAATAAATAATATGTGAATAAAATTTGGTACTACGTGAACGTAAAGATAGTAAAGATCGTATTTTAGATTGTATAGGATTTGAAGAGACAATTAATGACACTGAAATATTATCAAAAACATCTGATAAATGTACTGGTAATCCTAAATCAGTAAAATTTAAAATAGGACCAGGTACTATACCAATGTCTGGTAATTTTCATGAGGCTTGTACTGGTAGTTGTAATAATATTTTAAATCAAATAATGAGTATTTGAAATGAATCTGTCCAATAAACAAATAATACACAAGATAGTGGTTATTCAAGTGCTTGTTATGATCGTGCTTGTCATAATCGAAATAAATTCAAGATCTTGAATGAATTTGTTAAGGACAAAAAAATGGAACAGATGATTAAATATTGAATCATTCAATGAAACAACAACAACAGGAGTAAATAATAAATAAATAGATGATGTACCAAGTGGAAATCTAAATAACAACAACAATGTTGATCATATATAAACAACAGCAATCATAGTAGAACAAATACTCGGTGGTGGTGGTTGCGGCGGCGATGATGCACCATCATGTGTTTGTGGTTAATTCGCTCATAAAAAAGATGTTCAAAAAATCGATCAATATTTGACATTAAATTTTTTTAACATCAAATAGTTTGTTTTGTTTTTGTTTTTTTTTTCTTATTCAAATATTGAGGAGATAGCTACTGAATTTAAATCAAATTTATTTCCATTATAATTTGTATTAATTTTATTTATATTTTTCAGGCTGTAACATGTCAGATTACGAGGCTGAAATTGACTCAATATTCAATAATATTGGAAGCTTAAGTCATCTAAAGTTGATATATCGGGAAAATATTAAAAGATATCATCCCGACAAAAATCCTGAAGATAAAAGAGCAACTGAAAAAACTCAGTATTTCATGAATATATATGAAAAGAGATATTTCTCAATTGGTAATCGATATTTCAATACAATAATCTCGACATTTGAAGATATAAATTTTATAGTGTTTTCTTTTATTCCATGCATAATAGTTGAAGAACAACAACAGCAACAACAAGATTATTTATATGACCCTTTCAATATTGATTCCGATGTTGGAATCATTTACGAGTCATACGATCAACAACAACAACGACAACAACAACAGGATGGTTTATATGACATTTTCGATATTGATTCTGATGTTGAAATAATTTGTCAGTCATACAATCAACAACATCTACAACCACAGCAAGATAAAATAAATAAATATAAACAATTGAAAAAAAAAACATCTATACACAACATGAAACTTAAATTGAACGTAATATTATAATTTGATAATTTGCTATTAAATCATAAATTATTTATCTTATTTTTCAAAAATTATTTGACATAAATCTTTAAAAAAAAATTAATGATGCTGTTTTATTCATATCCTTCTCCAGATATCTCTTTAGGATGCTTCTTCAATTTATCTTAATTTTCCCGTTGATTTTTTATTTTTTTTCTGCCTGAAAAAAATGAAACGACGAATAGAAAGACGTCGGTGTTAACTTAGAAAAAATAAGTAGCCCTGTAGTTGAAAAATCGAGACGTTTGCATAGTAAGCAAAAGACCTGGGTTCGATTCTCAGCGGGAGAACTTCTTTATTTTTTCTAAGTTTCTGTATTTTTCATTTCATGTTCATTTTCATATTCAGAGATAAAAATTTTTTTGGTAAAAAATTGCCAGTCAATACACCTGTTTATAAACATCTTATCATAAACCAATAAAGTAAACTCAACCAATGTTAGTTTTTAGCCAAGGGAGTCCTCCTCTACTCTTTCTCGAATTTAATGCCGTGTTCCCTTCTACTCAACTAGAGTAAAATTTACTAAAGTTAGTTTTAGAGAAGAGGACACGGCATCAAATGTTTTGGCAAATTGTATTTTATTAATAATTTTTTTTTGCTGAAAAATTAATAGAAGTAACTTGAGTTTATTTTTTTTTACTCGTTACTATACAAAAAACAAAAATGTAACGAAAACATATGAAAGCATATATTTATATTCATTTAACAAGAGCAAATGATAACCATAGTTACGTTTCATTTTCTGACAAAAAAACAGTAAAACAAAAATATTTTTGGTCGGTTGAGATACTAAATACTTACTTATTGTCCTATACTTGAATCTTTCTTAAATATCGAGAATATATATATGGGGCATTCCACGTGAATTCAGACGGTCGTGACCCTGACCCCTCCCGATTCCGTTCATATTTTTTTTTCAGCTTGTTTTCAGCTTAAAAATGACGCTCATTTTTTTTCAGATTTTTTGAAAATTTTTCGACCCTTCAAAAAATAAAAAACAAGAAAAATCGAAAAAAAAATCGATTCCGACATTTTTTAAAATTCTGATTTTTTTTCCCTGAATTCTTAAGCTCATAAAATAAGGCTAGCCAAAATTTCAGAGTGGGATCTCAATTGGAACTTTATGGAATTTTTTTTTGAAAGTTAATTTTTTTTTTTCAGTTTTTACAAATAAATCAAAGTAATGCATTACGTACATTAATATGAATAATTCTTGTGTTGTCACCTCAGTTACAAGAGGGCGTGAGTGTATTCTAAGTGTTTTCGATTTTTGTTGTTTTTTATTTTTTAAGGGTCGAAAAAATGTCCAAAAAATCTGAAAAAAAATAAGCGTCATTTTCAAGCTGAAAACAAGCTGAAAAAAAAATATGAACGAAATCGGGAGGGGTCAGGGTCACGACCGTCTAAATTCACGTGGAATGCCCCATATATATATATATATATATATATATATTTACATAAATATATATACATAAAAGTAATATATAATGAAAAAATCATACAAAAGAAAACAGGATAAGAATAATACTGACACTAAAAATTGATAAACAGTCAAAGAGAAAAATTTCATATGAATTGCTTATTAATATTATAAAAAAAAAATTTTTGTCGATTACTAATATTCAAAGTATTAAATATGATCAAATAGAATTTATAGAATATGAACAAGAATTCTCATTCAATAAAAAAGGTATTTTTTCGTTGTTAAGGTTGATTCTGGAAATCTGAAATCGCAACGGATTTTTTTTTTTTTTTATCTTATGTTTAAATGAAATAATTGACATTGTCAATTTTTTTCAATTTTTTTTTGTGTGGTTTTTTTGAGATATTTACTGTCAAAGTTGACAACTTTAACACGCAAAGTATAGGCGGTACATCATATTTTTATTAATAACTATTTCCAAACGCAACAGAAAACGTCCAATTTCTATCAGTTTGTAGTGCTAGAAAAGACAAATTTTTTATATAAATTTTTAGTATTTCGTCTGTTGCGTTTTTAAAATAAATAACTTTAAAATTCAAAAATTTCGCGAGAAACGCAGTACACAGACATGAACACAAGCATGGTTTCAGTGTACGATGTAATCTTCGCTTGCTAGTGTGTAGCCACGCACACACATACTACTAAAGAACTTAGTTTTTTCATCAGTGGCGCCACAAAAAATTTTAGGACACGGGAACAAAAAATAGCGTTATTGATATACGGGCCCTTCGTGGCATAAACATTGGTTCGGTGATGCGACTGGAAATCAACCTTAAGAAGTAAGAGATTTTTAGAGAACTACTTTATTGTTCTTGCAGAAGTAATCACTTTATTAAAAATGATCAATGAAAGTATCCGTAATGATTTTTATATTATTTTTATATTATTTTATATGTAAAAAAAAGAAGATTTGATCAATCTAGACAGAAAAAAATTAAAAATAAAAGCGATTGAAAAAGAAAAAGTATACATAAAATAGTGGTAGAAGTGTTTGGCTGACTAGTTGTTCAATAAATAAATATTTATATAAAATTATAGTCTGTGTTAAGTTTTTGAATTAGAATTTCATTTACATACACTCAGAGAAGGATATGTTAACAGTTAACATACCAATATGTTTACATTAAACATACAAAAGTTTAATGTTAAGATATATATATTAACAATAAACATAGATATCTTAACTGTTAACATACATATGTTTATAGTTAACATACGTATCTTTACGCGGCCGAATATTTAGATGCGCCAGTCTACTTGTAATCTTTTTTTTTTGACATTATATTGTGATACTATTCTAATTGTAATATAATATAATATGTACTCGTGTTGTCATAAATTTATTTAAATTTAGATTTTTTGTAAATTCATTCTTAATTTTACATTAACTTTTCATATTTACATACGTAAATGCCTTCAACTATCAACCTAACCTTCAAATTGTGTCAATTACAGATATCTTAATAGTTAACATACGCATATTAATTATTAAGATACGTATGTTTAATGTTAATATATATATCTTTGATGTAAACTTATCAGCCACTACCCATTTAAACATGGCATATGTTAACATTAAACAGGATATGTTAACTGTTAACATATCCTTCTCTGAGTGTAGAACCTTAATATTATAACTAATCAATAAATTAAAAAATTTCTATCATAATTGTTAACGACTGTATGAACATCATAGTAGAAGTACTACAGGTATGGCAGTAGTCCATGCTTTTTTCGTCGCGTTCTGCGCAGCCTTATTTTTTCAACTAATCAAGAACGCGCCATCGAGCTGTTTTGCTATTCTTTCTAACATGCAATCTCTATTATAAGATCCTCTCTCTCTAACATACTGTTTTGACAACTATTTTTTATATTGTTGTAAATACTAATAAATATATGTGGAGCATGTTTATAAAAAATAAAAAAAATAAAAAAACCAAGACAGTTTAACAAATAAATTATAATATTTTCATTGTTGTTGTTTTTTTTGATGCCACAAACAATAGAGGTTGTGTTGTATTTATTATACTTGGATTCATTTATTTAATATAAATAATTAATTTTTATTATTGATGTATGTGAATCATTATAAAATATACCAAATCTAGTTGAATAAATATGATAACATTTGAAAAATTTAAAAAAAACTTGAAAATTTTCTTAACAAATTTGTATCGCGCGCGCATAAAGTCTTCCATTTTTGTGGCGAGAAGGCGACCTTTTGATTGGTCGATTCACAGCGGCCAAACCAGGCTGCGCACTGCCATACCTGTAGTATTTCTACCATGAGTTCACTCGGAGGAAGAGCGAAAAAGACAACTAGTCAAAAATATATTAATGCAACGAGAGATCTTTCAATTACTATTTATTAGAATTACTAAAGAAGTTTCACTTCCCTGTGCGTACAACAACACACATCTTTTTTAATATTATTTATTTTTTAAGTCTATTGTTGTGCTACCTTAAGCCTAAGCTAGCACAACTTTGTCAATAATTGTTTAAATTAAAAAAAGGTGGGCTCATTTTTATGGGCTTTTTTTGGGTTTTTATTCTGTCATAGTTAAGTTTTTTTCTTTAATATTATATTATTTCCCCCTATCAAAATATCTTAAAAAAAGAAAAACTTTTGCATCAATCTTTGCAAAATCTAACTGTTCTAGGGTGCATTCGTTTATTCACGGATTTTTTTCTTTCTACTTTTTCCGCTCTGCAATACCGACAATTTATAAAAAATGCTGGGAACAACAAAAATGACAAAATTCTCCATAAAATTCACCAGACTTTATGGCTCTGTGTCTAATTTTTTTTCAACCGAGTATTTGTATACAGATAAGAAAAAATTTCATAAACAAGTAATCTTACAAACCATTATGGATGAAAAAACAAAACTTCTGTTTAATACAAATAATTATGTAGTTTTAAAAACTTTTGATAACTGTCCAATATTCGATCCTGATGGTTTGATTCAGTTATTAAATAAAAGAAGTAAGTGATGGTCATTATAACCTTTCAAATAATATATGCTTTTGATTATTGTTTGTCAATTTATAATAAGTAATCTTAATTCTTTTTCCAGCTCACGAAGTTACAAGTGTTGAATTGGATAATAATATAGTTAAAACATTCAATCTTGCTGTGTACATGAGTGATGAGAATGATAATAATAATGACAAAGCTAGTGTTCCAAATAAAAATATTGAAAATTATCAAGGAGACGAGTACATTGATGAAGAGTACCTGGATGAAGAATTTTTGAAAGAACAAGATGAATCTGATAGTACGGAGGTGTTTACAGATGTCAATAATCAACCATCAACTTCGAGTGGACAGCTGTATCACAAAAAAAAGCCTCAAGCTAAATGGAATAATTCTGCTGACTTAGCACTTCTTGCTTTGTTTAAAGACAACAAAAAAGATTACTTTGGAACATCAATTCGTAAAAAAGCTGTTTAAACAATTGGAATAAGATTTCAAAAAAGATTACTTTGGAACATCAATTCGTAAAAAAGCTGTTTAAACAATTGGAATAAGATTTCTTTTGAGATGATCAACATGGGCTTTCATCTAACTTCTTCACAATGTAGTGGTCGTTTTGATAGACTCAATATTCAATATCATGCTAAAAGAGACAATATGAGAAACAAAAGTAGTGGAGCAGCAGCTGTCAGCTTTAAATATTTTGATGAATTTGAAGAGATGTTTGGGAAAAAACCGAATGTTGAACCACAATTTTTAATTTCATCTCGCCAACAAGCATCATCATCAAAAGTACCATCACCGGCAGCTTTACCAATATCAGCTAAAGCACTTGAGCCGAAACCTAACACTGGACGAATATCATCTCAATCAGCACCACTTAAAGAGCTTAATTGTTCAGTGAAATCACCATCAACATCATTGCAATTAAAAACAAAAAAAAGATTAACACCTGCTGACATTTACCAGAATAACGTTGAAAATCAAAATTTACGTGAAAAACGACATCAAGAGAAAATGATAATTAAAAAACAAGCAGCATCTCACTTGGAGAGAATGGCTAATTTACTCGAACGTACACTTGAAAAAAAAGAATAAGATTCTTGCAATTAAGTATTTAAAATAAAAGACTGCATGATGGGACTTTCTTTATTAATAATATTCCATATCATATTGATGTGATAATAGCTAATTGTAGCACTTAAAAAAAAAGTAATTAAAAAAAAGAAGAAATGTTAATGAAGATACTTGCTGAGCAAGCATACGAGTACCTATGTTATAAGTACAAGTAATTAAGCTAAAAATGCCTATTATTAGTTAATAAAGATAAAAAAAAACGACAATTATTTTAGGTGTAATTTTTTTTGTGCGTTATTGTATACCTTCTTTTATTTTTTCGTCATTAAGAGATAGTTGATTAAAATTATTTTGGTACAGATTTTTCATTTTTTATTTAATATAATTTACACAATGCATACCTTCATTTTACTATTTATTTATTAATACATATAATACAATATTGACAATCTGGTGTGTCAACAGAATTTAAATCGTAATCGTACATTTTTATTATCTTATACAAAATGTAATAGTGCAATGCGTTCACGCTTGTTGTAGAGCTGCATGTCTGGCATGAATCAGTCTACAAAGTTCATTTCGTCGTTGTAATCCCCTTATTGCTGCTGCATCTGGATTAAGTACTACTTGCTCTATTTCTTGATCGTGATCTCGATCAATCCTGAAAATATGTCCTTCATTTTCAAATTGGGCAATCTCTAAATCCTGGTGATCCAAACAAATATTATGCAAAACACAACAAGCCAAAATCGTAGAAGGAATCAAATCTTCTCTGGTCATATCTAAGTATTTCAATCTACGAAAACGTCCAAAGAGCAACGCCCAAGCCCTTTCTATAGTCGCACGCTGTCGTGCATGTGCTGTGTTGAAGCGTGCTTGGTGAACGGTCAAATTGCCTCGGTTTATATATGGTGCAATGCACCAATCAAGAACTGGATAAGCTTTATCACCAATTATGTATTGTTCTTCATCAAAAAATTCAGCCCTGTGTGCCATAACATCTTCATATATTGGTGAATTTCTAAAAATTCTCGTATCACTCACGGATCCAGGCCAACCAGTGTAAATATCAATAAACTTTAAATTTGAATCACTAATTCTTTGTACTGTATAAGCATAGAAAAATTTTCGTGTGACATACACCTCTTTATCTACTGCAGGTGCTTTTATTTCTACAAATGCTCCATCAACTGCACCAATAACAGTCGGTAAGCCAGCAACTTGTTCAAACGCAGCACTTATCACTTGACGTTGTGCAGGTGTAGGCCAAGAAATTATTTGAGGTGCAATACCAATTAATGCATTTGTTACTCGCTGTACACTTTGCCACAAAGTTGATTCGGCTATTCCAAACCGATCAGCAACAGATCTATGAAAATATTTCCAAGTATAAGAACGTAGAATAGTTTACGCGAACATTTATAATAGGTATAAACAATGCTTTTTTATTACCTGTAAGATTCAGGTGTTGCTAAAAGCCATATTGTTGCTAGCAATTGCTTACGAGCAGATATAGGTTGTCTTCCTGCTCCATCGTTATGTATTGCTATTAATGGCCCAATTCGATTTTCAAGTGTTACGAAAGCTTCTATAGTAACTCGAAAATGAGCTTGGAAACGCTCATAGGAAAATTGTGGCACATAATACTCAATATAATTTTGAATACGAACCACTGGCTCATTATATCTAGCGATAAGACCTAGCCACATCATCATGTCATCATTTTCTTCATCCTCCTCACTGCTTGTCGAAGAATCACTACTAAATACGGCTTGATAAAGAGGCTGTACAACATTGGCGATCATTAATACAGCTTCAACATCCTAAAAGTCGAATGATAAATTATTTATGAATTTTTAATAAAAAAGAATAAACGAATATTTTTTTCAAGTTGACAATTAATATGCAAATTTTTTATAAATATAAACAATAAATATATAGTTACCATTATGATTGTTGAGTGATTATTAATACACTTTATTATTTTTCGTTAAGTAGATTTGCTCCAGAATGAAATATTGTTTGTTTATGTTGTTTACGTCAAATATGAGCACAGGTTGGTTATCCATGTATGTATGTATATACTTTGTAGTATATATACTATACAGCCGAAGAAAAAATATGATAGCCAGGGCTACCACTTTAAGAAACAGCTTATTCCTGATATATTTATGCCGGTATTGCAGGGCGAAAAAAGTAGAAGGAAAAAAAATCCGTGAATAAACGAATGCACCCCTATAATATTGTTTATTTTTTTTATATGTGTGAATAATATATAAAAAGTAATATATATAGGACAAATGATCAAAAAAAATATATATATATACAATTAGTAAATAAATACACCATATTGAATTCACAAATAATAGGGGGAAATAATATAATTTGAAAAAAAAAAATTTACTATGATAGAACAAAAACCCAAAAAAAGCCCATAAAAATGAGCCCACCTTTTTTTAATTCAAACAATTTTCGACAAAGTTGTGCTAGCTTAAGTTCAAACTAGCACAACACTGCATATAAAAAAATTTACAAAAGCCAAAAAATCGATATTACCACCCAAAAAAAGCCCAAAATTCCCATTATAGCCTTTTTTATTTGTGCCCATGTTGGTGAGCTAGCTTTGTAGAGGTATCGAAATGTATATTTTATATTCATAGAAATAATTGTTTTTTTAACTTTAACTATTTAAATTTTCCTCCATTTTGTAACGAGATTTTCTCGTTGGCCTTATAAGCCTAGCTGATTTTATTGTTCAGACTTTCCGTCGATGATATTATTTAATTATTCATTTAATTTTGTATTTAAAACTCCAGCTGATGCGGAGAATATTTATTTATTTATTTATTTATTTATTTATTTATTTATTTATTTATTTATCAATAATCCAACAGTACATTATGACTATTTACAGGATTAAATTACTTAATTTTTATCTTATATAACTATTTACCCTTAAGGTAATTTATACTAATAATATGTGATTCGTCTCTCCTATATTTTAATTCAGATAAAGTTAATTATTTACATTGTATTTCGAAATTTACCTTGCTTAATAATTTTATATCTGGATTTTAAAGTGAGAATTTTATATTTAATTTTACATTTTAACGGTTTGGAGCTTGTTATGAGTTATAATTTTAAATTTTTGTTTATTTTATTTTTTATCTATTTTTATTTATTTTTTTTTTTTTTTTAAAATTACGTTATGAGCCTGAAGAGGATTTTAACAGGAATATTATTTATTGTTTATGATTTTTACTATTGTTTTTATACGTAGATTTTTAGAGTTTTCAATAAATTTTATTTTACCCTTGGTGTTTTTGTAAAGGAGATTTAGTGCCTTTGACATTTGGTAAATAGGACATTGAGTATCCTTTTGATTTTTAGCAAGTGGGATTTTTAATGGCACACAAATTCTTTTATCAGTATAATTCTTGAACACTGGCAGGAGGTCATGTAAATATTTACAGTCAATATCATTGTTGATGATTTTGATACATGTAATTGCAGCAATGCATATTCTTCTAGATTCCAGAGAATCAAACATGGTGCTATCAAGTAATTCATTGTAATCTAGCCCCCTTGGTTGTATTTGTCCAGTTTTCTTGAATAAATAGTGCTTTAAAAATCTTTTTTGTAGATTTTCAATATTTTTAATTTGATATTTATGAATCGGTGAGCATATTAATGTAGCAAACTCTAATTTAGTTCTGACTAATGACGTGAATAGTATTTTAATTACATTTAAGTTTTTAAATTCTTTACAAGTTCTTATAATGAATCCCAACATTTTGTTGGCACACGATAACGTATGTTGATTGTGTGGATTGAACGACAATCTGTTGTCAAAGATTACACCAAGATCTTTGCAGTGAATTTGTTTTTTTATAGGTAGATTGTTAATTTTGTATTCGAAATTTATTGTTTTGTTAATATTCGTGGTTTTGTACGTGTTGCACATGAATTTGTTTATGTTAAAAAATAAGCCTAGCTCATCACATCTTTGAGAGAATATATTTAAGGCTTCTTGTAATTGTTGACAGTCCACAATTGATGTTACTTCAATATACAGTTTGGTGTCATCATCATACATGAGTGTTTTACAATTTAAATCAGCAACAAGTTCATTAGCAAACATAATGTAAAGAAGGGGGCCAAGGTTTGAGCCTTGTGGCACACCCGACGTTGGATAGTATGTTTTTGAGTAATGTCCTTGTACGCATACGCTATTTGGTCTTTGTGTAATGTATGATTTGATCACTTCAACCAACTGGATGGGCACATTGAGTTCAAGTAGTCTTTTTAGCAATTTGTCATAATTCACCTATCAGTGTTTGCTGACCTGTTGATATAGTTGTGGTAAGACCAATCAGTTTGAGGTTCATATACCATGTTGAACATGTCTGCTAATTTGTTTGCTATGTCTAAGGGGTGAGTTAATACCTCGTCACCATCACTCATAATTGTAGACTGTTTTTTATTATTTTTAATATTATTAACATGGTTCCAAAACATACGTGGATTGGCATAGATATTTTCTTCAATATTTTCCAGATATTTGGATCTCTCTGCTCTAGATTGTATTTTAATTTGTTGTCTGATGTGAGAAAATTGATTACTGTTGTTGTTGTCAGAGTTATTTTGATTATTGATGTTGTTGAGTGTTTTAAAATTATGTAGTTTATTTTTAAACTTAATTTTGTTGATGAGATCAGTCGACATCCAGTAAGGATATTTGTTGTTCTTATGAGTTTTATTGTTGAATATTTTTTGTTTTGTTGGTAGAAAATTATGAAGAGTTTGGTAGAGTATGTTGTAAAAAATATCAATAGTGTGATTTACATCAGTTGAGTTAAGCATAACAGACCAATTTGTGTAGGATAGGTGGTAGTTTATTTCATCTATCTTGGTATTTATGTTGATAAATATCTTGAAGTCAAGACCCATTTCATTGTACAGATTACTTGATTTATTGCACGTAGTATATGTTGTAGATGACTTGTTTATGTGCTGTTTTTGTAAGTATATTTTTATTTCAAGTGGTGGATGATAAATATCAACATTTACTAATTCTTCTTTGGCTTTAGAAACAGAGCATGATAAATTATTATCTTTATTAGTAAATACATAATCTAGTATATCATCAGCATAGTTTCTAATATTGTTAAGTTGTGTGTAATCTAGTAAATTAGAGAAGTTTATTAGTGTGTTTACACGAGATGGATTAAGTGTCATTGTGTTGCACTTCATGAATTCTTTAGCATTAAAGTCTCCTATAATTATGCTGTTGCCTTTAATATTTAGAATGTGTTCCGCCAGATTATTAAAGTAAGAGTCATATGTGTCAGTGCTTATGGTAGGTGACACTGGTGGAGCATATATTATATAAACACTTACTGTGACAAAATTGTGTATAATTTGTAATCCTAGTGTGTCAATGGCTTGACAGCTTAAGATTGTTGGAGGCAGGGAGATAAGTTTGGCATTGTATCTGGTCGAGACTGCACCTAATACACCACCACCTCTACTTTTGTATTGAATGTTACGGTCAGCTCTGAATACATTAAATTGATTGTTGTGAAAAAATTCATTTGATTTTCTGGAGTCAGTTAACCATGATTCTGTGAATAATATTAGGTCATAGTTTGACGTAGTTGAGTTGAGTAAAACTTGTTCAGTTTTTGTGTTGATGCCTCTTGGATTTTGATAGTAGATGTTAAGTTCAGTTCTCTTTATTTTATTGTTTATTGTTGATTGCTTGTGTGTTAAGCAATTATATCTTGCCTCATTGTTCTTGTTTGTATTGGTGCTGATGTGGTTGTTGTGGTGCAACCTTGCGTGGCACTCGTGATTGTTGGTGCAGATGTTATTGTTGTTGTTGTGTGAGGTGTAGTGTTGTTGGCAGTTGTTGGATGTACTTGTATTGTGTATTGACCATTCTTGAGTACCATACGTAAATTTTCTTGACCCTTTGCTTTTTTTAGCTTCAATTCGTTCAGTACCATTTTCCTCTGTTCTGATTGTTTTATTGTTAAGTCTGGAGATAGTGCCATGCCTTTCATGAGTTGTGGACATTTCTGAGATTTTTGTAGCTGATACCAAGTCTGTGAAAAGTATGAGGCAGTTTTTACATTATCAAATATAATTTTTACTGGTCTAGGTTTAGCATTAGCAGGTTTACCAAGCCTTGTGTAACCAATTAATGATTGACGAGTGAAGGGTTTAGGAGGAGGCCCATTTAAATATGATAGATTGTTATTAGAACGAGTAGTGTTATTTGAGTTGAGATTGTTGATGGAACTGTTAGCCTCAGCTAAGCATATAAAATTTATTATCATTTGAATTTGTTTACCGTCATGTTCAGTGCTGTCACTGTCATTGGCTGCTTCAGGAACACCATAAATAATTCTGTTGGCCTCTCTCTGTTGACGTTGCTGTATTTCACGTACATCTAGTTGGCTTGAGTTTGCTAGACCAGATTCATTTGCCTTGTTTAATGCTTCAAGTGCTAACATATTTACATCTGATATTTCATTCGTCAAATCTGTTAATTTATTTTCCATCTGTGTAATATTTTCAGATTTTTTGTTGAGTTGTTGTTTCATCGTGTCGACTTTATTCATTAAGCTATTTTGAAGATCATTAAATTTAGCATCAAGTCTGCTGTTAAGCTCTTGAGTTTTCTTTTTAAAGTCATCACGTATATCTATTTTAAACTTCTCAAAATCAATTTTGATTTCAGTGATTTCATCATGTAGATTAAGACATTCTTCTTTAATTAAAGATTTTACACTGTCTGTGTTTCTTTTGAGTTCCTCTTTTAAATTTACTAGTGTAACACATATTATATTCATGGAATGAAAAAAAAAAAACACTCAAAAATTATGTAATATTTTAAAAAATACCTTTAAAAAACATGAGTGCTCAAATTAATTGGCAGTGTATTGATATTAAAACAAAATATTAAAAATATTCATGGAATTTAAAAAAAAAAAAAAACAGGTTAATTTAGTAAAGAAAATAATACATACCTTCAAATTACGAATTTGGATTAATTTAAGAACTCACGTTTTTTAAAGATATTTTTAAAAATATTACTTGATATGTGTTGGGTTAAATAAATATTCCTTGCAAAAAACATATGTGCTCAATAAATGCTCAAATAGTCGTGTATTTTAAATAATTAATTTTACATAATTATTATTACAATATTTTGTTTATTAAATTTTTTTTTGTCAAAAAATGTTCAATTAAATGTTAGAAAATAATTTTAGAATAATATTATAAAATCATTCACGTAAAATTGATTATTTAAAATACACAAGTATTTGAGCACTCATTAAGCACACATGTATTTGCAAATATCATTTAATTTATAATTATCATTCAAACTTTAAATTTAAGTGTTCGGTAAAGTGATGAATAGAGTGTTAAAAAAAGTGTTAAATTTTCACATTTTTTTTAACACTATTTCTAACATAATATTAAAAACTTTATTCAGTACACTTTGAATTGAATTAATCGCTGAATTTTATTATAATGTTTGTTTTTCTTTTAATTTTTGTTTTAATAATTAATTGAAAATTAATAATTTATTCTTTTTTATGTGAATTAGACTCGTTGTAAAATGATTTCCAATGACAAATATATTTTATTTAAATATGATGTTATATCTTCAAAAGTTATTGAAAAACAGTCTAAAAAAAAAATTTCATATCAATTGCTTCTCAACATGTTAAAAAACAAATTTGTTTCAATTACAAACAATCATAGTATTGAACATGATTAAATTGAGATTTCAGAATATGAACAGAATTTTCATTCTGATAAAGGAGGTATTTTTGTTTGTTTTTTTTTTAGTGAGAGATATTCTTCATCATTTTTTTTTCTTGCAGAAGTAAACAGACTATTAGCGATGAATAACGAGAGTGTTTGCAATGATTTTGCTTCTGTAAGATGTGAAAAAGGAAAATTGATCATGTCATCTGAAAATCACATTACATGTTCTTCTTGTCAGTTGATGATTCCTAATATTAATATAAACTGACTTCGAAATGGAATTTTAAATTTAGAAAGAGATCATTCAAGAGAATGTAGTTTTGATCTTTCGTTTGCTTATTCATTAAGTTATTCTGTAGATTACCGCATTCTCAGATCTTTGGATTATGTTTGTCCACACTGTCTTACTTGTGTATTTCTTATCCATCCAAATACAATGAATAAAAATAAATAGAATATAAATCCAATATAATAAAATAGTATTTTATATCAGTGACTATTATCTTTTTTTTTTATTCTTTACTTATATTCTTACATCAAAAATATGTCTTGAATTTATTCCATCTATGCGCCGTTATTTCCGTAGAACTATAATTAATTGATAATTAATTAATAATAAATAATTATTCCAATCCGGAATTTTGTGGTATTTTTTATTGTGGTATTTATCTTTATCTAAAACTGTTTATCAATTGTTTTAGATAATGACACCAAGAAAAAAAAAAATGAAAGTCCGACTGCTTTAAATAAAAAAATTTGCACTAAAGGTGAGTATTTATTTATCATAATTATATATAAATAGAAAAAGAAAAAATAAAATTGATTCTGGTACGTGGATTTTTATTATATTTCATATTATTCGACAAACCTTGACATTTTTATTATTTTATTTGTATTCTGTTATAGATTTCGATACATGTCAAATTGTTATTGAAGATATTCTAAATTTGATTGAAGCCGTGTCCGTATGTATTCGTAATAGTAATACTAAAAATGCAACCATTCATTTACTTTTATAATTTGACATTTCTTCTTTTTTTCTTTGTGTTTAGAACCACAATCACAACAACAACAATCAAAAAATAAAGTATTCGAGTGTATCTTCAGATAAAAAAAAAGAGCAAAAAAATTCATATGATTTACTGAATTGCACTCCTCATGTCTAGACTCTGTTTGACGAAAATATGTTAATACCACAAGAAAAATATATATGTAAAGCCGTTATCTTAAAAATGGATACCTCCAACATAATTTACGAGTCTTGTTTACCAGAAAATTGTAAGTGAAAGTTGTCTTACGATAATAATATATATGCATGTGATCGTTGTAATACAACTTCAACCAAATTCAAGCCTCAGTTTTTTATAAAAGTAAGTCGAAAAATTAAATACATTAGATTCAATTTCAATATATGTTTGCTTTTTTAATTTATATAGATGATGCTATCAGATTCGAAAAGTGG
Organism: Aphidius gifuensis; assembly: GCF_014905175.1. Taxonomy (NCBI): domain Eukaryota; kingdom Metazoa; phylum Arthropoda; class Insecta; order Hymenoptera; family Braconidae; genus Aphidius; species Aphidius gifuensis. Next base: position 19,992,845 of record NC_057788.1, on the reverse strand, counting down.
TATTTGGTCAACAGCTTTTAATGACATTAGTGAAAAATTGTTGCATATTTCAGCAGAAGATTTGTTGAAACTTGATGATTATGATCGTGCATTGGAAGATAAAATTGAAAAATTAAAATATAGTACCTATGTATTCAAATTTATTGTTCGGAAATATAACTGCAATGTAAGAATAATAATTTTATAATTCTATTAATTATCAACGACTAATTTTTTCGAATTCATTTTCAGGGTGAGGAAAAATTGAATTTAGTTGTTCAAGGATTAACATCGTTTTATAAAGAATATAATTCGAATCTCCTTAAAATGATAAAAGAGAAATCCAACAATGAAAATAATTAGATCATTTATTTTCTGTATTTGTTTTTTTTTTTCAAAGTTAAAATTATACTATTCGATAAACAAATTTTGTTATACTTTCTCATTCGTTTATTAATTTATTATGCGTTCATTTGATTCCAGAAGAATTGATTTGTTTAAAAATTATTGATGAATCATTTCTACTTATATTAAAAATTAAGACGTGATGGGGAAAAGCGATCGGGGAATCAGTTTTTTTTGAAATACTTATAACATAATTATTTTTTTAATTTCATGAAAGAAGAAAGAAAACAATATTGCAATGAGCTGCATAACCAGTGATCATATTAATGCATTTCATGAAGTATTAAGGCGACAAACAAGATTTAGTCCCTATTCAAATTTATATGTAAATAATTCAATTCTTATTGAAGCTATATCAATAGATGGTGGATATTTGCAGATCACTAGCCGAGAAAAATTGAGTAATGAATAATTGAATAATCATTGGTCTTGCATTTATTATAAAACGAAAGTATTAAATATTTATGACAATTTATACAATAGATTATCTGATGAACAAAGTGAATATGTTAATCGTTTGTTTCCTTATAAGCCAAACATTTCATTTTGCAAATCTCATGAAAAACAACCAGTTGTCGTTGACAGTGATTATTATGCTATTGTGAATGCAACAAGTATATCTAAGGGACGAAATCCAATCATTTCTGTATTTTTCCATAAAAGCCTAGAAAGTCATTACAATGATATAATTAATAATGAAATTCTCGAATTATTTCCCGTGAATGCGATTTTTGAATTATTTGGAAATTTATCGTATATTATCGATAATAATCGATATTTAGATGATACTGCGATTGCCGCGTTTCATCAATTATTATATGAACATACTCATTTTCGACCTCGTAATATTTATTCAATACAAGTAATTAACCAAATCGAAACTATCCAAATTGATGAAGAATATTTACAAATAATGTATAGAGAAAATTTTGGTTCTTAAGACTTCAAAGAAATTGGTCATTGGTTGTGTATACATTATAAAATAATGTTTTAAAAGTATATGATTGTACTTTTGACGATTTATCATCTTCACAAGAAATTTATATTAAACAAATATTTCCCTTCCATTCACATATTATATTGATGGAAAATATTAAAAAACAATCGAATGATAAAGATTGTGGTTTATTTGCTACAGCTCATGCCATTTCTATTGTAATGGGTTTAGATCCTCGTGGAATTGAATATCTGACCAATGATATGCGTAATCACTTATATGACATGTTCAACGATAACGAAATTTTAATGTTCCCCGTAAATAAAAAAATTTTTGATTCAAAACTAATTAAAAATGTGAATACCCAAATAACAGTAACGAACACCAAAAATATAAAAATCATCAACAAAGGTATAAAAATTGTAGAAGATATTATTTATGATAAATCCACAGTAAAATTGATAAAAAAAGATTGCCATGTCAAAAAAATATGTGAAATGTCGTGTGATAATACAATAAACGAAACAAACAAATTAATTTTTGAATCGAAACACAAAATTAAAAAAACCAAAATATCAAATGTAAAAGGTATCAGTGAGGAAATAAGTGATATCAATATTGTACTACAAAACAAAATTGATTTTCAAGGTATGATCAAGATGAAAAAAAAATTAATAAAATACACAAAAGAAAGAGTAGATTAAATAAAGAATTGAAAACTTCTAAACAAAATAACTCAAAAGAGAAAAATAGCAATAAAATCTGATAACGAAAGAGATGGCGTCGAGGAAAAAAATAAATGTTGATAAAACATTATTGAAAAATGAAACAATTCGATCAAATCGGATTCGTGAAAATATAAATGAGGAGGAAATAAGTGATATTGGCATTGTAACACGAAACGAAATATCAGCTCAAGATACTATTAAGGCGAAACAATACCCGTGGTTTCAAGTGAACCCTAACCTATATTTTTCGATAGAGCGAACGCCCGCCCCATCTATGAGTCGCAAAGTACATTGGGCCCATACTTCGGCATAGCCGGGATACTTTTTACCCTAAATTTATATAACCATGCTTTACAACAAATAAGGTTTCACATACTTTAATTTGTTAAACAATATAATATTAAAACCTTATGCTAAAATAATTATTAATGTATTATATTTATCTTTTATGTATATTGAAATAAGATTTTGATAATTTTCTTAATACATAGATAAAATAATATAATTATTTGCCCGGCTGCATGCAAAAAAAAAAAAAAATAATCTCAAAATTATGAAATGTATTTTACATATTTATTTTGAATCCAATCAAAACATTATTTTTTTAATCATGCAACTTAATTTAACAAACAAAATAAATTACACGCGCATACAATAATGAATTCTAGTGACGTTTAAAACTTGAATAATATTGTGACTTATTATGAGTCATTATTATAATTCAATACCATGCACTTTGATTATATATATATATTAAATCATATATCAATCATGAAATAACTGGTCACTAGAGTTTACATTATTTATAATCTTTTTGTCAAGATTTGACGTTCATGCTAAATATAAAAAACCATGCAAAATTCATAACATATCTGTTTTTGATAATACGGTTCTGGCACTGCTGGTATTATTATATAATTTTGTCATTATTATAATTACAGCAATGTTTAAGAATATTTACAAGCAAATCTATTAGGACCTACTAGAATATAGAAACCGTGATAAACATAAAACACCATGCAAAAATCAAAATTCATAACATATTTGTGTTTGATAATACAATTCTGGCACTGCTGGTATTATTATAATTTTGTCAATATTATAATTACAGCAATGTTTAAAAATACTTGCATTCAAATCTATTAGGAACTACTAGAATATAAAAAACCATGCTGAATATAAAACACCATGCAAAATTCATAACATATATGTAATTGTTGTAATTTTTTTTTTGACAACTTGATGTTTCAAGATGTAAACAAACTAGTATTTTCTTCAAACTACTTTCATACAAAGCAAAACCAAAATCCAATTTTTTACTATTTGCACACACGTTTTAAACTTTTTTGATTTGAAACTTTTTTCTTATGAATAATCGGTTTTTTACTGTAATTGATTTTTATAATTATAATCTCTACAAGCACGCAAAACTCACATCATGGGCCCCCAACCTAAATTTCATCCTCCAAATTGCAAAAGCGTTCTTCGTGCCATCTAGTTTTTACAAATGTTGAAGAATGACGTGATGATTGATGATAAAAAGGTCATAATTATTAAAATAAACAATAAATTTTTTTTTTATAATTTTCAAAAAAATAAATAAAACGCACAAAAAAAAGAGTAGATTAAATAAAAAATTAAAACAACTAGAAAATAAAATAAGCAGAAAAAAGAAAGATAGAAATCAAATCTCATAAAGAAAAGATCAAGGTATTACAAAGCATAAGTGGTTATATTCAGGACAATATTAATGGCGATAAAATATTGAAAAATGAAATTGAAAAAAAAAACAATGTATATAAAGATCTAATTCGTGAGGAAATAAGTATTGCAACACGAAACAAAATAGATCTCAAAAATAATTTGATGATGAAAAAGAAATAAAATAAAATACACAAAAAAAAAAGTAGATTAAATAAGGAATTAAAAAAACTCAGAAATAAAGTAGCTAAAAAAAGAAAAATAGAAATGAAATATAACCAGAGAAAAATTAAAATATTAGAAAACGTAAGTGAACATACAATAGATAATAATACCCTTGAACAAGCAAATTATTTTGATAATAAAATATCCGGAACTAAAACAACCGAATGTCATTTACAAACAAGAAACAAAATGAGTATTCTAAATATTCTAAACGTAACTCAAAATTACCACAGATTAATCCGAAAAAAAATTTGAACAAACGATATTTATAAGCGAAGAGAATATAAAAAAAAAAATTATATAAAGTCAACCATGAAAATGATAATTGGGAGTGTGTTAAAAATTCATTTTTTGAAAATATAAGGGAAAATGGTTATGTAAACGTATGTTATTATTGCGGAAGATTGTGGCCAAAATCTTCTCTGAAGAAAGTCAAAAAAGATAAACTCAAGAAAAATATAATGTATTCTTTTGATTACATACAATCTATTTTTTTATATGATCCAAAAAGCAAAAGTGGTTTTTTCTTCACGACATGTTATAATTCTATACAAGAAAAAAAATTGCCGTGATTAGCTATGAAAAATGGCCTTGTTTTCCCAGAAATACCTGAAGTATTCTCGAATCTAACTTTTCTTGAAGAAAAATTAGTTTCACCACGACTCTTTTTTCTTAAGATAGTAAGACGTGGTCAAGGTTTGTCTTATCAACATGGATTGATTGAGAATGTTATAAACGTTCCTGTAGAAATTGATACAATGGTATAAGCATTACCAAGGCATACATCAGATCATAATAGTATAACAGTTGAATTAAAAAGATTAATCTGTCATAAACATGGACGAAAAGAGGTTATAAGACCAGCGAATGTTCGTGCAGCAGTACATTATTTAACACAATATGAATTATTTAAAACGCTTGATATAAAATATGATAAAAATTGGGATGCAAATGATCCTAATGAAGACATGGACGACATGGGCTCCCTGTTTTTGAGAAAAAAAAAAAAAAAGCAGGAACTGAGAAAAAATAACGAAGTTCCTCCGCCTGGAATTAAACCCGGGTCTTTTGCTTACTGGGCAAACGCCTTGACCACTAGACCACAGGGCTTCTTATTTTTTCTAAGTTTCATCGAGTTAACTCTGACGTCTTTCTATTCGTCAACTCATTTTTTGAAACAAAAAAAAAAAAAAATTCATGAAACATTGATACGGAAAATAATTGTATTTGTTGCACAGATGAAAATAATGGAATTTCGTTGATGCCTAATCAAATGGAAACTCTTTTAGATAGTAATGAAGATACAATAGTAACTATGGATCCTGGTGAAGGTAAAAAACCATCGTCTCTTTTGACAGACATATATATAGAAGAACTTGCCTTTATAAAAATTAATTGTGGCCAAACTAGAAAATTAACTGGTAAATTGAGTGTTAATGATATAATAAAATCTGAAGTTACTCGCTTTTATAGACGGGCAATGCGAGTAGAGTATTTATTTACTTTGTTCAAAGAACAACAACAAGCAATTTTATATAGCAATACATCATCTTGTTTGAGAAAAAAAACGTATGACGGCAATCCAATATTAGCAAGTAATATTTTAAATAATGAGTTTTTGGAAAATTTGATCCGGCATGATGATAGATATAAACTGTTAAATTCTCTTAGAAATTCACCATCACATTGGGCAAAAGAAAAGAGAAAAATTCTCGCAATGATAAGACAGTTCGGAGTACCTTATCGAAGAACCTTATTTTATATAACTCAAGAGGCACTCTGATACGATTAAAAACCAAAAGCTGGGAAATCAAAAGATTATGGTTCTAATTGAAATTCGAAACCTTATAGAATAAGAATTGAGCAATTAAATAGTAGAGATAGTTATTAGAAGGGAAGAGTTTATTTATATCAGTACAGTACAGTATTTAATATCGCAGCGATGGTGCCTCCGCCATATGCCGTTGGGATATGGGCGCGAATCCTGCTCATCAGGTGTGCTAATGTACTAATATACAACATACACATGCTTGCTGATAAACGTAACCTTTTGTTTATAGATCCTTTTGTCTTTATCGTGCCTTTATTGTGCCTTTTGGAATATATTATTTGATTGATGTGAAAAATATTCTGTCTTCTGATCATCTTATAAATTAATTGAATCTTTCTGATAAAAATAAAAACAGATTTTTGAGATGTATACCTTTTTTTTCAACTTTAAAATCATTTTTAGAAATTGCGTTTTTCTTGAAGATTATTTAAAACCTTACTGCACTCTGACAAACATTATAAAACCAAATCAGATCAAAGCAATATGGTTTCCAAGTCCAGCCCTAGCGAAAATGCCGATAGTCGGATTGTGCACTGATCTCATACAAAAACGACACAAAACCGACTCACGACTATAAGAATTTCTAAGTCACAAAAACAAATAGTAAGAAGCATTTAAAAAATAAAATATTATGTCTAAAAATTTCTAAATAATATTTTTATAATTTAAGACACATTAGAACTTTTTTTAAATAATTTTTTTATTGAAAAAACTCAATTCTGTTTATGTATTAAAAGTGAGGTTAGCTGTCAGATTCATCTGTACACGACTGTGAGATTTTACAATTCTCACACAATTCCGACACAATTCCGACACACGACTGTGAGAATTGTAAATCCGACACAATTCCGACACAAATCCGACAGACGTACGACTATATATTTTTATTTTGTATTTATTGAACAAAATTTTTTATTAATAAAATGCTCTTTTTTTATATTCAATACAAAATAAAAATATACTGTCGTACGTCTGTCGGATTTGTGTCGGAATGTCAGTTTAACCACAGTCGTGTGTAAGAAGGTGTTAAATGTGTCAGAATTGTAAAAATCTCACATCGTATACATGATTCTGACAACCTCACTTTTATACATAAACAGAATTGAGTTTTTCAATAAAAAAATAATGTCTTAAATTAAAAAATATTACTTAAGACAAATATTTTATTTTAAATGTTACTGACTATTTTTTTTGACTTGAAATTTTATAGTCGTGTGTCATTTTGTCGTTTTATATGAATAGTGATATAAACCGACTGTCGGACTGGTGTCGGATCAGTGTCGCCATTTTCGCTAGGGAGAGCAATTTGACAACATTATAAAAATGAAATTGTGCAAGGTAGTAATAGATGGTGTGGGAAACCTTTATATTTACCACAGTATCCAATATCGCATCGATGGCGCAAATTAAATAATGATACTTTAAGCTATGTTCTCAAGTCACATGTTATTGTTTATTTTTTTTTCCATTAAGTTTAATGAGTTTTTTTTTTTACATCATGTGTAAACAAAAATATAAAATATTTTTATTTACGAAAGGATTTATTTTCGATTATCTAAATCAGCTGCCAGAAGCATCGGTCTATAGAGCAAGAAAGCTAACATATCCCTAGCGAAAATGCCGATAGTCGGATTGTGCACTGATCTCATACAAAAACGACACAAAACCGACACACGACTATAAGAATTTCTAAGTCACAAAAATAAATAGTAAGAAGCATTTAAAAAATAAAATATTATGTCTAAAAATTTCTAAATAATATTCTTATAATTTAAGACACATTAGAATTTTTTTAAAATAATTTTTTTATTGAAAAAACTTTACAAAAAAAAACGCACAAAAATTGCGGATTCCGCACAAAAAACGCATATAATTCGCACGTAATTCCTGATATAGTCCGGTTTGATTGTGCTAACTTCACATACCTGCAAATCCTGTCATGCTAATTATGCTAATATATACAACATACACATGTTTCCTGATGAACGTAACCTTTTGTTTATATATCTTTTCGTATTTATTGTGCTTTTGGGAATATATATATATTATTATGTTATTATATAAAAAATATTCATAATTATATATTTATTTGATTTGAATTTGGATATTAATTGTCAAGGTAATTAATATTATAATAATAAAATAAATAAATAATATCAATATAGATTGATGCATATAGTAATTGAGTAAATTTTATAAATTTGTATTGTGTGCAATTGTGTGATATTTTGGTGACAATTCATTTACATTTACAAATGAAAAATAATAGAAGAAAAGAATGAAATTAAATGTAACCAGTGCAATAAAATTTTTAGTGGAAAAAGAAGTCTTCATGCTTATACAAGTTGAATTCATAAAATTGAGCTGGTTAAGACAATAACTGAAAACGAAACTTGTGTATACTGTGATGAAGCATATAGTAATTGAGTAAATTTTATAAATTTGTAATGTGTGCAATTACGTGACAAGTCAATTACATTTACAGATGAAAAACAATAGAAGAAAAGAATAAAATTAAATGTAACCAGTGCAATGAAATTTTTAGTAAAAAAAAGAAGTCTTTATGCTTTTGCAAGTAGAATTCATAAAATTGAGCTGGTTAAGACAATAACTGAAAACGAATCTTGTGTATACTGTGATAAAAAATATGCAAATCAAACGAGCTTGTATTATCACTATTCACATTTTCATCAGGTCTCAGATTATCAAACTATAAATTGTCCATTCGTAGGTTCTGATGAATCTGAGAATATATATGAGTATACTTATTTGAAACTGAGAAAACACATTTGAAACAAGCATCATTATCCAGTGAAGATGGAAGAATTCGCTTTTCTTAATGATGATAGTGATTACAATGTTATTTGTTCATTTATTCATTTCATTAATAATAATTAGTGTGATATTTTCTAATATAAATTATATTTATTCATTGTAAAATATATTATTTATACAGATTTCATGGATTGGAAGGGTAGAGTTAAAACTAAAAAGGCTGCACCTTTATAATAAAAGATACGAAAAGCAGAGTTTTGGTAATTCCAACACCAAAAGACAATACATCTGCAACTGCAACTTTAAAAAATTCAAAACCACTGTATGTCCATCTATGATGGATGTTACAGGTGTTAAAAGATCCTGACAATAATAATCAAAGTAAGGGTGCGAACTCGACAGCTAAAATTTCCGCTTATAAACATGGCGGCTATAAAAATAACCAAAAAGTAATTAAATTCACTAAATTATCACTGAATTAACTACTATTTACTGAATTGACTGCAAATCCGTGGTGTCTCTCCGTGACTGCAGAACAGGCTTGACACCACCAAGCTTGTTCTAAAATCACGGATTCGCGATAAATTTAGTAAATTTAGTTACTTTTTGGTTATTTTTATAGCCGCCATGTTTACAAGCGGAAATTTTAGCTTGTCATGAGTTCGCACCCTAAAATTGATGTCAAGTATTGGTTATTTGATTGTAGAAAACCCTTAATTTTCGAAAAAAAACTGTTTTTGAAATATTTTCATGTTAAATAAAGTGTATTTTATATTTTGTTATTTTTGCCTTATTAATATGTTTTTATTATTGTTTTATCAATTATCGATATTTTATATATTTTTCTATTGTTGTCAAGTGTATTCAATTTTAGAGCTGTGTGGTCACACGCAAGTTTTTGCTGCAATGCTTTATGCTTCATGAATGAGTGCCCTCATCGGTAAGTTTTCTCGCTCACTGACGAATCGAGTCTCCGCTCGGTCTCTACAACTTCACAGCTCTATGGTGTTATTCATTTTTCATTAGCAATCTACAATTGTAGCTACGAACAAAAGTATTTAGAAAAATGTGAATCGTGTTCATATGCAAATGTTTCCTTGTCAAACGAATTTATGATAAATCTTTTAATACCAAATAAAAATAACACATCTACTTTACAAGAAACTTATCGATCAATCACTATCATAGTGGCACGAAGGGGTTGGTACATGTGTCGATTGTTTTAGATCAACGAAAATTCTAAGAAAGATTGAAGTCCTCAAAATGATATCATTGTTTTAAGTCTACTCTACATCAATAAATTTAAATGGTCAAGTAAAAATGATAATTGCTTAATCAAAGGAATACCCACTTCTAAAATTCACATTTGTGATTCTACCAAGAAGACTAGAAAGAAGAAGAGTCAACTCCGTACATTGGAAATGGGACAAAATATGTCCTGTACCTCGAGCTTCTTAAATTTGCCAATTTGGCGCTGATTGGGTTCTACGTATAAAGTTAGTTATTTTGTCAGTTATTTCCGCAAAAATACTAGCTGGATAAAAATTGATAATTTGTTCGTTGCTAGCAAAAACTGGTGAAGTAATGCAAAAAATGCTTACATATTTTTTTAGAACGAACAAAATTAATACGGATGGTACCAAGTAATTTTATATACTTCTTAATATTATAGTTTTTTCTATCGAATGATTGAAGGACTTTACAAAAAGATGTGATATCTAAACAAAAAAAGAAACACAGTTTTTTTTACAAAAAGGAGCGTCAAGTATTCGAAATCTCCACTAACTATGTGATTATAGTAATTTTATTTTATATTGATATTTATTAATTTTTTAGATACAAAAAGATATAATACCAAAATAAGTCAAGAAGGAAATATTTAACGCATATAATTAAGTCTTAATCTTTGACAAAATTTTATACTTGACCCCGCCCGGTTTCATAGTGAAAACTATGAAACATCAAATGATGATATAGATTTGAATGATTCAACTGAAAAACATAATGAAAAAAATTATATTCCATTATTAAATGACAGTGGTTACATTAAAAAACGAAAAAAAACATGTATAATCAGATGTAGCAATTACGATTATTATGATGATCCTGACAATTTTTTCAGGAACAACTAATGCTGTATTCACCTTGGAGAGATGAATACAATGATCTTCTGAGTACCACAATAAATCTTGAACAAATTTTCGAAGATAACTCTCAAAAAATTGAAAACGAAAGTCTTCAGTTTAATCAACTAGGGAGCTCAGAAAATTTTAAAAATTTGTTGGATGCAATAAAAATAAACGAAAGTAAAATAGATGACGAAGAAAATCACCTGGGAAAATATAATAGAAGTCATATATTAGATGGATTTATTTATGAAAGTGACAATAAAAACGATGATTTAGATTATTTAAACGATTTATTCAACTCAGCGGAAGTTAATGATAAAACAAGTAATAATATTGAAATAACGAAAATTTATCAACCACCTTTGAAAAATAACGATGAAGTTTTGAGTATGATCCGGATATTAAATTACGAACAGAGACATATCCTTTTACATTAAAGCGATTATTTTAGAAATAGAGAAAATACTCTGCCATTTTATATATTCATCAGTGATGGAGTTGGGGTTGGAAAAAGTTTATTAATCGATACGATATTTCAATATTCGAACGTAGAAATATTTAATAAAGAAGAAGCATCAAATCCAGTAGATGTAAAAATTTTATTGTCCGGTAGAGCAGCTTGTCATATTAATGGACAAACATTGCATAATTTATTCTGTTCACCGGTAAATCAGTTTAGAGGACCTTTACCAAAATTAAATCCAAGCGTAACAAATACATTCACTGTTAAGCTAGCACAAGCAAGACTATTAATAATTGATGAAATTTCAATGGTTGAAAGTAATATGCTTAATAAACTCAATGAACGAATGAAACAAATTTTCGATAGCCGGTTACCTTTTGGAGGTTTATCAGTGATAGTTGTAGGAGATTTGAACCAATGAAAATCAGTGATGGATGAATTTCAACCATCAACAAGTGATTCAATGTCTATATTGGCAGGACAAAATATTTCGGAATTATTTCAATATTATTCTCTAAGACAATGCATGAAACAATGCCCTATTTGACCTCAAGGGACCCATTCCTGACCCGAACCTGATTTTCTTAAGTCAGGTAACCTTATCCACTCCTGTTCAGGAAAGGAACAGGAAACCTTGACGTATCCTGAATAAGGTTTCCTGAACAGATTCTGACCGGGATACTATCAGGAAAAATTTATCAAATAAATTAATTTTTTTTATTCAGTTTTCCTGTTCAGGAAAGGAACAGGAAACCTGAACGTATCCTGAATAAGGTTTCCTGAACAGATTCTGACCAGAATCTTATCAGGAAAAATATTTTACGTAGGCGGAGCCTATAGTATTGAATTCATACACGTTTTTTTTAAAATGATCATATCTTGTAAAGTAATAAAGTTAGAAGGATCGTATTAGGATCAAATTATTCGTCTATGAAAATACTGAAACCGGGAACTTACTAAAAGTAATTTCAATTGTTAGTTAATTTATTAATAACAAATAACGATCACCGTATAATTTTCAAAGTCAAATAATAAGAAAACTAAGAACAAATCATGGATGCGATTTTTTGCCAGGATATTAGGAATGACTGAATTTATAATAATCGAGTTAAAAATTGTTTTTAATGTCGTTAGAAGATTGTTAATAAACAAAAAAAGAAAATTGCTGTTTTTTTATATTTTGCATAACTCTTTAAAATTTTAATTTACAAGCTTTGTTTATGGCTCAAAATAATTGTCTTTTCGATACCGAGAGCCACCTCTTTTAATAAATATTTAACTTTTAAACTTCGAAATTTTGCTAGATGCGCGGCACACAGACATGAACACAAGCATGGTTTTGGCGTACGACGTAAACTTTGTTTGCTAGTGTGTTGCCGCGCACACACATACTACTAAAGAACTTGGTTTTTTCATCAGTGGCGCCACAAAAATTTCAAGATACGGGGAATAAAAAATAGCGTTATTAATATACGGGCCCTTTGTGGCATAAATATTGGTACGGCGATGGGACTTGGAATCAACCTTAAAGAGAAAAATATGGGTGAAACAAGTAATTTAAAAATTTACAAATTTTGACGTTTTGAGGTTGACTAAAATCAACTAAACACAAAAATCCTCTAGCATCCAGACCTTTTCCAGAGTAAAACCAGACTTGTATAAATGCCATCTATTCATAACAATACTAATAATTATTAATAAACAATAGTAAATTAATATGTTAAAAAAAATTGTGGAAATAAATTAAAACATATTAATAAAAAATTAATTTTAATAATAAAAAAATCGTTAAAATTTATAAAAAATATATTTATTTACTGTTGTTCATTGATAATTATTAATATTTTTATAAATAAATGGCATTTACACGAGTCTGGTTTTACTTGAATTTGCAGTTATGATTCCAGACATTAAGGTTGTTTGTAAAAGACATCGTCGAACCAATATTTGTAGTTTGAGGGGCCCGTATATCGTAACGCTATATCTCATGCCCGGGTACCCGAAATTTTGTTGCGCTTCTGTCTCGAAAACCGGCTTTTAAGTGTGTCCGTGCATATACAGACAGACACTAACACTACTGCTAGCAAGCAAGTACAGTACACATTTACATTATATGCTTGTGTGTGTCACGTCTGTGCGCATCACTTGCCGCGAGAAAGCAAATATTTTTTTTTTTAAAACTTGAATAACTTTTAAAATCCGTGGCAAACATAACTTATTTTTTCAAATTATATTCGTTTTTTTCTTATCTACAATTTGATAGAAAAAAAAAAGTTTTCGAGTAGACAACGAATCTACTATATGCTGTTTAAGAAAAAAAAAATTGTTTCGCACTATTCTCGTGTATAAAAGTTGTCAACTTTGACATTCATTATCTATAAAAAGCCGAGGCAAAAAAAATTGAAATAAATTGTCAAGATAGATAATTATTTCATTTAAAAAATAAGCTTAATTAAAAAAAAATCGAGTAGAAACTCAAATATTTACAAACAACCTTAATTACGACACTGTGTACAAAAAGCTGAAATAAAATTAATATTTTACGTAGGCGAAGCCTATAGTATTGAATTCATACACGTTTTTTTTAAAATGATCATATCTTGTAAAGTAATAAAGTTAGAAGGATCGTATTAGGATCAAATTATTCGTCTATGAAAATACTAAAACCGGGAACTTACTAAAAGTAATTTCAATTGTTAGTTAATTTATGAATAACAAATAACGATCACCGTATAATTTTCAAAGTCAAATAATAAGAAAACTAGGAACAAATCATGGATGCGATTTTTTTCCAGGATATTAGGAATGACTGAATTTATAATAATCGAGTTAAAAATTGTTTTTAATGTCGTTAGAAGATTGTTAATAAACAAAAAAACAAAATTGCTGTTTTTTTTTATTTTGCATAACTCTTTGAAATTTCAACTTACAAGCTTTGTTTATGGCTCAAAATAATTGTCTTTTCGATACCGAGAGCCACCCTCTCTTGATAAAATTTGCTCTGGTCATTTGTTAATTAGATATCAGCAATTGTTTATAACAATCACTATCATCCTTTATGTTACAGTTGAAAAATAGTAACGAAGGAGTGATTTTAGCGATTTTTATCAAAATAGGGTGGCTCTCAGGAATTTAATATCAAATTTTTTGAGCTCAATAAAACTTTTTTATGTTAATTTGTTCAAAAGTTATCCAAAATATAAACAATTACCGATTTTTATTTTAAACATTTTTTCTTCAAAAAAGAGTTTAAAGCGCATGCGTAAAACTTTCTTTGCTGTGGTTATAATTTGCTTGATCGATAAAATAGTTATTTAAATTACCATGTTATTGAAAATAAAAAAAAAACTACCATGGACAAATTTTTATAAATAAAAGTAATAAACAAAATGGTTCTAAAAAAGATTTGTTTAGTTAAAAAAAAAGTAAATTGAACGATTTATTTTTTTTATATTTGTATTGATTTTTTTTTCGAACGAATCTAATAAAATCATTAATTACAAGTGGTATAAATTCAAATTTTTTTCATCTGTATTTTGATTTATGTACATAATTTGACAGGTGAAAAACAGCGCGGAAAAAACAAAAAATATTTAATCATATAATTTAAAATTATTAATAAAAAAAAAACTAAAATGAATTTGGAATAATCAAGAGGAACCACACGGGCTTTCGCCGGAGTTTTGAAAATTTTCAATTTTCAATAGAACGAGTCCGTTACTAAAAATTTTTTGGATTTAATTTTAATTTTAATTCTAAAACAAAATGACAAGGGACAATTTAACAAATTGTTGTATTTTATTTTTACGTTAAATTTACGTCACAAATTCTAATTTAAGTTTTTTTTAGCTGATGTATTTTATGAAAGCAAAAAATCACATCCTATCATCGATAGACGGCATGGCCGCGCGTGTTAAGGCCCGTAGTTGTAATCTGAACGATCCGAGTTCGCGTCCCGCTAGTAGTTAGGTCATTTAAGTTATGTTAGGTATATAAAATCTTATCATTCAACCTTTTTCATCATTAACATTGCTATAGTAAATTAGTTAGCCGATTTACAAAACATCAAATAATAAAAATTAATTTTTTTTTAGAATTACTTGATCCATTTCAGATCAGGAATCCTTTACCTTTCCTGATCAGGTATCCTGGTCAGGTTTCCTGATCCGATTCTGATCAGAATCCTAAAAAAAAGCGTTACATTCTGATCCGTTCCTGAACAGGATTCCTGGTTATATTCTTGTCAGAAATCCTGATCCATTCCTGTTCAGGTATCCTGGCTCTAACCCTACAATCTGGCCAGGTTTCCTGATCCGGTTCTGATCAGAATCCTAAAAAAGAGCGTTACATTCTGATTCGTTCCTGAACAGGATTCCTGATCCGGTTCTGATTTGAAATCAGGTTCCCTGATCCGGTTCTGATCAGAACCTTAACTAAATTTCCACTCGGGATTATTTGCAAAAGTATTAAATAATATGGCAAATAGAAAAATGAATGAAGAAGACAAAAATTGATATCGTCCAGATATTTTACTTTACATAATCTTCCTGATGAAGCACATGATGCAATTAACCTGTTTTCATCAAATTTTGAGGTTGATTCATACAATAAAAAAGTTCTTTCAAGTATGAAAACTGAAGGTACAAAAGTAACAGCAATAGATACAATTACTGGAACAGAAGATGTAAAGATTCTCCGGAAAATAATAAAAAAAATAAATTAAAAACCAAAAAATGAAACATACGGCTTATCATAAAAGATTGATTTATAAATCAATACACGCTATATGATTACAGTGAACATTGATACAGATGATCATTTAGTAAATGGAAGTTTAGGAATCTTGAGAAAAAAAAATTGGAGCAAAAATGAGAAAGGAGAAAGACGGCCTTTACGTTTATGGTTAGAATTCAATGATTCGAAATGTGGGCAAATAGCAAGAAGTAAATGAAAAAAAAATACAAGAATAAATGAAAAAAAAAAACCAGAAACTTAGAAAAAATAACTAAGTTCCCCCGCTGGGAATCGAATCCGGGTCTTTTGCTTTCCGGGCAAACGCCTTGACCACTAGACCACAGGGCTTCTTATTTTTTCTAAGTTTCATCAAGTTAACTCCGACGTCCTTCTATGCGTCAATTCATTTTTTTACTTCAAGTAATCATGAACATCAACTCAAACAACATTAACTCCTCTAGAACCAACAACTTATACTATTCAAAGATCAACAAGAAAACAACCAATAACAGTACGAAGAACTCAATTTCCGATAACACCAGCAGAAGGAATGACATTTCATAAATCACAAGGTTCAACAGAACAAAAAATAGTAGTCCATATAACAAAGTATATTACTGTGACGAAATTATATGTTGGTTGTTCAAGAGTAACACATTTAGAAGAGCTATTCATTGTTAGTGAAGATGGTATATTTAAAGCGTCTAAAACTAGATTAGAAACAGATTCGATTGAAATAGAATTAGCCAGATTACACAGAAACTTGTTAATTCCGGAATTTGTAATGTTTAGTACAATACCAGTTGGTACAATACAAATATTATTTCACAATGTGCAATCATTAAGAAAACCTTTACATGTAGTAAATGTACAAGTTGATAAAAAAGTTACAAAGTTGAAGTAATTTATACATTATCATTTAAACTTGATTAATACGTATTTATTTTGAAACATGAAATAACATATTTTTATTAAAACGAAAAATAAGACAGCAAAGAGACTATCAAGAGGTCTCGTTAGTGTCTTTATCAATAATAATTTTTTTTATTGTAACCAATAATAATAATTTTTATTTAAAAATCATATTTTACACAATATTTATAGTAACATTTATAATAATTATTGATAAAGACATTCTCGAGATCTCTCAAAAGTCTTCCAAATGTCTTGGAAAAAAAATACATATACAGGGTGTATGGAAATTCGCGCATGTGAGATATATTACGATACTGTATCCTAAATTCTATGAAATACGTATTTTTTTTTTTTTGCTCTACGAGATTTATTTGTTAAGATATACGCATTC
This sequence comes from Aphidius gifuensis, assembly GCF_014905175.1. NCBI lineage: Eukaryota > Metazoa > Arthropoda > Insecta > Hymenoptera > Braconidae > Aphidius > Aphidius gifuensis. The sequence goes on along the minus strand of NC_057788.1, from coordinate 19,975,632 downwards.
AAAGTGGACCAATCAGAAATGGGCCTCGTTAACAATTATTATTATTGTTTTAATAAACATGTGCTTGTTTGCGCGCGAAATATGAGCGACAATATCGCTGATATTTTGTTAATAATTTTTCCGAGAGATGTAGCTACTGATAATTTACAATTAACCGTTGAAAAAAAAAAAAAAATTAATTAATTAATTGACAGGTAATTTGATAAATAAAAAAAAAATTGATAAATAAAAAATAATGAGTCGTTAATGGACCAGATTTTCAGGCCATAACCCGGGCCACATGCCAGGACGTTCTCCAGGCTAATAAAAAAATACTGGGACATTTTTCAAGACTAAAATTAATTCAAATAAATAATAAAAATAAGTGTAGTCCTGGATAAAGTCCCAGAACGTAGCCCGGAGAATGTGCCGTCGTATGTTCTGGAAAATGTTCTGGAAAATGTCCTGGTTATAAAATAAAAAGCTACAATTGGAAAAAAATTTAAAATACAAAATTACCTTTAAATAAAATAAAAAAAAAAACTTCCATCAATATTTATAGGTCAACAACAAATTTATAAATACAATATTTATAAATCAACAACAAATTTTTAAGGTTTTTTTTTTAAATTTATTTCTCACACATTTATTATAATAAATAATATTTTTTATTGAATAAACATTTACACAATTTACACTCATAAACATTGTTCAAAGTGGTCACCTTGATTTTCAAGGCACCATCTCGTACGATGAACAACGTCAAGTGAGGCTCGTCGTATCATTGCAGGAGTCAAAGAATCAACAGCAGCTGTTATTAATTCACGTAGCTCATCACCATTATTCACTCTTTCTTGATATACAATAGTTTTCAAATGTCCCCACAGCCAAAAGTCAAGAGGTGTGAGGTCTGGTGATCGTGGTGGGAATTCAACAGGCCCATGCAAACCAATCCAGTGATCATCAAATGTTTCATTCAGGTATTCGGTAACTACCCGAGCTGAATGTGGACCAGCACCATCTTGTTGGTACCATACGTTTTCTCTTATTTCTTCGGGCTGTTGAGCAATCAATGGTGGTAAATCATCACGTAAAATATCAAGATAAATCTCACTTGTTAACCGTGCTTCATCAATGAATCTAATATGCTTGAAAAAAAAATAAAAATAAAAATAAATAAATAATTAATTAATATAATTTTATAATATAATTTACAATATTGTTAATTTATAATATTATTGTATTTTAGTAACCAAGTAACTAACTAACCACTGACTCGTTGATGATCGCAGCCCAAACGTTTACACTGAACCTATTTTGAAAAGATTTTTCAACGACTTGACGAGGATTTTCATGTGACCAAGTATGCCTATTGTGGAGGTTGAGTACGGGGTTTTGGTTGAAGGTTGATTCGTCAGTCCAAATGATTGATCTGTAAAAATCATCTGGAGCTTCATCATATCGGTCGTCATACCAAGTTGAAAATCGTACGCGTCGTCCAAGGTCTCTTGCATTCAAGTTTTGAACCTTTGTGAAATAATAAGGATGCTGACCATCTTCCTTCAGTGTTTCGAAAATCTTTGAATGCGAGAGACCTAAATGAAGACCAGCTTGCCTAGTACTCGTAGTAGGATTATTTTCAATATGTCGTAAAATCCGGTCTTCATTGATCACTCGTGGACGACCTGCATTGATCCTCCTTGCAGGCAACAAAACTCCATCATTTCTCATCCTATCTCTCAAATTGACAAATACATTTCGATCTGGTAATCTAACACGTCGACCTCTGTATGTCTGACGGTATGCTCGGGCCGCAAGACCTTCATTGTTCTGTTTTTCACCAAGAATTCGTATCATATCATTATACTCTCCTAGAGAATAGGCCATGTCTGAACAAACTGCTGAATAATAATATAAATAATATCAATAATATAAAGAAGTAATAGAAATATAATATAAATAATTATTTATTATTTATTTCACCATAGACTTTATTATAAATTTAAATGAATAAAGTGATAGATTTAAATATTTTAAAAATTTATTATGAATGGTATCCATACACTAATATTATAAATAAATTATTCCGATAATATTTATAATTATTATCAAATGGAAAAATAATTTTACTTACTCTATTTATCTGCTTACGGACTTTAACCTGATCACCATCAATTAGTAATAAAGATGCGTATTTGTTTCAATAAAAAAAAAGAAGGAATAAAAAAATGAAAACATAATTGACTAATTTCTCGTCAATGACGTTTTGTAAACATAGATTAATTTAAAACTCACTATGAATTTTGTTAACATTGGAAATTAGAATATTACCAAGACATTCATTAATTTCAATAAATAATTGATATAATATAAATAATAATGATAAATAATTTGACCTTTTTTAATTGCCAATTTGTTTTTCATTTAATATTAGCAAATTTTGTTATTGTTAAAAAATAGATTAATAAAGAGACAAGGCTTCAACTCTGTCAGATGTGTACTTTTACTGATATGTGCATTTTTTTGCATATTTTTTTTTCACTATTAAGTTTAAATGAAAATTAAAATTTTTAACTCAATAAATTTCTCTAATATTTTATCTTACTTTTTTTCTTTCTCAATTATTTTTTTAAGCTTTATATTTTCATTTTTAACTTCATCAAATGATATACTAAGTTCATCAAGATGACGTTCAAGAACTTCAACCTGTTAAAATATTAAATTTTCAATTTATTTTTATTCAAACAGAATATAAATATTTGAAAATACATATTTTTGATTATGTTGATTCATTTGGTGTATTTTTAATAATGAAGAATTTGAATCACAATTAAATATCAGTTGAAATTGTAAATCTAAAAAAAAAAAAAATAATGAAATTTAAAAAAAACAATTTCAATTATTTTTGAAATAATAATACGACCTCTATTTTGTTGACAAAGTGACTCAACTTCTTGATGTAAAGCTGTCAAGTTTAACTTTTGTTGAACTTTTCTTATTGTGTTAAAATTTTGTTCAAGCTGATTAACTCGATCTTTTTTAACTACTTGATGTGATCTTGCCTGAACTAATGATGATGATGATAAACTTTGTAGTAATTCTGTTGAATTTTTACTTGATTTTCTTCTCTAAATAAACATAAATCAATTTATTATGAATTGCCTTTAGAAAAAAAGAAAATTGACTAATTACAGACATCTGAATAGATGTAAGACTTTTCCAGCTTGGTATTGGCTCAACTTTTGTCCATGTTTTAGCTCTGACAAATTCTACAAGTGAATCTTTGTCTCTTGGACTTTTGTACTGACGAAATAAACCATCTGTGACACTGAAATAAAATAAAATTTTCAAATGATTATTTTAATTATCCTATAATTCTCATATATTTTTTATGACTTACTGGTATATTGTGGGAAGTGCAGTGACATCAACTTTACCAACATAAATACCAAGATCTTTTTTTATGTCTCCAAGATAATTCCACGTTGGATTTAAATCTTTACATGCTGGACACCATGGTGCATAACTGTTTGAAAATAATTATACATCAATTAAAAGAATAATTAAATTAATAATAAATTAATATATAATTTTTTTAAAATGTAAAAATAAAATATGTTAATCATATGACTTACCTGATAATGAGTTGAATCAACTGATGGAAGTTTCATAAAACATTTTGGGGTAACACTCAATTGATTATTATCCTCCTTTGGTAAACTGTTAAATTATAAAATTTATTTATAAATTAAATTATAAATAAATAAATAAATACAAACTTTGACAATTTCTATGATGAGTAATTCGACCAAGTTGTTTTAGGTCGACAAATTTATTTGAGCTGAATAATTACCTATATAAAGACATTTACGCGATGCATTTAAATTTGTCTTTTTTGTCAGCGAGACTTTCAAAAATTTTTATCTCAAGTCTCGGATCGTGCCACAAACGAGACTTGACTAAAAGAAGCTTGCGAGATCTCTAAGATATCTTGGAGAGACATCATCATTTTGACGCGGGAATAGTACTAGCATCTGATGTATTAATATTCACTGAAACTTGAAGTAATATAAATAATGATACAAGAATAAATCAATTCCCTCCAAAATATATAATAAACGGACCGAATCATATGAAATCAAATCCGGGTCAGGGATCAGTCGTATATACATATAAATAATATAGATGATCAAAAAAATAATAGCTCAGAAAAAATAATTCATATTTATAATATAAATAATAGCCATTTTGAATGTATTAAATTCCATTATCAGAATATTCAAATACTTTCCATATATAAATCACCAAAATATCCAGTAAAATTACTTGTGGAAAACTTGTAATCAAAAATTGATTTTGACATGAATACTATCATTGTTCGAGATTTCAACATTGATTTTCGAGAAAAAAAAATTAATGACATAAAAGTATTTTTTGAAGAAAAAAAATTAAAACAAATATTGGATCAAACAAAATCAACAACTAAAAAATATACTCAAATAGATCAAGTTTTCTCAAATGTTACTTTAGAATCACATATCATACCTTGTTTTTTCAGTTATCACGATCAAATTTGTATCAGAATAACTAAATTATGATAAGAATATGATTTCCAATTTTTTCTCATGTTTATTTACTGTAAAATATTACGAATGATTTTTATTTTTCATAATATTTATTGGTGTTAAATTTTTTTTCAGTTTCCTTGATTGAAAATCGCAATCTGTTGAATTTATGAAGATGATAGAGATTGTAAGTATTTTGTCTTATTAATCATAATAGTTTGATTTTATCAATTGATTGTTATTTAATTTGTTCATAACAGATTGCAAGATTTATATATCAATTTTCATTATATCGTCGATAATATTTATGGCCATCTACAATAAAACCCGTAAATCATCATCGATTCGGACTTTACCAATGTCTTCTTGCCACAGTCCGTTAAATATTACCGTTCAATTTTATTTACAAATTTCATTTTTTTTATGTTTTTAGGTGTTTGTCATCGAAAATTTTTTAATTAAGCTGAAACTTCAATATTTGAAATATTCAATAACCGAAAACTGACTTTTGAATGCTCTATAAACCATCTGTGTTCAAATTGTTCAGCGTTACGTGCACAAAGATGTCGGGCATATCATCTCACAGTGGTTAATTCCAAAGGAGAACCAACGATTAATGATAATGGCATTCATTATTATGAGTTGGTTCTAAATTATTTATCCACATTGAAAAACTTCCCTCAATGGGATTGGTTGTTACGTAAAACAGCGTATCATTCAGTTTTTGCATAAGAACATGACTTGCGCTATGAATACGAAAAAAATTACCAACTCAAAGAGGATTACGGTCATTCAATGTGGAAAAGAAATTGAAAAATTTGGAGTTTAACCACAGATGAATACGTAATGACATCGACATTCCGATTAATCAAGATTCCTCAAATTAGAAACTTTTTTTTCAGTGTAGCATTTCGCATTTTAGTATCAATGACAAAAAATAACGATATGGAAAATTTGGATGTAATGCCTTTTATTTTGCCATATAGTTGGAAGATGAATTTCAAATTTTCTAAAGTACGTGGCCTCAAAAAAGAAAGTTTCTTTTTTGATAGTCGGAATATTGATTATCAACATCTTCATTCTTTAATGGAATCAATGAAAGCATGGTCACGAGAAGTAAATTTTACAAATTCATTTTATAGTATAATAATGTCATCTTATAAATTTCTATATTTATTTTACACCTTTACAAAAAGTATGGTAATCAAAGATGTCATATGTACATTATACAGACGTTTTAATTTAACAACAACAATATATAAAGTAGAAGAAAGAATCAAGAAAAAAGTTTGAACGATTTAAAATTTTGTATTTTTTACGTTTAAACATAATAAAAAATAGTAAACACACAAAATTTTATCATTAATAATCATTATTTAAATTGACTGTCAGATTGAATTTTATTATTTTATCACAGAGAACAATTCAATAATGTTCATTCATCCATAATAAGAAAAATAAGGAAACAAATAGAATAAGAAATTACCTCCTCACTCTCTGAGCATGATGCACTGCTGCCACTCGAGTCATGAAGGTTAATTATTTCTGATAGTGGTGTAGTGACTTTTCTTTTGGTTATTTTTAAATTATCAATATTTTTTTAGGAGAAATGAAATAAAAATACCAGTATTTAATTCTCCAGTAGCCCCATTGGATGTGTTTTTCCTGGATTTCAATTCTGCTATCAAAGACTTTATATATTTGACAATAATTTCGGTTTCTGTAAATAAATAATCAAAAATTAAATAGAAAAATAATTAAAAAAAAAAATATATACGAAATAAATAATAAAAACTCAGTAACTAAGTAGAGAAAAAACATGCGAAGATTCAGGTGCCCCATTTAGTATTTTTATTTCTGGCTGCTGTGAAGAACCAAGTAGTTCATTAAATAAAGCTAATTCTGGCTCAATGTGACTGATATGGTTTATCTGAATCCGGCTCAATCTGGCTGAATCTGGCACATTTGAAAAACTAGAGGCTTCATATGAAGATCCAGGGGCTTCATTGTATTTATTCAAATCTGGCTGGTACGAATAATCACGTACATCTTCTAAAAGTTGAAGTTCTGAAGCGTCTTCAGAGTCAGATGAATCATAATCAACTATATTATTTTTAATGTTTATAATTGATGAACCTATAGGATTTACTGGTGGCTTGTACAAGTTATCTTTTTTTTTTTCTCCATCTGTTTTCTTATCATCAGGTTTCATCGGCTCATCCTTCTCAAGATTTATTTTTTCTGAATAAAAAAAAAAAATGATCTATCAAAAATAAAGAAAAATGAAATGATAGCTATATTTTGTTGGTGTATTTTTACTCACTAGTAACATTATTTTGTTCTTTAACTCTACTACTGAATTTCAATACTATATCATCACTTTTTTTTCTAAATAAAAGAAAACAAATTCCTTGAAACTAGTAAATAAGAAAAATAATGAATGAATTATTACTTTATTATCAATTTTTCTATTAAGTTTCAAAGCTGACTTGATTTTTTTTTTTTTTTTATAATAATGTCATGAATAATCAAATTCGATTGATATCTCAACATTTTTCATTCAAAATGAAAACCAAAATAGATAAATTAGAAATCGATGACAATAAATAATTATTGTACCCGGTGAAAATAATTTTGACAAAATTTAACAAAAATTATTGTCAAATTTAGTCGAAATTTGTCAAAATTTGGAAAAATTTTGAGAGGAAATTGGGACTCCTAAATTTACGATAATCACGAACAAACTAATTTTGGCAAAATTTGACAAAATTATTTGACAAACTTTGTCAAATTAAGGGCAATTTTGTCAATTAATTTTGCTAAAATTTTATTTGAATTGAAAAAAAAAAAAAACCTAGTTATGTTGTCTGCATTATTATATTATGTACGCAATTTCCGACAGTTATATATCATTTGAATAAGTTTAACACATGCTCTATAGAAATCTGTCTATCTGTTCAATATCACCATATGAGTGATGGATATGTTTTTCTTCATATACTAACAGAACATTACATGCCTGCATGCGAGAAACATTCATCAATATATTATTTTCTATTTTCTACTAATTAATTAATATCATCGGTGTAACAAAAATTTGGCAAAGTTTGAGAATATTCGTCTAATTTTGACGAATTTTTTCGTCGAATGTATTCGAAATTTTTCAAAAAAAATAAATTATTTTAATTGACAAATTTTGTCAAATGTTTCCAAAATTTATCAAGAGAAAAAATTTTTTAAAATTGACAAAATTTGACAAGTATAGACAAAAAAAATTTGACAAAATTTGCCAATGTTTGCCAAAAATTGGAGATTTTGGCAAACTTTAACTAATTTTGGCAAATTTTGTCGAAATTATTCTCACCGGGGTACTGACCAGTTGAATTTTTATTTTTTTCAATTTTGCTGTTGACTTTTGATTCTGGGTCAATGTTATTCTTGTCTGAACAGATTTGATTATTATCTTTTATAATAAGTTCTGTTGATACATTTTTAGTCACTGATCCTTCAAAATAGTATATTTCGTTACAAGTGCCCACTCAGAGAGTGTTGTGAGCGGGCTCTCTGATTGGGCATGTAACGAACTATATTATTTACAAGGGCGTGGAACAATGTGTGAATTTCAAAGCGCAAGAGGGGTAGTGCGCTTTTAGAAATTCACACATTATTACTGTCTAGTAACATAAAATATGGTTCGTTACATGTGCCCAATCAGAGAAACCCGCTCTACTCATTGGAGGAAACACTCGCCAAGGCTCGTGCTTGCCCCTCCAAATTCGTTGAGAGCACACTCTCTGAGTGGGCACTTGTAACGAAATATACTATTATGTTACTAGGGACAGTGGTAATAATGTGTGAATTTCTAAAAAGCGCACTACCCCTCTTACGCTTTGGAAATTCACACATTATTCCCACTGCCCTTGTAACATAAATGCATTTAAGTTTCATTTTAGGCTCATCCACATTTTTTTGTATCTTTTGTTCAGTTGCTAACAATTTTTTTCTTTTGACCTGCATTTACGTTGTCGTTTTTGACAGAAGACCAAATCTGTTATAAAGCAAAACGTAATATTGTCTAAAATTTGGACATTTTTGTTTTTAGGAAAACGAAATCTGTTATAAAGCAAGACGACAATGTCTAGAATTTAGACATTCTTGTAATTAATAAAACCAAACGTGTTACAAAGCAAGACGTAACAGTGTCTAGAATTTGGACAATTTTGTTTTTTAAGTAACAAAATCTGTTACAAAGCAAAACGACCGTGTCTAGATATTAGACATTTTTGTAATTAATAAAAACAAACTTGTTACGAAGCAAGACGAAAGTGTCTTAAATTTAGATACTTTCTATTTTTTTCAAGACGTTTATATTTATTGATTAAGAAAAAAAAATATTAATTTAATTCCTACAATTGTTTTAAATGGAGGATATGATTGGTATAAAATAAATCTTTTTTCACTTTATTTGATGTTTCTAATACTCGAATCGAGATTTTTTTTTTCTTTTAACCAAACTGTCTTTTACTTCTTTTGAATGTTTTTATTTCCTAGACAAAAATTTCTATTTATCAGAATTTTTGGTTATAAATTCAACAAAAAATTTTAACAGTGTACGTTTATATTATTCATTTATTGGCAGTTAAAATAAAATAAATTGAAATGAATTTTCACATGATAATAATTGAAACGCTGATGTAAATTTGTTTCAGTAATTGCGTAAGTATTCCCTCATATTGAGCTGATGTAACTGAATCATTATTGTAAATTTATATTTTTTAATGTGATCAAAAACGAGTTTTTAAGTTATAAAAATTAATAATTGTATTGAATGTAAGTAGTGTTATTGATTATGATCTGGCAGTTTTTTTTTACTACGTATAAATTGCGACATTTTCAATTATTTCTTGAATTTATATTACACTTTTTTTTTTTAATTAAGAAAATCAGGTATCAAAATAAGCCAGTACATAAGGATTAAAAACAACGTGTCAATTTGTTATTTAACTTGAATTAAAAAAAATCGGTTTTGTTTTTTTTCTCGAAAAATGGCATGTACTTCAGTAATTTGCTTTTTTTTACCAAAATTTTTAAAATAATGAAAAAACTTTTAAAATATATAAATATTATACATGACAATGAAGAAACTTTTTGATGTCAAGGAAAAAACTGTCAGCGAGTTTTTACACAATTATTTAAGACGTTTAAAAAACATTGTATTAATTTTCATTTTGAGAAAAATACCAACTCAAGTGTTTTAGAAGAGACTGGAAATTTCAATATTGAAAATACGAATGATTTTTGTATGGAAATTGATAATAGTGAAGATACTGAAAAAATTGAATAGGACAGAGAAAAAGCTGTCGGTGATGTTAATTATCATAAATCAAATTTAAAAGAAGAAATACTTCTTTTTGTTGATAAATTATATGACAATGAATTGTTGCCTCGAGTCGAAGTCACTGAACTTATCGATGATGTGAATAAACTGATAAAACTTGTTGATGATTTATACACAATTTTTTTTTTTTTCAATAGTTCAGACTTAATTACATGCGTCAAAAATATGTATTTCTTTCTTGAATTATTAGTGTCATATCTACATTAATATACTTACAATTATAGTGACAATTTCGAACACTTGACTCTTTTTTGTAGAAAAAACTTTGTTTTTTTTTTTTTTGTTGTGATATCACATTTTTTTGTGAAGTTATTTGATCATATCAAATTGAATAGATCCAGCCTCAAAATTATCATTTTGTAACTTAAGTCAAATTTGACACATTTACGCATTTGTTTTGAGTTGATCGACACGTACTTCACAAAAAGTTGTTTCCAAAAAAACAAAAGAATCGCTTGATATTAATAAAATATAGAAAAGTAAAGAGAGAGATATAGCGAGTAATAAGAAAGTATGAGAGAGATAAAAAATTTCGGTCCTCAAACGTAAAAACGCACAGTCGAAAAATTCATTTAATTATTAAAAATAAAATAAACGATTAAATAATTTGGTTTTTTTTTATAGCAAAGCTTGATACAATAGAATTTTAAATTATAAAAATCATTCATTTTTATCGTCATTATCATATTTTAAATAAATTTTTAAAAATCAGCGAAGGATGAGGTTACCTCTATTTGATGTATATTAGGCTCGGTAGTGTTTTTGCGCTTTCATTTTTTTTTTTTTTTTTTTTCGGTATTATTATTTTTTTTCTCACACTTGACACGAGGCACTACCATGCCTCTCATTTACAACTACCAGTACAAGTCTCATGAAAATTACCAGACATTGGTATAGCACCTGGTCCTATTTCAAATTTTACTGATTTAGGATTACCAGTACATTTATCAGATGTTTTTTATAATATTTCAGTGTCATTAATTGTCTCTTGAAATCCTATACAATCTAAAATACGATCTTTACTATCTATACGTTCACGTAGTACCAAATTTTATCCACATATTATTTATTGTTGTTTGGTATTGTGATTATGATGTTGTTGTCGTATAATGTCATGCACCTTAATAACCACTATTTTAAATACTCATTATTTGATCAAAAATAACATAATAAATTATAAATTGTATATAATAAAAGTTTTAATTTTTATATTTACCTTTGTCTCTTGAATCTTTCATGAAACTAAAATTTTGAAACAAATTTTAAACAAATTTTTTCGTATCGTTGTCAAGGGAATAAATAAATAAAACAAGATAAAAAATAATTTAAAATTACTTACCTTCATACCGTTACTTTCGTTGCATCCATCTTTTGTTTTTTTTTTTTACTGCCCATTCTAAAGAAGTTTCACTTCTTTCAATAGTATTTCATGCATTAGACAAAAATACTACGAAGTATGGTACAATTTTTGACCAATTTATTAATGAATTATGAAGATTGAATAAAGAAGGTATTTTGTATTTCTATTCTATGCATTAAAATATTTGTAATAAAATTATAATTGAATAGTTATTAAATAAATAATGAAAAATTGTAGATAATTGAAAAAAAATTTAATAAATTTATACTTCCCCATAAATCAAATTAAAAAAATTAATCGTTTTTTAATATATATTGTACTAATGGAATTTTTCATATGCAGTATATGAGAATTTCATATACAGCCCGAGAAGAAAAATTTGTGAAAAATACGTATTTTTTCCGTCTTCCATTTGAGGGTGCCATTGTTCACTGAGAGAGCCGTAAAGCTCATACGTTTTTTAACAACAGCTCTATCGTGTCTACTTTGAGGCTCTCTCTTTTTAAAAAGTTCTAACAAAAGTTGTCAAGTATTTTTTCCGTCTTCCATTTGAGGGTGCCATTGTTCACTGAGAGAGCCGTAAAGCTCATACGTTTTTTAACAACAGCTCTATCGTGTCTACTTTGAGGCTCTCTCTTTTTAAAAAGTTCTAACAAAAGTTGTCAAAAAAATTCTCAAAAAAGTTCTCAAAAAAAGTTCTAAAATAAATTCTCAAAAAAGTTCTCAAAAAAATTTTCACAAAAGTTCTCAAAAAAAAATATCAAAAAAAGTTCAGTAAAAAAAATAAAAATAAAGTTCTAAATATATTTTTAAAAAGAACTTTTTTCAGAATTAAAAATATCAAAAATATAAAATTAACACTTGAGTGTTAAAAGGGTGTTATATTTCAAAACTTTATTCAGTACTTTAAATTAAATTAAATGCATAATTTTATTGTGAAAATAAAATAAAAGTTTAAAGTGAATAAATAATTTATTTCAGTGAGGCTCAGTTGAAACAAAAAACAAAGTCGACACGAAATCAATATATCGAGTATCCCTGTTGTAGACTCTAACTTAATAACCTCGATATAACGATACATTTTTTCGATTTTTTTAATTAAAATTCTAACCGCGAATTGATACGGCATCCAAATTTGACTGAACTCTTTGGCCCTGATAAGTTATATCAATAGAAGCAATAATAAAAAAAAAAAGTAACAAATTATGGCATAACAATTTCTAATAGTTATTGTTTAAACAATTTAAAATCACTCTCAAAATTATTTGGTCGATGACAAGTAGTTCCATGGTCGATGGTCAACTGGTAATTGTCACTGCAATCTAAATGAATAACTAAGTTTTTCTGCTCAAAATTTACACAAGTCCGATTTTTTTTGGACTTGTCAAATTTTGTTTAACCAATCTATCCACTTATTCTACATGATTTTTTTGAAAAGAAGCAGTGGAGCTTCGAAGATCTAAAGAGCCTCTGTGTAGCTACTGGTAGCTTAGAAGAAAAACTGGATTTGCGAAAGAGATATGAACGTATTTATAGGTATACAATGAACGTATGTATTTACATCTCACGCTTGGAACTTGGAAGACGCGTGTAGCTGTAAGAGAGCCTGTAAGAGACGCTCGAAGTTCATGAGAGCTCTATAAGAGCCACAAATTTGTCGAACTAGTATATGAGAATTTCATATATAGTATATAAATTTTTCATATACTCGCTTCGAGCTGAAAAATTCCGAGTATATGATTTTTTCATATGATTTTATTGTTCATGAACAATTGAAATTTATAGTCCACTCAAGCCACACAGTTGCGATCGAAATTTCTGTCTCTCTTATATTTTTTCTCGCTCTCTTATATTTCTGTATTTGGCATCTTTTTCAATTGCCTCTTAGCTGCAGAACATTTTCCCATTTCGTTGTTGGAATCCATCATTTTCATACATCTGCCGGCTCAGATTCCAACATTTGTTATTTCCAATTGCACTTTTTCTAAGAAAAAATTTTCTTTGCAATATAATTCAATGCACAGCCATTTTTTTTAAGATAAATAATTGCGTCGACGCGTGCGCTAATGTCGATCACGTTTAGAAAGTCTCAGTTTCTTGGATCTTCAAGATGGTGGACATCAGTGCTTATCTGAATTGCTGGGCTGAATCGCCACCATCTTGAAGATCCAAAAAAATGAGAGTTTCTAAACGGACCACAGGGCAGCGTTCGATAGCTGGCCGAGGCCAAACATCCGGCCAATTCCTCATTATGGTTTATTTCATATGTTTATAGTGTCAGCACTGCTACATTATATATAATTTCAAATATTTAAATGGGATTTCCTCATAGCGAGTTTTCGATTTATCAAGTTGTCTTTCTGTTGGCCCAGGCCAAGGCCCTCGGCCAGCTATCGAACGCTCCCCAGGTGTTTCCTTTCGGTAGTGTATTTTTTTCCAATTCTTTTATGAGCATGCGCCGTTAAATGCGCAGTCAGCAAAAGGTCAGTGAGAATCACTTGTTCGACGCCATTGTATTCGACACAAGTTTCCATAATATGCGCATGTGTATGATCATGCGCATCGAAGTGAAGAGAAATAAACCACCGACAGAAAAAGATTAAGCAAGCACTAACCGCGAGTTTCAACCAAAATAAATAAATAACATACGAAGATACTCCATTACAAACGTGTTAAGACAACCCAATGTTAATCTTATTTGTTTATTATAAGACTCTACTGAGTTGTTTCTGCACTCCATTTTTTTGCAATATTCTAGGAAACGGAATCAAGATGCAAATCAAACCTGTACGAAGAGAAATCCAGCAAATATTACTGTAGTAATATAGTAATAATCATGGCCAATATTTCAGCGATTAATTCCCACTTACTAATAATTATTATACATATATTTAAATATTTGAAGTCTTGAGTTAATGATATACTTTATGACACTTTTGAGATTAGGCAATCCACCTGTTAGTTTTTTCAAATTTTCTATAATAAATTTGTAGATATCTGTTTCGGCCCCACTGCAGAGCGCATATGCTAAAGGAATCGTTTTACCCTAAAAAAAAAAAAAAAAAAAAAAAAAGATAGTCAAGTTCCCCAAGGTGCACCCTAAGTGTTCCGTAGGATTTTTTATTTTTTTTTCTTACATTTACAAATTTTCAGATATTTTTAATAATTATTTACTGAGTTATTAATTTAACAACAAATTGCGAGCTGCCGTTAGGGCTATGTATGCGTGATCGTCAGCCCCCTCTCTCGCGAACGCGTATGTTCGCGCGTTTGTATATCCATAAAAATACAAACAGTATACGCGCAATTTGTTGTTAAATTAATAACTCAGTAAATAATTATTAAAAATATCTGAAAATTTGTGAAAAACTTCTTGATATACTGCTCAACAATATTGCCACTGACAAGTTACTCAATTTTTGAATTTCTCTGACTCTTTTTTCATTCAAAATTAGACAAATTGAATTTTTCCTCGACATTCAATAATCATAATAAAAATTAAACAATATGAATAAATGAGTTTTTTTATTATACTGTTGCAATCGGTAGCTTATAATGAAGATACAGTCAAAATTTCAAGTCGATTTATTACTTTTTAAAGAAGTTGTCTCGAGTTACATGATTAAAAAATAGTACATTGCTTTACTAGGGTGTAAGGCTGATGATACTATAAACGATTTTGAGCAAAGCGAGGCGCATGCGCAGTATTTGCTGAGACGGTGGAGATGATTTCAGCGGCCGAGACATCATTTTCCACCGTTGAGGCAACGTTGTGCATGTGACGAGCAAAGCCCCTCAATATCGGGCTCTAGTGTGAAACCCCTGGTGAATTAAAATAAAAAATTAATATGATTAAAAAAAAAAAAAAAATTAATATGATTTAAATGAACAAAATTAATATTTTAAACAAACAAAATTAATATGATTTAAATAAACAAAATTAATATGATTTAAAAAAAAAAAATTAATATGATTAAAAAAAAAAAAAAAATTAATATGATTTAAATGAACAAAATTAATATTTTAAACAAACAAAATTAATATGATTTAAATAAACAAAATTAATATGATTTAAATAAACAAAATTAATATGATTCAAATAAACAAAATGATATGATTAAACAAAAGAAAATTAATATGATCACAAAAAATAAAATTAACATGAATACAAAAAATAAAATTGATATTAATAAATAACAATATTGCTTTGAATAAATAAGAATAACAAATAAATCAGATGGCCTCAATAAAAAAAAAAAATAATAGTATCCTACATTTATAAAATATCTATCTATTTTGATATATCTCAACAATTTATTAAATGTTTTTTTTAAATTCATGTATGCTTTTATATATATAAACTCTTTTGATTTTTTGGCATTAGTTTCACTGTCACATATGACATTATTTCATTCATTAAAACAATTTTTGCAATTTTATTTAATTCTTTTTGTTAATATGATATATTATAATTATTAATTTTTTGTTGAAATAAGATTGTATTTTTGTTGTTAAACTGTCTCAAGCTGTCATTTTATATTTAGACAGAATGTATACAGCTTCATGGTTATGTTTAGTTATGTTCAGCATGTTTAGTCGTCAGAGGGCTGCACCAGTTTATCTCAAAAAAAAAAATCACAACCGCCACACAATGTTTAGTTGTGTTGGTGGTTTCCTATTAAAAAATCAGGGGAAATAACTGTAGTTTTCATCTTCAAGCATTATTTCAGCAAAACAATGTGTAATGAAAACTACACATTATTTTATTAATGTGTATATTGAAAACTTGGAACATGAAAAATTTTTTAATTCATTTTTAAGTACGAATGCCAAAAAAGTATTTTTGTCAAAAAAAAAAATTTCGTTTTTATTTTTTATCCAATAAACTAATTATCATATAAAAAAGTTTATTTGGAGAAAAACATGTATTTTTTAATTGAACTGACGAACGTTTAGATTATTTTTTTTTCAATTTTTCAATTATTTTCTGCTATTTTCCACCCACAGCAAATGATATAGCATTTTCTTGACTCCCGAGCGCTCGACGTGTTATTGCATCCAGACTCTCAATTTATATATTCAATGTTTGAAAAGAATTTGAATAAAATCAGCCGTTTCTGTGTAAAAAATCACATGTTTAAGGTTAGGATTGTTATAACGTTTATATAGTTGGTTTCTATGAAACTAAAAGTAATAAAAATGTAATGTCATTAACTTATATTAATAGAAGTAATAAAAAAAAAAAGATAGCAAGTTCCATGCACCCTAAGTGTTCCGTAGATTTTATTTTTTCTTGATTTCTCCAGTTTTGACACTACATATCGTCAAATAAAAAAAAAAATAAACGACCGAAAAATTATTGATCGGTCAATATTTGGAATTGGGCCATGTCCAAAAATGGGCATATTGAATCTAATAAGGCCCAAAGAGTAAAAAAAAATATCATGTCTGTTTTTGGAAAAAAAAAAACCGAAAGTGATTTCAAGATCGACTAATTCGGTTCAGTGAAGAAAAATATCGCGATAAAACAGTTTGTGACACTACATATCGTTGAATAAAAAAAAAAATAAACGACCGAAAAATTTGAAAAAAATATTGTAGAGTCTACAGATGGTGCGTCGTCCCTTAAAACATTGCCGGAATTGATCGGTCAAAATTTGGAATTGGGCCATGTCCAAAAATGGGCATATTGAAACGTATTAAAAGTGCAAAAATATCATGTCTGTTTTGAAAAAAAAACCTAAATTTGTTTTAACATTGAATACCGGTTCAGCGGTTCAAAAATATCGCGAAAATATTTGTGACACTACATATCGTTGAATAAAAAAAAAAATAAACGACCGAAAAATTTGAAAAAAATATCGTAGAGTCAACAGATGAAGCGTCGTCGATTAAAACATTACCGGAATTGATCCGTCAATATTTGGAATTGGGCCATGTCCAAAAATGGGCATATTAAATCCATTAAGGCCCCAAAATTGGAAATAAATATGACCATTGCTTTTGGCCAAAAAAAATAAAGAAAATGAGCATCTCACAAGCCAATTCGATTCAGGACTTCTCGTTTTATCTCAAAATAACAAAAAGTCACAGAAAAGCGAAAACATAAGTGTCCTACGGAACACTAATAATTAGAGTCGGTTCTCATTCAAAACTTTATATCAGGGGTCCGTTCAAAAACTCTCATTTTTTGCGGATCTTCAAGATGGTGGTGATTCAGCCCAACAATTAAGATAGGGCTCAAACTCACGACAAGCAACATTTCGTTTGTAAACAGGCCGACATAATTCTGAGGGAACTTAGGGATTTTTTAATTCATTTTTTTTTTCTTTTCAGCTAAAGTTTTATTGTGATTGTGTTCAAAATTATAGTTCACTCGTTTAAAATATTCTCCAGTTGAATTAGCTATCAGAGAGAGCTTGGCTCCACATCCTGTCATATATATACTGAAAATTATAATTCAATATTATGAGTACCATAAATTGAACTGACGAACGTTTAGATTATTTATTTATTCATATTTATATACCAATTATTTCTGCTATTGCTGCCACGGAGATAGCAATGAAAAGAAACTTGATATACACCCGGTTCTTCTGGCAGTGGATCTTTTCCAATTTTTACCAGATCTCGGTTGCGTTGCTGTATCTTGGCAGTCCGGTCTGATTTGTAGTCGAATTCGTCATATTTTTGTATTTTTTTCTTATATTTGTTTATTGTTTTAAAAGTAGTTCTAAGTTCAGTCGGCATCCTGTTATTGGTTATTAGATTGTTTATATTGTTACTGTTTATATTGTTCCTTAGATTGTTTATTATGTTCTTATATTTGGTATATCATTTTTATTAACAGCAGTGAATACACAATGTAATGATCACGGTTATAATGAAAATAAATAAAGATTTAGAAATGCCCGGGTCTTAAGAAGAGTATCCACGAAGCAAGTGTGACATGCATAGTAAAGCCCGGTCTCCACTGATCATTGTTTTTACTGATTTCTCCGGATTTCTAAATAATTGAGACTTCCGAAAATATTTACGGAGTAGCTTACGGCTGAAGAATTGTTGTTGGCAAAAAAATTATGTGGTAAGCAACATTAATTCCTTAGCTGCATCTTTTCCTTAACTACTGCTTTTCCCTAAACATTATTTTTTTTCAAATTTATTACATGTATTTTATTTATTGAATAAGTAACAGTATCAAAGACAAGCAGTAGCTAAGAAAAAGAATGGCCTGCCATCTATCTTGATTACAAAATATAAACATAATTGGGTAAGGTTATGTAGTTGCTCCTTCGTATTTTCCGTCTATTTTATGGTTGAATTTCAAAACAGCAATAGTTCAGTATTATTTGTTTTATCATTGCATTTGTTTTATCTATTATTATAAAATTATTATAAGAAAAAATAGTCAATTACAATCGTATGTTGATGTGCAATTTATGTTATTGTTAATTGAATTTTTTTGTTGTTAAAAATTTAAAGTTGTTTGTTATTAATAATTACTACTCTAGTTTAATAAGGCGTAGATATATGATGTACATAATTTGTAATTTGATTTGTAAATTTGTAAATTTGTAACTTGATTTATATGAACTGAAAATGAGTTTACCATTAATATAAATTGCTCTTCAGTGTATATATAGTGTAATGATAATAGTAATAGTGCAAATAGTATGTACAGTGTTTAATTTAATAGAATTTTCAAAATAGTCTACAATAAAATAAGTCCAACTTTTAAAACAGATTAGTGGAATTAAAAGAGGAAATGGAAAAGGTTATAAATTTAGAGATAAAATATATACGTTGAGAAATGATATAATGAAATCGTTAACATTCAGATGTCGGGATAGATCTTGTCAATTAAGTTGGATTTTATTGATTAAACAATTATACAGAGTCACAGTTGTGAGTTGGACGCCAGTGACTCACTAAAATCAATTGCCAAAGTAAATACCTTTTTAACAGCAACAACTATTGCGAAAAATACGGAAAATCAGTAAGTACTTATCATAATTGTTCCAAATTAATTATTGTTTTCATGTATTTTTTTGTGTATTTACATTTTTTTATATTTATAACTAGTAGGCCAGACCCGGTGTTGCCGGGGTAATGCTTATGTCAATATGTTTTTTCTTTTTTTTTTTTTTATTATCATTATTTTCGTTCTGAGCATAAGAAACACAAATATCCAAACCAAAGAAACATTTCATATATACAAATACAAATATGAAGTATACTAGAAAAACCTAAAAAACCGATTTTTTAAATTTCTGAATAGTTGGTCAGCGGAGTTGGCCAAAAAATCTGAAAACCTAAAAACCTAAAAAACAAATTTTTTAAATTGCTGAATAAATGGTCCGCGGAGTTGGCTAAAAAACCTAAAAACCTAAAAAGCCGATTTTTTAAATTGCTGAATAGATGGTCAGCGGAGTTGGCTAAAAAACCTAAAAACCTAAAAAAATGGTTTTTTAAATTGCTGAATAGATGGTAAGCGGAGTTGGCTAAAAATCCTAAAAACCTAAAAAACCGATTTTTTAAATTGCTGAATAGATGGTCAGCGGAGTTGGCTGAAAAAGCTAAAAACCTAAAATAGATAGAATACATACAAATATTATATTCATTAAAATATTACATATACAAATGAACAAATATTATATACCGAGTGTCTCATTTTAATTTATCAATGGATTTTTTTCGAAAAATAAAGCTTAAATTGTAAAATGTTTCAAGTAAAAGTTGTTGGGTTTGGAGGGGGACGAAAAAAAAAAAAAAAAAAAAATTCGAAAAATCCAAAATGGCGGAGTTTTCGATATAAACATAGTTTTTTAAAATAGATACTGCATTTTTTTTTTGCACCAAAATGTTTTCTACATCAAAACTAACACTTTTTATTTGATAAATTTTTCGATAAAATCACTTTTTTTTCGGGCCGATTTTATCTGTTTACGGATTTGCCTGAAAAAATATGGCTTTAATTAAAAAATAATATTTAGAAAAGTTGTAGCGCCCAGAAAGACGAAAACGAAAAAAAAAAAAAAAATTCCGAAAAAAAATTAAAATGGCGGAGTTAGAAGCATAAACAAAGTTTTGAAAAAAAAATCGATTTTTCCGGAAAATTTTATTTAGAAAAAGTGTTAGCCTTGATGTGAACAATTTTTTAATAAAAAAAAATTACACCCAACCTCGAAAAAAAACGTTCATACCGGAAACTCTGCCATTTTTAAATTAAATTTTTTTTTTTTTTTTTTTGTTTTTGTCTTTTTGAGCGCTACAAGTTTTCTAAATAACATTTTTTAAGTAAAGCCATATTTTTTTAAGAAAATCCATAAACAGAAAAAATCGGGTCGAAAAAAAAGTGATTTTATCGAAAAATTTTTCAAATAAAAAGTGTTATGTAGAAAAAACACGTTTTAGTAAAAAAAAAAATGCGTATCCACTAAAAATATGTTTATACTAGAAACTTTCTGCCATTTTCGATTTTTTTTCCGTCACAAAACCACTTGGAAACATTTTGCTTCCGTGATAAATTAAAATGGGACACTCGGTATATACAAATATTATATTGTATAATAAAATATACACGGAAAAAAATTTACATTTTTTTTTTAATAGAATAGCATAGCAATTTTTGCGTTGTGTTACAGTAAGCTGGTACCATAAGAGCATCATATTAAAAATCGAGATGGAACATAGCAATTTTCATTGAAGAACGCCACCTATACTGGCCATGCGACCTTCCACGGTGTAACATAGTAATTTTTAAAATGGTCAAACGCAAAATTTGCTTTGTTTATAAACGCTCAAAAAAAATATTATAAATAAATATTTTTCTTTGTTTTTTTTTTTTTACAATAAATACGTAGACTTAAAAAATCGGCCAGGCTCAGGATTTGAACTCTGTACCTTTCGAGTACAAACCCTACTCGGCATCCGTTGCGCCACGATAACGCACGTGAAAATAAAAATTTATTTGTTTTACATCAACAATCGGAAAATAAGCAAAGTCACGCCTGCGCAGTCGACTAAAAAGTGGGGGCAGTTGACATTTCTGAGTCCGTCATCAATTTTGCTATGCCCCATCGTAATTTTAAATATGTTGCTTTGTATTTGTTAGTGACACCTACAGGAATTCCAAGAAAGTTATTAAAATTACTATGCTACATTAGAAATTTTCAGAGGATCATTTTAATTTTTTCCACAACAACAGAGTAAGTTTTATAAATATACAAAGCAAAAAAAAAAAAAAATATTTTTTGCTATGCTACATTGTAATTTTGAGGCTGGATTATTTTAAATTTTAAATTTGGTTTCTGTAAAAATTTCTTTAAGCGTTGTAATTTTTTCATCGGGAAATAGCAAAAAAAAAAACATGAGAAATTGCTATGCTACATTTTAATTTTTCAAGACTACTATTGTTTTTTTTCGTTAAAATGATATTAAATATTTCAATAGTCAAAAGATAGTTCTTTGGTAATGTGGCAGCATAGTCAAATTTGGTGAAAATTTTTCTCCGTGTATACAGGTAAGTTTCAAATATTAATACCGTTGGGTCTGGTTACGGTTATGGTTAGTGTTTACTTATTATAATTGTTCCAAATTGAATACTGTTTTCATGTATTTTTTTGTGTATTTACATTTATTTATATTTATAATTAGTTAATTATACAATTAATCACGTGTATAATTATTTATTCCCTCATTAAAAAGTAGAAGTTTGAATAATAATAAATCACAAAATTTTATCTTGTCCACCAAAGTCACCAATGCTAGTCAAAATTAACTGTCTCTGAATTATTTACTTTTTGCATGTATTCATTTATATTTATTCATATTTATAATCGGTTAATTGAACGATTGATTACGTGGAATTATTTATAAACTTAATGAAAGGTAAAAATTCCTATAAAAATTAATATAAAAAAGCACAAAATTCACCAATTTTATCTTGTCCACCAAAGTTACCAATACTACTTAAAATTAACAATTTGAAAATATATTGATTGAGTGAAAACTGATTGATTGATTGATTAATTGATACTTATTATCAATGTCAATTATTTAGATTTTTCAATATAGTAACTATTCGTTCTCGAGAAGCTCTGAAGAAGATGGCTACTCGTGAGAAAAACAAATTATTGAATCATATTCCAACAACTATAGCAGAGCTAGGAAAAATATATAACACTTCGGAATCTCCTGATGTTCCCGGCCATGAATATTATCGGGGCCACTTAATTACAAAAGATGACCAGGAAGTAATTCTTTTTGCTGGTGACGAGTCGATCGATTTTATGAGACGCTCGGTTTGCCTTCGAATCAATGAAAATTTTAAAGTCATTCCTCGACACCAGAAAAATCGTTACTTCAATGCCAGACAGCTTTTTGTAGTTTGTGGCAAACTGACTGAAAAGGTAACTATTTTCACTACTGAAACTTTTTTTTCGGATCTCCAAAATGGTAGCGATTCAGTCCAGCAATTTAGATAGGCACTGATGTTCGCCATTTTGAAGATCCGAAAAAATTAGAGTTTCTAAACGGACGCCTGGCAGCATTCTTTGTGTTTTCAATCAATGTGTTTTCAAATTGTTAATTTTGAGTAGCATTGGTAACTTTGGTGGACAAGAGAAAATTGGTGAATTTTGTGCTTTTTATTTTTATTGGAATTTTCACCTTTTATTAAGTCTATGAATAATTTAACGTAATCAATTGTTCAACTAACTGATTATAAATATGAATAAATGTAAATGAATACATGAAAAAAGTAAATAATTCAGAGACAGTTAATTTTGACTAGCATTGGTGACTTTGGACAGGAAAAGACAAAATTTTGTGATTTATTATTATTCAAACTTCTACTTTTTAATGAGGGAATAAATAATTATACACGTGATTAATTGTACAATTAACTAATTATAAATATAAATAAATGTAAATACACAAAAATATACATGAAAACAGTAATTAATTTGGAACAATTATAATAAGTAGTTATTGATTTTCCGTATTTTTCGCAATAGTTGTTGCCGTCAAATAGGTATTTACTTTGGCAATTGATTTTAGCTTTTGATGAATTTTTAATTGATTTTCTCAGTCACTGGCGTCCAACTCACAACTGTGACTCTGTATAATTGTTTAATCAATGAAATCCAACTTAATTGACAAGATCTATCTTATTTTATTGTGGACCATTTTGAAAATTCTATTAAATTGAACACTGTACATACTATTTGCACTATTACTATTATCATTACACTATATATACACTGAAGAGCAATTTATATTAATGGTAAACTCATTTCCAGTTTATATAAATCAAGTTACAAATTTACAAATCAAATTACAAATTATGTATATCATATATCTCCGCCATCAATCTCTTGCCGGACTAATTTCTCCGCCATCAACCTCATGTCGGAGTAATTTCTCCGGAAATAGGCCAAAAACGGAGAAATGCTGGAGTAATATTTCCACCAGGGAGAGCAGAATTTGTACCTCAATAATTAAAGCAGATATTCAATTGTTAATTAACATTTTTGAGTAAATAATTTTTTTTTGTTATTTTTGAGATACTAATTCCTTGCTTAGTGGTACAAATTAGTACAAATTATTACAAAGTTGTACAAATTAAGACGCTTTTAATGAGTATTCTAGATAATTTTTCTAGGACTTATGCAGGCCAGGTTCACGTACCTGAATTGTACGAATATAATTCTTTATATTCTCTCTCACGAATTTTCATAAATTATTATTAGTTAAACAAAATGAGTGAAATACAAACAAAACATAAATTTACAATTGATGTCCCTGGAAGCCTCAATTTTAGATGGGCTGTTTATTTTTTTTCATAGCTTTAATAATCAAAAGAAGTGAAACATTAAAAAAAATAGCAAAATTTTGAAGTATAAAGTTAAATAATTTGCTGGATAAAAAAAATGTTGTTAACGAAATCGTTTCCCGTTGAAAATTGAAAATTTTCAAAACTCCGGCGAATACGGGTTTTTTAATTACGGAACCATTAACAGTTATCTTATTTTTCTACTTAGATCAAAAACTTTTACTATTTTTATTTTTTTAAATTTTATTCTTACTATTTAAATGAAAGATCGATGAAAAGAAATGCCGACTTACCGATCGAAATATATTTTTTGATTGGCGCATGCGTACAAACTTTTTATTTAGAAGAAATTGTAAATAATAAATTGGTAATTGTTTGGACAACCAATAACTTTGAATAAATAAACGCAAAAAAATTATGTTGCATTCAAAAAATTCTTTATAAAAATTGCCACAGCCAAGGATATGATAGAACTTCCAAGTACAACTTTTTAAAGGTCCTTTATTCATTACAAAGTTCGCGATGACACCTATTATTATAAACAATCGTCTTACAACTGAAAATGGGTGGTTTTGATATTTCTAAATATAGCATTGGCTGTAGAGATTTTGATGAGGAAAATTTTAAGACCAAATATAACTCTGTGAGATAATTTTTAAAAAAGTTATGAAGTGTCTAAAAAAACACAAATTCTGATATTCTGTTAATTAACAAATTTCTAGCAACAATAAAAAAAAAAGAAAATCGTAATTTTGTAGAGTTTTAAAAAAAAACCATCCTGGCAAAAAATTGCATCCATGATTTGTTCTTAGTTTTCTTAATATATCGAGTTTAAATTTTTTTCATTATCTATTTTTATCAACAATTAATTAACTAATAATCCAAACTTTTTCTTTCATATCCTTGGCTTTAGATCTTTTCAAAACCTTTAATTTAAGCCTATTTCAAACTCTCTATCTTAAATAGTTTAGAAGATATGAACATTATTTATTTTTTGCCAGTGATTTCAATACGTAAGGCTTCGCCTCCGTAAAATTAGGCCCTTTTTCACGATAACGCTTGCGATACATGTTAATAATATCATAATAATAAGCGCTTAATTTTTTTTTTTTTTTTTTTTTATCCAGCAAATTATTTAACTTTACACTTCAAAATTTTGCTATTTTTTTAAATATTTCACTTCTTTTGATTATTAAAGCTATGATAAAAAAATAAACAGCTCATCTAAAATTGAGGCTTCCAGGGACATCAATTGTAAATTTATGTTTTGTTTGTATTAAATAGTACTTCGGTCTTGGATTCAAGGACTTTTTTAATGTTCACAACATATTCAGACAAAAGTTTTGAAATCAAATACTTTTTCCAGACCAAATTCGAATATCTTGAAAAAAAAAATAGCTTGTCCTGAGTATCAGGACTTTTTCCAGACAGAAATCAAAGGCTTCAATCAAAATAATACTTTTGTCGTCAAATTCGTACGTTTTCAGGTCTTTTTCCATACTTTCAATATTTTTTCTATACTTTTTTAAGCCTCAAGACTTTTTCCGTACTAAAAATTTTTATCCCGGGTTCCAAGAAAGTCAAATATTCACTATGCTACATTGTAAATTTTCAGAGAATCATTTCAATTCTGTCCACAACAACTGAGTAAAATTTTATAAATATACAAAGCAAAAAAAAAAATATTCTTTGCTATGCTGCAATGTAATTTTTAGGCTAGATTATTTTTAATTTTAAATTTGGTTTCTGTAAAAATTCCTTTGAGCGTTGTAATTTTTTCATCGGGAAATAGCACAAAAAAACATGAAAAAATCGCTACGCTACATTTTTAATTTTTCAAGACTACTATTGTTTGTTTTCGTTAAAAACGAATTCATACATTCAAAATACGAATAAAAAAAGACTTGACAACAATAAAAAAACATTATTATTGTTAAATAAAGGCCTTAAATATTATACAGTCTTTTTTCATTGTAAAGTATGTGGTAATTCATTGTCAGGAAATCATAGGTATTATTTATTTATTCATTTATTTAAAAGAGGCTATATGACATTTTGTGTTGCCCGATATTTTCTAATTGCTGATTCATCTGGTGAGTTTTTTGAATGGAACAAAAATGAAAAACAAACGTGGAAACATAATTACAATTTAACGTTTGATGAGGCAAAAGCACAATGGAAAAAAAACAGAGAAATAAAAAAAATTAAAAATGGCTTAAAATCACAACAACAAAGTACCACTCAACATGAACCTCATCCAAGCAAATCATCACAACATGCTGGAATAAATGGAGAGTTATTGATTATTGATGCTGAAACAAAACTGGTGATGAATGACAAGAGATTGATCATGATGCAGAAGAAATTGAACCAGATGAATCTGAAAAAATAGTTGATGAAATGATGGATCAAGAAGAGTATGTTCAACATGAAATATTACATGATGAAGAGTATGAAATTGTTGATGAATCTGAAAAAATAACTAGTGAATCTGATGATAAAGCAGGTGAAAAAATATTTAATAAAGAAGATGAAGAAATGGTTGATACCGAAACAAAAATAATAATTGATAGGAATTTAAAAAAAAATTAATGAACATGAAAAAATTGTTGATGAATCGATGGATGAAAAAGAGTCTGTACAACATAAAATATTACATGATGAAGAGTATAAAATTGTTTATGAATCTGAAAAAATAACTAATGATGATAGGTGAAAAAATGTTTGATGAAGAAAATGAAGAAATGGTTGATGCAGAAACAAAAATAATAATTGATGGAGAAATTGAAAAAATAACAAATGAACCTGAAAAAATTGTTGATGAAATGATGGACCAAGAAGAATATATACAATATGAAATATTACATGCTGAAGAGTATGAACAATCTGACATATTGCATGATGAAAAAGATGAAAATATGATTTATCAAGAAGCTGAAAAAAAATTATTAAAGAAACTGAAGCAAGAATTGATGGCGAAATTACAAAAATGACTGATAAAAAATCAGAAGAAAAAATTGATGAAGCTGAAAAAATAATTGGTGAACCTGAAAAAATTGATGAAGATAAAGGAATAATTGATAAACCTGAACATTTGAATTATCCACAAGCTGGGAAAAAAATTGTTCAAAAAAATAAAGAAAAAATTGATGAAGATATTAAAGAAATTATTGATGAAGAGATTTTCTATACAATCCGAAGTGAACCTGCTAGCCGAAACAAACGCATGTTTTCTAGTCTCTAATAAATATTCAGTCAATTCAATTAATGATGCAGTAGTTATAATCATGCCTTTCTGAGATGGCTTAAAATCAGTGCTGTTGCCAAAGCTTAGATTAGTCATTAGTTCAATAAAGTCTTTTAAAAAATTAATACTTTCAATATATTTTTCTGGGTTACGTTTGCTTAGTGCTGATACAAGATTTCTACTACTAATAATTTTAAACCATTTAGCAAATATTAATAATCCAGGCAGTAGGTAAATAGTCTGTATTGGAGTTTTCTTTGGACAAAAATTTTAATGCAGTACTAGTATTTTCATTTATAACGTGTGCTGTGTTTGTTACTTTCATTTTAGAAAAATGGTTAGACCTATCAAGACGTTGTTGTTTTAATTTAAATGCCAATAATAAAGGTAATTCTGATTGAGTATTTAAGAATTCTTGAAAACGATCTGAGCAAGCTTTATTTGTTGGTAAATTGGAGAATTTAACAAACTTATCGGGTATAATGATATTTTTATGATTGAGAAATGCTTCCTCAAAATTTTTAAAGGCGTGGCTCCGGTCGCGGTCATTAAAAAAATATAAATAACGATCTTTATCATTTGGGTGTTGACATTTATTAATAATTTGACTATAACGACCGGCAGTGATTCCAAACGTACCCCACATAGCTTGATTAGAACTATCCATATAAGAAGTAATTCCATGAACAAGCAATCCAATTTATTCAGTTTATTTTAAAATATTACAGGCAATATCATTATAAACTCTACCATTGGTCTCTTTTAACGTAAAATAATGAGCAACGATTTGTTTAAAACGGTAGGATATACCTGCAAGCATGAAAACTGATGCGTGTGTTGCATATTGATTTGTGTCATCCCCGGGCAATGTAGCTTTTCCAATGTTGGTATTTATTGATACGTCAAATATGTTTGTATTTCTATTCTACGTATTAAAATATTTGTAATAAAATTATAATTTGATGGTTATTAAATGAATAATAAAAAATTGTAGATAATTGAAAAGAAATTTGATAAATTTATACCTTCCTATAAATTAAATTTAAAAAAAAAAATTGATTTTCAATATATATTGTACTAATGGAATTTTTCATTTGCAGTATATGAAAATTTCATTTCCAGTATAATTATTTCATGCATTAGACAAAAATACTACTAAGTATGGTCCAATTTTTGACCAATTTATTAATGAATTAGAAAGATTGAATAAAGAAGGTATTTCTGTTTGTATTTTTATTCTATGCATTAAATATTTGTAATAAAATTATAATTGAATAGTTATTAAATAAATAATGAAAAATTGTAGATAAATGAAAAAAAATTTAATAAATTTATACTTTTCCATATAAATCAAATTAAAAAAATTAATTGTTTTTTAATATATATTGTACTAATGGAATTTTTCATATGCATTATCAGAAAATTTCATATACAGTATATGAGAATTTCATATACAGCCCGAGACGAAAAATTTGTAAAAAATACTTATTGAAGTGAAACTTCTTTACGGAGGGTAGCAAAAAAATTCGAGGCCCTGCTAGCGTTACGCGCTCGCGTATACTCTGGCGTTTACTCTGGCGTTTACTCTGGCGTTTATTCTCGCGTTTACTCTCCCGTATACTCCCTTGTAGACGTTCTCTCGTATACTTTCTGCTATACTCTCTGCTATACCGGCAAGCATTATACATGCACTATATATAGCGTATAAACTCGGAGCGTCAGCTGCTATGTGTGTATGCGTGTGCGACTTTTTGTTTGTTTATTTATTTATTTATTAAGTTTACGCCCTTGACATTTCTTTCTTTTGGGCTACATTATATAAGTTATTACAATTACAAGTTACTTAATAATATGTATATAATTATATATGTAAGAGAATAATATTATAAATTGATGAGATGAACATGTGGTAGTAGACTGCCGTTGATGACTTTTTATGACGATCTACGATTGTGACAGAGTGCCATACGAATGACGATTCACGATTGTGATAGAGTGACATACGAATGACGATCCACAGTTGTAGCAGAGTGACACACAGACTTCCACATTGATCCACGACCAGATGATCATCATTATTGGTGTTTTCGAGATTTTGTGCAGTCAAAACTCGAGTCTTTATTTTACATCGCCTTTTGTTGTAACGATGACAACATTTTCGATGAAAATACTGTATACGCTCTGCACATAGCTTTAACAGTAATTTTGTTTGCCGTAACCCGATCGAACTCGAGACGTTTGGGTGGAGAGTTAAGAGCGCTATCCACTACTCCAAACGATTTTATTTATTTAAATATTATTAAACAGTTCAACTGAGTTTAATACTTAAATAATTGATTTTAAAAAAATTCATTTGAACGTATCAAGCAATAGTTATCTCGCGGGCTTAATCATTATTATAATAACAATAAAATGATTATAAATATATATAAATGATAATTATAACAACAATAATTTTGATAATATTACCAATTATTCACAATAGTATTGATATTAATAATAATATCTATAATAATAATATTTTGAATATAAATACTAATAATTATCAATATTTATATATGAATATTATTGTCAATGTTATTATATTATTAATATCACTGATATTATTATAAATCGATAATATTATTGTTATTATTACTAATATTATATTTTTGAAATTATTTTATATACTATGGTTATATATGAATAATATTATTATAAATAATAATAACTCCAATAATATTATGTTAACAATAATATCAATATAATATTAGTAATAATAACGATGGTATCAATTATATTGTCGCATTAAAGAATGAAGTGCCAAAAACGTCAATTTTAAAGGAAAAAGGGCGTAAGTGCAAATTTATAAATTTTCGGGTTATTCATCTAATTTTAATACTTAAAAAAAAAGGGAAAATGGGCGTAACAACCTTTGATAAAGGATAAAGGCGTATGTCCAAGGATTTACCCTTTTTCCGTTATCAAAATAATTTTTGATAAAAGATGAAAGGCATATTTTCAATTTTATTTGAAATTTATTTAATGGCAGGATTTTTTAAATTATTGATTGTATACTGATAATTATACATAATTTATTATCAATACGAAAAACATAAAAATAATTACAAATCTTCATCTTTTATTAAAAATGATTTTGAGAATGGAAAAAAGGCGTAAGTCCCTGAACATACGCACTTTTTTTCTTTCTTTAAGCCTTAAAATTAGATGCAAAGCCCGAAAATTTATAAATTCGCACTCACGCCCTTTTTCTTTTAGAAAAAAAAAATTCCTAAAAATGGCACTTACGCCCTTCTTCCATTAATGTGACGATATAAATAATAAAATTTATAATAATAATATTCGAAATACAAATAAAT
The DNA here is from genome assembly GCF_014905175.1 of Aphidius gifuensis. Classification (NCBI taxonomy): domain Eukaryota; kingdom Metazoa; phylum Arthropoda; class Insecta; order Hymenoptera; family Braconidae; genus Aphidius; species Aphidius gifuensis. The sequence goes on along the minus strand of NC_057788.1, from coordinate 19,944,889 downwards.
AATATTATTAACTAATAATATTTATATTCGAATATTATTGTCAGGATTAATATTATTATTATTATTATTAATATTCAGCGTGACATAAAACTACTCTGAAAGAAGTTTCACTTCCCCCGCGCGTACTCGCAACACGCTAATTTTTTTTTCCGTCTTCCATTTGAGGGTGCCATTGTTCACTGAGAGAGCCGTAAAGCTCATACGTTTTTTAACAGCAGCTCTATCGTGTTTACTTTGAGGCTCTCTCGAAAGATTCTGGATACGTATACGAAAATATTGGATTCTCATTAATATACAGTATATTATATACATAAAAAATACATTATATTATATTCACATATTTATTGCTCTCTAGCGGATCTCAGCAGAGCACACTTAGAATGAAAGTTTTAATGAAGAAAAATAATTATAAGTAATTATAAACAATTTTATAATCATTTAATCATAAATTTATTTATACCTCTGGTAACTACAATACATAAATATAAATATATAATTTTTTGAAAAAAATGGATGCAAGAATATTGATTCTTCAAACATTGTTGGTGATATTATGTACACTTTGGTTACAGCTATTTTAAATACCTGAGTAATTATGAATATGTTGCAAATTAGATAAATTATAGTCAATTATCTGATATTATGTATACGTATAACGATCACAATATCTCTAAGTTAATTGAGGAACTGGATGCAATAACACGTTGAGCGCTCGAAGTCAAGAAAATGCTATGTTGCTGTGGGTGAAAAATAAGAAAAATTAAAATTGAAAAATTAAAAAAAAAAAAAATACAGTCGTCAATAAAATTAAAAAATACATGTTTTTCTCCAAATAAACTTTTTTATATGATAATTAGTTTATAGGATAAAAAAAAAAAACGAAATTTTTTTTTTTTGAGAAAAATACTTTTTTTTAATCATGTAACTCGAGACAACTTCTTTAAAAAGTAATAAATCGACTTGAAATTTTGACTGTAGCTTCATTATAAGCTACCGATTGCAACAGTATAATAAAAAAACTCATTTATTCATATTGTTTAATTTTTATTATGATTATTTAATGTCGAGGAAAAATTCAATTTGTCTAACTTTGAATGAAAAAAGAGTCGGAGAAATTTAAAAATTGAGTAACTTGTCAGTGGCAATATTGTTAAGCAGTATATCAAGAAGTTTTTTACAAATTATCAGATATTTTTAATAATTATTTACTGAGTTATTAATTTAACAACAAATTGCGAGCTGCCGTTAGGGCTATGTATGCGTGATCGTCAGCCCCCTCTCTCGCGAACGCGTATGTTCGCGCGTTTGTATAACCATAAAAATACAAACAGTATACGCGCAATTTGTTGTTAAATTAATAAATCAGTAAATAATTATTAAAAATATCTGAAAATTTGTGAAAAACTTCGATACTCAACAACCGCACGATAGCCACTCCAGGCCACAATTTTGCTCCGACTTCACCATTAGAGATTTTCGACATTCAATAATCCAATAAAAATTAAACAATATGAATAAATGGTTTTTAACATACTGTTGCAATCGGTAGCATAATAAAACTACAGTCGTCGGCTAAGAATCTCGAACCCATGATTAAAAGTATTTTTCAAAAATTTCGTTTTCATTTTTTATCCAATAAACTAATTAAGGTCATTGTCCGGAATTCGGGACACGTCCATGTTACGGGACGGTACGTCTATTTATTATATTTATTAATTATTGTTGATATATACGATAAAAAGAAAAATTCTATTACAAAGAAAAACTTTTATTTTTGGCGAAAAAATAAAGGAATAATGCTTAACTCTAGTATTAATCACTTAAAAAAAATAAAATATCGTGTAAAAACTTTTCCACCACTTTTCGGTAGTGTCATAGTTTGTCGTAGTCCTGAACGTTAAGAATATATGTTATTTTGTTTGTTAAGATATGATATTATAAAAGTATAAAAAAAAATACATATGAGACATAATCTATTCGAAATTTAATTTTCTTTCATTTTTTAATAAATAATTCTTTTTTTATTAATTATTTATTTAATAATACTGGAATCCGTAATTGGGTCTCGAAAATCAATGCTTGGCCCGATCACGGATTTCCTATCTTCACCATGTTTAACCTAAAATTGTTGAATTTATTGATTTAATTTTTTTTTTACTTTTTCGAATAAAAATTAAATATTTAAAATGAGAATTAAAAATAAAAAACGTAATTACACAAATAAAACAATAACAATTGCATTAAAAAAAATATATGATAAACTTTAAAAAAAAGAACAAAAAAAAAAAAAACATAATCCACGTTCATAGATGACTGTTTCAGAGCCTTCTTATTTTATTTATATCATTAAAATTTATATTCAATAAAGGAAAATGATTACTAAAACATTTAAACACTTTATAAGTATTTATTTACAATTATTTTTCCCTGTACGACCAATTTATTTATAAGCGTCCCGTAACTCGTACTTACACGGTCCGAAACTCCGGCACCAGATTTTCGAATGTCCCGTACTCGGCCATTGGGCAAAAATCATTATAAAATAATAAACAAATCATTATAAATAAACCATTATGTTGATTTACTACTTTTATTTTTTTTTAATAACTTCAAAGATTATTTTAATGAAAAAAAAAAAAAAAATATATAGAAATGTATTTTTTTGGTAGTTTTATAAGCCGTTTTAGACAAAAATTTTCCTTAAGCGTCCCGAAACCCGGACAATGACCTTATCATATAAAAAAGTTTATTTGGAGAAAAACATGTATTTTTTAATTTTATCGACGACTGTATTTTTTTTTTTTTTAATTTTTCAATTTTAATTTTTCTTATTTTCCACCCACAGCAACATAGCATTTTCTTGACTTCGAGCGCTCGACGTGTTATTGCATCCAGACCCTCAATTTATATATTCAATGTTTTGAAAGAATTTGAATAAAATCAGCCGTTTCTGTAAAAATCACATGGCAAAATAAGGTTAGGATTCGTTATAACGTTTATATAGTTATTTTCTATGAAACTAAAAGTAAGAAAATACACGTCATTAACTTATATTAATAGAAGTAATAAAAAAAAAAAAAGATAGTCAAGTTCCCCAAGGTGCACCCTAAGTGTTCCGTAGGATTTTTTATTTTTTTTCTTGTGAAAAAACAGTTTGTGACACTACATATCGTCAAATAAAAAAAAAAATAAACGACCGAAAAATTAGAAAAAAATATCGTAGAGTCTACAGATGAAGCGTCGTCACTTAAAACATTGCCGGAATTGATCGGTCAATATTTGGAATTGGGCCATGTCCAAAAATGGGCATATTGAATCTAATAAGGCTCAAAAAGTAAAAAAAAATATCATATCTGTTTTTGGAAAAAAAAAAAAAATATAAATTTGTTTTAACATTGACTAATTCGGTTCAGTGGTTCAAAAAATATTGTAAAAAAACAGTTTGTGACAGCACATATCGTTGAATAAAAAAAAAAATAAACGAACGAAAAATTTGAAAAAAATATTGTAGAGTCTACAGATGAAGCGTCGTCACTTAAAAGATTGCCGGAATTGATCGGTCAATATTTGGAATTGGGCCATGTCCAAAAATGGGCATATTGAATCTAATAAGGCCCAAAAAGTAAAAAAAAATATCACGTCTGTTTTTGGAAAAAAAAAAAACCTAATTTCGTTTTAACATTGACTATTTCGGTTCAGCGGTTCAAAAAATATCGCGAAAAAACAATTTGTGACACTACATATCGTTGAATAAAAAAAAAAATAAACGACCGAAAAATTTGAAAAAAATATTGTAGAGTCTACAGATGAAGCGTCGTTGATTAAAACATTGCCGGAATTGATCGGTCAATATTTGGAATTGGGCCATGTCCAAAGATGGGCATATTAAATCGAATAAGGCCCAAAAAGGAAAAAAAAACATCATATCTGTGTTTGGAAAAAAGAAAAACCTAAATTTGTTTTAACATTGACTAATTCGGTTCAGCGGTTCAAAAAATATTGTAAAAAAACAGTTTGTGACACTACATATCGTTGAATAAAAAAAAAAATAAACGACCGAAAAATTTGAAAAAAATATTGTAGAGTCTACAGATGAAGCGTCGTCACTTAAAACATTGCCGGAATTGATCGGTCAATATTTGGAATTGGGCAATGTCCAAAAATGGGCATATTAAATCTAATAAGGCCCAAAAAGTAAAAAAAAATATCATGTCTGTTTTTGGAAAAAAAAAAAAACCGAATTTTGTTTTAAGATCGACTAATTCGGTTCAGCATTTAAAAAAATATCGCGATAAAACAGTTTGTGACACTACATATCGTTGAATAAAAAAAAAAATAAACGACCGAAAAATTTGAAAAAAATATTGTAGAGTCTACAGATGAAGCGTCGTCACTTAAATGATTGCCGGAATTGATCGGTCAATATTTGGAATTGGGCCATGTCCAAAAATGGCCATATTAAATCCATTAAGGCCACAAAATTGGAAATAAATATGACCATTGCTTTTGGCCAAAAAAAATAAAGAAAATGAGCATCTCACAAGCCAATTCGATTCAGGACTTCTCGTTTTATCTCAAAATAACAAAAAGTCACAGAAAAGCGAAAACATAAGTGTCCTACGGAACACTATAAAGTAGCACATTATCGTATAACAATTTTTAATAGTTATCGTTTAAACAATTTAAAATCACTCAAAATTAAATAGTGGAGAAAGGATTAAATCTACTTTTTTTTTTAGATGGCTTAGGAGGAAAAAAAAATTAATACAAACACAAAAAAATTCGTACCAATTTGTACCACCAAGCCTGAAATTTGTACCTGAAAACTAACAACAAAAAAAAAAATATTTACTCCAAAATGTTTCTATACTGCTTCCAAAAATAAATATTTTTAAATATTTTATTTTTCATTATAAATTCGATGGTACAAATTGAAGCACAACTTACTCTTTATTTTTGAAAAAAAAACATGAAAATATGTTGATTATTGAAGCAGATATGATATCGTCAATTAACATTTTGGATTAAATAATTTTTTTTTTGTTGTTATTTTTCAGGTACAAATTATTATTTCTTTGTAGTAATTTTTTTTTCCCCCCTAATTCATCAAAAAAAAAAAAGTAGATTATTAACCCTCTCTCCACCCTTTAATTTCAAGATACAAATTAAGACATTTACGGTACAAAATAGTACAAATTAAGACGCTTCTAATAATCATCCTAGAAAATTTTTTTAGAACTTATGCATGAGTAGTTTATGCACCTAAAAAAAAGACAAAAAAACAGGATAATAATTTCATTTTATTATTAAAAAAACAGAGATAGATAATTGATCCCACAGCAACCGTTGCCAACCACAATATTATAAAATTAACAAAAAAAAAAAAAAAATTTAGAAAAAACAGACGAAGAAACAGAATGATAAATTTATTTTATTAATTAAAATGACGAGAGAGAAAAAAAGAATATCATATCAGAATTGATATTATCAATCTAGGGTAACAAAACAACCAATCACAGAAGAAAGAACCGCCATTACTTTTCTTCTTTTTATAATAGGAGAATATATACGTTGAGAAATGATATAATGAAATCGTTAACATTCAGATGTCGGGATAGATCTTGTTAGTTAAGTTAGTTAAAATTAAGTTGAATTTCATTGATCAAACAATTATACAGAGTCACAGTTGGGAGTTGGATGCCAGTCCCACACGGAAAAAAAATATATAATTTATATATAAAATTATATATAATAATTATATATAACAATTATATATACGATTGGGCGAAAACGTGTATATAATTTATATAAAATTTATATATAACGAATATATAGAAAAATGTATATAATATTGTATAAAAAATATATATACTTTTATATAAAAAATTTATATACTAATATATAAAAAATTATATGGAAAATATATATATTTTATATAAAAAAAATTATAAACCAATATATAAAAAATTATATATAAAATATATATACTTTTATATAAAAAAAATTATAAACCAATACATAAAAAATTATATATAAAATATATATACTTTTATATAAAATAATTATGTATTAAATTTATTATTAGAAAAAAAAAAAGAAATGGTAAAATATCCATATAATAAAGATTTTTTTTTTATTACGGAGGCTAGGAGCCATAGGCTCAGCCGCAGTCTTGAATTCATCGGCGAAAAAAAAAAAACGCTCATAACTTACGAACTAAGTAACCGAGAGACTTCGTACTAGGCTCAAAAGAAGCGCATTAAAAAACTCTATCGCCCGCGTAATAGGTTTTTTGCTCTATTGATAATAGTTTTTAATCAAAAAATTAAAATGTAAATTTTGAAAAAAATTTTTTTCTTACTTAAAAATTTGTGGTGTCTAAACTATACATCAGAGAGTATTTATCACCACAGGTTTTTTGTTCGTAAATCTTTTCTGTTTTATATTTCATTATTCTTAAATTATTATTTATGTAACTTAAAATAGTACATACGTTTTAATGTGAAAATTTTACAAGTTATAAAAACGGCGCAATAAATAACTCGACGCAAAATCATAGTAGAGACTTCGTATTAGGCTCAATTCATGTGTCTCAGAAAACTCTATCGCCCGCTTTGCAAAATCTCTTTCCATTTATGATAGTTTTTTGAGAAAAAAAAAAAAAAACTATAAAATTGAAAAAAAAAATTCCGATAATTAATTTTTTTTCTCGAAAACCGTTGATGGGAGAGAAAAAAACCCCTAAGCCGTCACTAGATTTTTTTGAGGCGCATAATTTGAGCCTAATACGAACTTCCTATCTTGATTATAACAAAAGTTATGGCTCGCCGAAAAAAAACTGAAAAACGGCGCAATGAATAACTCAATGCGAAATCAAAAGAGAGACTTCGTATAAGGCGTATATATTGCGTCTCAAAAAAATCTATCGCCCGCATAATGGATTTTTTCCTCTATCTATAATAGTTTTTGAGAAAAAAAAAAAAAACTTCAAAATTTGACAAAAAATTCGGATATTTAATTTTTTTGCTCGAAAACTGTTATTGAGAGAAAAAAAAAACCCCAATGCCGTTACTAGATTTTTTTAAGGCGCATAATTTGAGCCTAATACGAACTTCCTATCTTGATTATAACAAAAGTTATGACTCGCAGAAAAAAAAATCAAAAAAACGGACCAAAAAATGTCATCATAGAGTTGAAATAAAATGTTTATAAGGCTCCAAAAAAAGCCTCGATTCAAGTAATGTTATTGTTGATAAACCATTAAATTATATTTCAGCAATAATTTAAAATAATCATGGCCCTAGCCGAAGTATTGAAAATTTTTAATTTTCAACGGGTAACGCGGGCTACACGCCCCAACAAACGTTACCAGGTCTTTTTTGATATTTGAAGTGGTTCACACGATTTATTATGATGACTTATAAAAATAGTAATAAAAAGTTATTCAGCATGCATAACTTCTCCAGATTTTCTTATTACAGCTGGTTCTGGTACTTTTTCACAATTGGTGGATTTTCAGTTTTTTGTTTTTTTTTTCCTAAAAAAAAAGAAAAGAAATTAATAAAAATAAAAAAATTGTCATATTTTTATTACAATAAAATTTGATATAAATAGTACATCAGCAACTAAACGACAGCATCTCTGGTTAACTGACATTCCAAAAGCACTACTCCCAAAATTAAAATGTGTTTCAACTTCTTCTGTAAAAATTTTAATAAAAATAATTAAAATTATAAAACAATATGTTAAGAAAAATTTAAAAAAAAATTAGAGGTATAAAATTTGAAAAATACCACGAATAGCTGTCAATTTTTCAGGATTTTATGCTTTTTTTACAAAACCATTTTTATTTTTTGGTTTTCCACCTTTAAAATTGGAAGTAAGTAGCTCGTCTTTTGTAAAAACAGCATCTAACAATGCCCAAACCATCGGTGAAAAATTACGTTTTGTTAAAATATCATATTTGTAAATATTTTTTTTGATCGCAACCTTAAAAGTTTTTCCAATATGAATCTAAAATAAAAAAGGAAATAATTAAAAGAAAATTTATAATAATTGAATTTAAAAATCAAATAAATACCATTTTTTGAGCATCAGATGAACCATTTTTTTGCTTCTTTTTTTTTGGTTCAATACATGAAAACATTGGTGATTCATAATCTTCTAAAAAAAAAAAAGTAATATTTTAATATAGAATAAACGAAATAATAAGAAGAATAATTAATTGATAATGATTTTTAAATAGTATACCTTGATCAGAAGAATCACCAAGAAAATCTTGCTGTTTAAATATTTTCAAGACAACTAATAAAAATGTCTTCTAGCGATACGTGGTGCATCATTTATTTTTGATGCAATAGTCTTTAAAAAATATACCACATGAATATTCTTTGTTTTTTTTTAACAGAATTGACATGAATGTGTTGATGATGCACCAGGATCTTCATATTTATTTGTACAAACACTTTTTTCTTTTTTTATAACTATCTTTTAGTAAATATTCATCACGTTGTTATTGAAGTGAAACTTCTTTAGAATGGGCAGTAAAAAAAAAAAACAAAAGATGGATGCAACGAAAGTAACGGTATGAAGGTAAGTAATTTAAATTTATTTTTTATTTTGTTTTATTTATTTATTCCCTTGACAACGATACAAAAAAATTTGTTTTAAAATTTTAGTTTCATGAAAGATTCAAGAGACAAAGGTGAATATTAAAGTTAAAACTTTTATTATATACAATATATAATTTATTATATTATTTTGCAACATCATAATCACAATACCGAACAACAATAAATAATATGTGGATGAAATGTGGTACCACGTAAACGTAAAGATAGTAAAGATGGTATTTTAGATTGTATAGGATTTCAAGAAACAATTAATGACATTTAAATATTATCAGAAAAATGTGACAAATGTACTGGTAATCCTAAATCAGTAAAAATTAAAATACGACCAGGTGCTATACCAATGTCTGATAATTTTGATGAGACTTGTACTAGTGGTTATAATAATATTTTTAAACAAATAATGAGTATCTAAAATAAATCTGTTAAATAAACAAGTAATCCACAAGATAGTAGTTGTTTAAGTGCTTGACATAATACGACAGCAACATCATGATCACAATACCAAACAACAATAAATAATATATGTGGATAAAATGTATGTGGATAATATATGTGGATAAAATGTGGTACCACGTGAACGTAAAGATAGCAAATATGGTAATTTAGATTGTATAGGATTTCAAGAGATAATTAATGACATTGAAATATTATTAGAAACATGTGATAAATGTACTGGTAATCCTGAATCAGTAAACTTTAAAATACGACTAGATCTTATACCAATGTCTGGTAATTTTCATGAGACTTGTACTGGTGGTTGTAATAATATTTCTAATCAAATAATGAGTATTGAAAATGAATTTGTCAAATAAACAAATATAACCCAAGATAGTGGTTATTCAAGTGCTTGACATAATACGACGGCAACGTCATAGACACAATACCAAACAACAATAAGTAATATGTGGATAAAATTTGGTACTACGTGAACGTCAAGATAGTGAAGATCTTATTTTAGATTGTGTAGGATTTGAAGAGACAATTTATGACACTGAAATATTATCAAAAACATCTGATAAATGTACTTAAAAAAACTCATAAAAATGTCTTCTAGTAATACGTGGTGCATCATTAATTTTTGATGCAATAGTCTTTAAAAAATATACCACATGAATATTCTTTGTTTTTTTTTTTCTTTTAAATTGACATGAATCTGTTGATTATGCACCGTTAATATTGCAACGTTCTTATTCTGGTTGTTGTTGATGTTGATGTTAATTTCGCTTGAGCTGTTGCTCATGTTGATGGTTAAATGTTTTTAATACATTGAAATTAATCAATGTGGATCAGAATTTACAAACAAAAAATTTTTATAGTAAAAAAAAAAATACATGCTCTTTAGAACCAGAAAAAAACAAAAAAAAACAGACTAATAACACTGTAATAAAGTTTCAACTTGAATTATCCCTTAACTCACCATTTTTGTTAGCTCGTCGTCGTCATTATCATCATCATTATCAGTATTGCTTCTTGTTTCATCTTTATCGTCGGATTCATATATTTCTGCTTTGTTGTCAATTGTTGAACTGGAAGCATCATCTTTTTTTTTTTGTTCCCTGTCCTTTTTTTCAATTTGATCATTTTCGTCTTTCATTTTTTCTTTACTTTGTCCGTCATTAGTTTTTTTAATAGTTGTTGCTTCTGTTAAGATTTTCAATTTTCTGTCTAGTTGTTCTTTTGATTCTGGAAATTGAATTTAGGTTACAGTTTTTTTTTCTTATTTCTTAACTTTTTTTTTTTTTTTGTTTTTGATACTAACTTGATACGTGCAAGACAACAGCCATATAGTGAGTCTTATCTCCTTTTTTATTGCCTCATTCTATCGCAAATTCTTCTTCTGGACTGATTTTTTCTTCTTTAAAATCTTCAACAGTATTTCAATATTTTTACCAACAACTTGAACTGGTTTCATTTTAATTGTGCGATGTTTGGTATTATTATATTTTTTAATTAATTCTGGCAGCAATTTCAACCATTTATAATTTCCTTGCATGCTAAATTCAAAAAACATTTTGTTTTTTAGTGTTCTATTAAACCGTTTAACTATTGATGCTTTTAAATGAGTAAATGTTGAATACATATGAACATTATATTTTTTTAACATTGTTTTGAATATTGAATTATAAAATTCTTTTCCTTGATCCACATGAAGATTTTTGCATATCCGACTTTTTTTGAATATTGATTCCATTGCTACTGATACCTCTTTTCCAGTTTTATTTTTGAGTCCAACAGCCCAGCTGAATTTTGAGAAAATATCAATGACTGTTAAAATATAATTATATCCAGAATTGATCTTTGAATGTTCAATCATTTCAACAAGATCAGCTTGCCACGTTTCATCCTTATCACGAATATCAACTTTACGTCGTAAAAAATTTTTTCTTGCTGGAGCGTGTAACTCACGCACAACGTCTCTTTTATAATCAGTCATAGTTCACTGACGGATGTATACAGACTGATTTTTTTTTTTATATTAATATATTAATATATTAATCCACATTCTCTCAACTCTTCAATAATTGACATGATCTCATTATCATGATTCGGATTACCAGCTGCTCTTGATGCTACTAATAATCGTAATCGATCAACAACTTCATTCGGATCGTCCCAATAGATATAGTTGACTCTACTTGGATTATTTTTTCTAAGAGTCATAACCGTTGGTAATAATCCAGTACCATAATGCTCATTATCATTATTCTTATGAGGTGCAATAAAATCAATGTATTTTCGAGATGCTGAATTTTTTATTGGCATATTAGATCTATGATATTGATGATGTGCGTTTGTATTATTAATAATTTCATTATAATTTTTTTCATCAATATCAGTGATAAGTAGAAGGTGGCTCTTCTGGGCGACTTTGTGGAATGCGGTTCCCCCCTTTCCCCCCTCGTGTGTGTTGTGCAAGGGCCCGCATAGGATGCATGGGGTAAAAATAAAATAGCATAGGTGCGAGTGAGAGGTATGTGTGTGAGAGAGTGCAGTATGTGTGTGAGGGGGTGTGTAGTATAGGATGAATGAGATTGTAAGGGCGCATAGTAAAAATGCATGGGTGACGTCACGGGGCAACGGTGAAGTACATATAGAGCATAGGCCAAGCGTAGTATAGAAATAGAATAAGAATAGAGCATAGGTAAGCGTAGTATAGAATAAGGAAATCGTACAGGTAGATAGTTTTTTTAGCATAGAGTTTTCAGTTGTTTTTTTTAGTATAGTTTTTTGGGTTAGTATTTTTAGTATAGAATTTTCAGTAGAGTTTTTTTCGTATAGTTTTTTTGCTTTAGTTTTGAAATACAGGTGTTTAGTTTTATAGTAGGAAAGAAAGAATAGAGTTTCAAGAAAACATAAATAAAAGTAGTTTTTTTAATATAGTTTTTTCTGTTTAGTTTTTTTTAGTAAAGTTTTTCGGTGTTAGTTTTGAAATACATGTGTTTAGTTTTATAGTAGGGAAAAAAGAATAGAGTTTTGAGAAAACATAGAATAAAGGAGTTTTTTTTAATATAGTTTTTAGTTTCGTATTCAAATCGTATAAGGGTAGAATAGAAAAAATCATCCCGCTGTTAATTTAGTTTACGAACGACATAAATTTTTCTGAAGTTTAAAATGTTGGTTTTGTTATTTCATTTTTACGACTTAAAAAAGGTAAGTTTTTATTTTAAGATGTTGTATAGGATTTTTTATGAACTGATTTTCTAAAAAATTTTTTGTAGTTTAAAATGTTTCTTTTGTTATTTTATTTTTACGAGTTGCATGTTTTTTCAGATTTCCATGCCGAGGGTTAATTTTTTTTCGATAGACTTTTTCTAAATGTTCCTGCTGTTTATTATCTAATTTTACGAGCGACTTGCGATGGGTATTTCCAGATTTTTGTACGGGGAAAAGAGTCATAAAAACAGTGGGTTATTTTTTTGTATTTAAGTAAGTTTTACCGACAAATTTCTAAAAATTTTAAGATACACCTGTTATTTTTTTTTGATTTTCTGATTTTCTATTGGCAACATCTTAGCAAAAATGGACCAATTAGAAATGATAAGTATTTATGGTGGTGGGAAAATGGGCCTGACTAAAATTATTTTGACTATCATCCCTGAAAATTTTCACGACAAGTGTCAGTTGTGTTTTCCGGGTCTACTTAGTCACATCTTAACTACTAAAATAAAAATGAAACGTGGACTCGAAAGTAACGAAGTTGCATTTACTTGTAAAAAAAAAAAAGTAGAAGATAGTCGAGATAAAAAATGGATACATGAAATTTATAAATATCCTGAACTGTTGAGTGAATTAAAAAATTTGAAGTGCAGTGTAATTGCGCGCGGCGATTGGATCCCAGGATTTTTTAAAAAATTTCCTAAAAAAGATAGGGAACTGGGTGATTTTATTCGTGATAAATTACTCGGCAATCCTGTCGATATAGAAGATATAAAAAAATATCCAGAGTTAGAAGCGCAGTTTAAAAACATTATACAAAGAGTTAATGATAAAAGTGAAAAAAGTTCAAAACAGTGTGAAGATGTGGTGAAGGATTTTGAGAAGGCCGATGAGGATGATATGATGTTTTTAGGTAAATAAATTTTTAATGATACTTTTTTCTTAACTAATAAATAAAATAAATTTTCAATAAAAAAAAAATTTTCAATACTTTTTTTCAACAAATAAATTTTCAATAAAAAAAAAAAATTTTCAATACTTTTTTTTTAACATATAAATTTTTCAATAAATAAATTTTCAATATTTTTATTGACAAATAAATTTTCAATAAATAAATTTTTAATACTTTTTTAACAAATAAATAAATAAATTTTCTCTTGTTTTTTAAAGACATTGAAATACCAAGTGACGAAGTTATGATATACAATGAAATCACAGTTGATGACCCAGTGGTCGAAAATGAAATACCGAGTGACGAAGTTATGATATACAATGAAATCACAGTTGATGACCCAGTGGCCGAAAATGAAATACCGACTGGCGAAGTTATGATATACAATGAAATCACAGTTGACGAGACTGTACAGGCAAATAATAATGAAACACCTGTAGATGGCCCAGTGGCCGAAAATGAAATACCCGCACCTCTTGAAAAACTTGACATGCCTAACACAGACCGAAAATATGAAACAGCGGCGGAACTGTTGGCAAACACAAAATTCAGTGGGGAAGTTATAGGTATTGATGTGGACTTGGATGAGGTTTTAAAAGGTAAAATATTTTTTCAATGTTTATAATAATAATAATAATAATAATAATAATAATAATAATAATAATAATTTTTATGTTACAGACCTAGAACAAAAGGGTCTTGGAGAAAAAATTTATTCAGAACCTGCGGAACTGTTTGCAAACACAAAATTCAGGGGGAAAGTTATAGGTATTGATGTGGACTTGGATGAGGTTTTAAAAGGTAAAATATTTTTTAAATGTTTATAATAATAATAATAATAATAATAATAATTTTTATGTTACAGACCTAGAACAAAAGGGTCTCGGAGAAAAAATTTATTCAGGACCTAAGAAACCAAACATCATTGCTGATAAAATACTACGCGGTAAACATGTTTCGATAATTTCTGGCAAAAAGGAAAAATCAAACAATCAAAAAAGTAAATATTTTATAAAATAAATAGAAAAATTTTATAATGTAATAATAATAATAAAATATTATTTTTTATTACAGAACGCAGTAAAGATGACAATGGCGAGAAACAGAGGCCAGTATCACCACTGGCAATGCATAAGTCCGGGAAATACGGTAAAAAAATAATACCCACAGATGATGACAATGGAGAAGAAGAAGAAGAAGGTAAATATTTTATAAATAAATAAAAAAATTTTAAAATATAATAATGATAATAATATTAATCATATATATTTTTTGTATGGTAGATGACGTGGTTATATTGAGTCAATCGTCAACGTCATCATCCGGTTCATCATCATCGTCATCGTCATCGGGGTCGTCATCATCGTCATCGGAACCGTCCCCGATTATGAACGAAAATAATGTTGCTGCGGAGTATGATAAAAAAAATAAATATCGACCTGAAGCAGGGCCTTCAAAGCTCCGTGTCGAAAAACTTAAAAATGCGCCTGTAGATATTACAGATTTCTGCGTTGACTGCGCGGGATATCAATGCCCGAAAAAAGCAGCCACACCACACCACCAGTTCTGTAAAGGGTGTCATGAAAAATGGCAGATGGGTGAACAACCACATATCCCACAACCATCACCAATACCCAATCCAATTTTTGAAAAACGACAACAACTTGTAGATGATAAAATAAAATGTTTACAAAACCGAATCCGTGAGCTCGAAGAATCATTAAACAAAACTAAATGTGATCTCTGCTGTGGAAAACCAATTGTAAATGAATTTGGTCATTGTGAAGGCTGTGCCCAATTAATAGATAATAATAATAATAATAATAATAAAAAAAATAAATAAATAGATAAATTGTTTTTATGTCTTTTTTACAGGTATTATTGTATAGAAAAAATAAATAAATAAATAAATTGTTTGTATGTCTTTTTTTACAGGTATTATTGTATCGCAAAAAAAAAAAAAAATTAATAAATAAATAAATAAATAAAAATTTTGTATACCTTTTTCCTTTTGTCTTCTTTTTACAGATATATTTGTTATTGTTAAAAATTTTTCAGGTTACCCATCATATTTTTTGTTTTCTTTTTGCAGCTATCAAATATAATTTTGTTTAGAAAAAAAAAAAATTCGTTATTTCTTTTGCTATATTTTTTTCACACTAGAGGGCCAGAAAAATTTTCAATTTTGTCGGGTAAAATATTTTACGAAACAGGTGAAATTAAAAAAAAAAAAAATCAGTTTTGCTGTAACCACTGCACTGTGAAGATCTTTTTTCAAGTTGTTGCTAAAAAATGGAGCGTGTTTTAGATGATGCTGAAGTTGACGATAATTTTATCGATAGGGACATAATAAATCGAATCATGAATGTTTTTTATTGATAGTCTACTCGATGGTAGTTTAACGAACAATATTATAGAGCCTCGGTTACAACAAGAGCATTTGGATCAGCATTTACGTGTACCTCACGAATCTGAAGTTCCACAACAACCTCTTTTGGATGATGTTGAAGTTGACGATAATTTTATCGATAGGGACATAATAAATCGAATCATGCAGTCGCCATTACAACAACATCATTTAAGTGAAATTTTACAAACAGGTGGTGGTAGTGATAATAATTTTCAGCGCATAGATATTGTTGATGAAACACAGACATTTGTGACAAAATATAATTTAAATAAACATTTGATAAATTTTAAAGTGAAAGAAATACCGGAAAATACTGTAGTTGAAACATGGATTGAAGAAGCATTTGCAGAAGTATACAAGCTGATCAAAAATTATTCAAATAATGCACGTGATCGAGTTATTCTCAGTTTCAAAACCCCTTCTATGAACTCTGAGGCGCATACTCACTTGACACCCGCCAATAATTTTACATTTGAACGGTTATGGGAGATTGTAAGTAGCATTTGTCAAAGTAATGATCCAGTGCAGGCCAACGATCTATTTACTATTGACTTGGTTGTATTAAAATCAACGACTGGGGGTAGTGTCCCGCACCAAGTGGTACAAAAGGCTCGTGGTGCTCTGGAACTGAACCACGATGATCTATATTTATGTTTACCACGCTCTATTGTGACATGTTTATCAATAAAAAAAAAGAAAAGAACTATAGTTGCTAGTAAAAAGCAGGGTCTTGAACTCTGTCAAAAAGCTAACATTTGTGTACCACCTGGCGGGTGTGGGGTTAATGAAATAATTTTATTTCAAAATTATTTAGTTACTGAATCTGCCGCATTAGTTATCTGGAATTTCGATATTAATGATAGTCATACAATTTTTTTTGATGGTAAAAAAACTTTACTCAATCGTGGTGTTTCGCGTGAAAATATGAAAATTTTGAATATTGTGTATTATCCTGATGACAAACATTTCGCGCCTATAAAATATATGCATGTATTTATGGCTACAAATATAAAATTCTGGTGTGATTGGTGTCGTATCGGGTTTACAAAAAATGAATATCATAAACAATGTTGGACAAAATGTGACAAGTGCTTAAATTTCCCGGCATGTAAAATCAATAACAGTAATGATGATGATTTTAAAAAATGTTTGATATGTAATCGAGTATTTTATAGTGAACAGTGTTATGAAAAACATTTACAAACAGACTCGTATTTAAAAAATTTTTCAGTTTGTAATCGAATTAAAAAATGTAATATTTGTCGTAAAGTCTACGTCCGTGACAGTGAACATTTGTGTGGTTATTATTATTGTGCGCCCTGTCAAGACCATAAACAACCAAACCATCTGTGTTATATGAAGCCACGGCCGATAAAGCAGAGTGCCCGTAAAGAAAAAAAAGTTAACGGATTTTTATTTTTTGATTTTGAAACACGGTCTGAGCTGAGATCATATAAAAATAATAAACAATTAAAAATGCATATCGTCAATTATTTTTGTGCGCAAATAGTTTGTGAAATTTGTTCGG
This sequence comes from Aphidius gifuensis, assembly GCF_014905175.1. Lineage (NCBI taxonomy): Eukaryota > Metazoa > Arthropoda > Insecta > Hymenoptera > Braconidae > Aphidius > Aphidius gifuensis. Next base: position 19,927,709 of record NC_057788.1, on the reverse strand, counting down.
AGTCAGACGGTACAGAAAATTGTCATTGTAGTGAGACGCACGAATTTACACATCAGGGTGATGATGCCATGGAAAAATTTGTTGATTTAGTTTTAAAGTCAAAATCAAGATACTCAAAATTAATTTGTATAGCTCATAATGGCGGTGGCTATGATGCTCAATTTGTCTTACGTGAAATAATTAAAAGAGTGCCTATAACAAATATTCAAACAATTGTTAAAGGAACTAGACTTACATTAATATCTTTCGATAATGTCAAATTTATAGACTCGCTGAATTATTTTTTCATGCCATTAAGTGCTCTACCAAAAGCTTTTGGAATCAAAGAATTGACTAAGGGTTTTTTTCCTTTCTTTTTTAATAAACCAGAAAATCAAAATTATATTGGTCCTTTACCGCCTAAAGAAGACTTTGGTGTGCGCGCGCTGACTATTGAAAAACAACAAGAATTTGATAAATGGTATAATGAACGACTTCAAGGACCACCATTTGATTTCAAACGAGAAATGGCGATGTATTGTAAATCTGATGTAGAATTACTTAAGAAGGCGTGTATGACATATAGAAAATTAATGATGCAAGTAGGGAATGTTTGCCCATTCACCGAAGCTTTAACTGCTGCATCGACTAGTTTATTAATTTATCGTAGAAATTATTTAAAAGAGAATGAGGTAGCACTGATTCCCAAGAATGGATATAGGTTAGGTGACATGCAATCTACCATAGCTATACAATGGCTACTATGGCTTGAACATTCTCAAGGGATCAAAATAATTCATGCTGGTAGAGGGCGTGAGCGTAGAGTAGGTCCCTATCTGGTCGATGGCATTTCAGAAGATGGCAAAACCATATACTCTTTTTTAGGTTGTTACTATCATGGTTGTGATTGTTTTGAATTGATTAAAGATGTGGATGCAGATTTAGGGGATAATACAACGCTTAGAACGAGGCGTGAGAATACTGAGTACATAAATGCATATTTTAAAAAAGAAGGTTATGAATTGATTATTATTTGGGAATGTGATTTTAAAAGAATGTGTCAAAACAACGTAGATTTAAAGAATTTCTTGAAAACAATTGATAATAATTTTTATAAAGAAGCAATATTGCCTCGTGATGCTTTATTTGGTGGGCGAACTGAAAATTTTTGTGTCTCACATACTGTTACTGGTTCTCAAAAGATATACTACGTGGACGTCACATCACTTTATCCGAGTACGTTAAAGAAAAATATTTACCCTCTCGGCCACCCTAAAGTTTTTGTTCTGGATGATATACGTGAGCTTTGTCCAGATAATAACATAAGTAATGTGATAGGATTAATTAAATGTCGAGTTTTGCCACCGCCCGATTTATATATACCAGTATTGCCAATGAGATGTCATAAAAAATTATTTTTTCCACTTTGTAACGCATGTACATTAACTTTAAATCAAGAAAATTGTACTCATAATGAATCAGAACGAGCACTTATTGGTACTTGGGTATCTGAAGAGTTGAAAGTAGCGGTTGAGAAAGGGTATAAAATTTTACAAATAAAAGAAATATGGCATTGGGATAAAACAACTCAATATGACCCGAAAACTAGAACTGGTGGTCTATTTACAGGTTATATAAATAAATTTTTAAAAATAAAACAAGAAGCTAGTGGTTGGCCTGTAGAGTGCGTTGATGACGCATCAAAACAAGCATACATAGATAATTATAGTAAAGTAGAGGGAATTGATTTAGATCCTACGAAAATTGAAAAAAATCCTGGTTTACGTCAAGTTAGTAAAAATAACTTGAATTCGCTTTGGGGTAGGCTAGCAATGGATAATATTTCGGATATGTACAGTATTATTCAAAATATTCAAGATTTTAATAAAATTATTGAAAATGCCAATATTAAAGTTTCTTGCATAACTATTATCGATGATGATACACTATTTGTCAATTGGAAATATGTTGAAAGTTGTGATAGAACTGATAGCTCAACTAATCCAGTTCTAGGCGCATTCACGACTGCGCATGCGCGCTTAGAATTATACAAATATCTTGATAAAGTTCAGTCACGAGTATTGTATGTTGATACTGACTCTATAGTTTTTATTTCTGAGAATGAAAATGATAAACTGCCATTAGGTAATTATTTAGGTGATCTCACTGATGAGCTTGATGGTGGTTACATAAAAACTTTTATTTCTGGGGGCCCTAAATTTTATAGTTATATTGCTGAAAAACCTGATGGTACAATAAGTAAAGTATGTAAATTAAAAGGTGTGCGCCTTGACGTTAATGCTCAAAAATTAGTCAATTATGATAGTATTAAGACTTTAACTGATGGTGAAAACGACAAAATTATTGTAACTTGTGACTCAATACGTAGAACTAAAGAACATGATGTACATACAATATCAGAATCGAAAATTGTACGTGTTACCGGGCCGAAACGGAAATTTACGGCTAACATGAATAATACATTACCGTATGGTTATAATACTATGTATAATAGCGGTAAAAAAAGACATGGGGGCTTAACTACTGAGTATAATACTAGCCTGTATAATACCAGTAAAAAAAGACCTAGGGACTTAACGACTGAGTATAATACATGTAATAATACTGTAAATAAACGTGCTAAATATGTTATATGAATAAATCTTGAATAAAATAAATTGTTTAATGTTTTATTGAATATACACCCACACAAATTTTTTCAGTTATCATCATGGCTTGGCAAATGACACATCCATTTAAAATTATTATTTCAGGACCGGGGGCTGGTAAAAGTGTTTGGACTAAACGTTTCTTAAAAAATTATCGGGATTATGTGATACTGAATTTGACCGTATTATTCTATATTACGCCGAATGGCAACCTGTGTATACTGAATATAAAAATGTTGAATTTCAAGAAGGGTTACCAGACATGAAAGATTTTAATGATATTAAAAAAAAAAAGTTAATCATAATGGATGATTTAATGCGTGAAAGTAGTAGTGGTTCATCTGTATTAGATATATTTACCAAGGGTTCACATCACCGTAATTTAAGTGTATTATTATTATCACAAAATTTATTCCATGGGGGAAAATTTTATAGGAAATTTCTTTGAATACAAATTATATTGTTGTTTTCAACAATCCTCGTGACAAAGCTCAAATTTCTCATCTTGCTAGACAAATATCCCCATTGAATACAAAATTTATTCAAGAAGCTTATTTAGATGCTACATCAGCGCCACATGGTTACTTATTAATTGATTTGAATCAGTCAACACCTGAAAACATTCGTATTAGGACATGTATTTTTCCTAGTGACCCTGTAAATTATGTGTATGTCCCAAAACAAGTACGTGATATAAATAATAGTGATCCATCTTTAAATTTACCAGTTGTACATCTATAATGTCTGACAACACACCAAAGCGGGTGCCTTTGAGAATACCATTTGATCGGAAAAATACAATATTATTAACATCACTTGTTCATGCTAATCCAAAACAGCGTCGAGCAATACTTCAACACAGTGATTCTAAATTTATTCATTGTATTTGTGAAATCATTTTGAATTATTTGAAAGGGGTTTTACCAATAAAAGATAAGGAAAAAGGAAGCTAAAAAAATATAAGAAAATTTTGAGACAATTAATTTCAAAAATAAGTTGGGCATCTAAAAAGAAAATTATCATAAAGCATTGTATTGGTATTTTAGCCTTATTAATTACGCCTATAATAAATCTTTTATTTAAAAATTTGGCGTAAAATATGGAGCATACACGTAAGATGGCCCTCGTACCTCACGATTCTATAAATAAACTCAAGTCGCTTGAAAATGAAAATCATGCATTAACAAGTATCCAAACACCGGGGGATCCAACATCACGGCTTGATAAAGAACTTACAAAAATTTTAAATTCTTCTAAAAATGATGCTGAAAAATGGAGTGAATATCGTGAGTTATTTAGGCGATTTTTATTTTTTAATAGTGATGGTGACAGACCACATACAAAATTAACATATAAAGATATCGATGATACTACAGAGGATTCATCGTACCCTGTCGAGAATATAATAAAAAGTGTTCCTCCGCGATATCAGCAAAAAGCTAAGGCATTAATTGATCATATTAACACTGCGGATATAGATAAGCGTTTCAAATGGGATAAATCTGGACACATAAGTATAAACAACAATAAAATACCCAATACAAATATTGTTGATTTATTGAATGATGCTTTACGTTATCGTAAAAGTCATAATGCTGTTGGTCAAGAAGAATTTGCAAAGTTTCTCCGTGGTATAAATACTCCACGTAATTTTGTAGGTAATGACAATTTCTGGAAGTCACCTATCATTTCAGAAGATGAAGATGATGAAGAGACAATATTGTTTTCAACGCCATTAGCCGACCGCCCAAATCACAGAGTTAGTAAAAGACTTGAGCCGCAATTTCCGGATGGTGAGCAACCAACTACTAGTGGTGAACCTGAAGTATCATGGCAAAGACTAAGCCCCGAAAAGAAAAAGTCAAAAAAGACCTCATAAATACTAATGAGAAAAATATAAAAAATAATACACCCATTGCAAATATTTATTATGATTTATCAAATCCTGTTGCTTATACTGGTGCACGTAATATTGTAGCAAAATATCCAGATTTAAGCGATAAAATAAAAGAGTATTTAAATTCACAAGACGCGTATACATTACACAAACCTGTCAAACGTAAATTTCCGCGTTTACATTATAATGTATCAGGCATCGATTCTGTTTGGGAAGCTGATTTAGCAGATTTGCAAAGTATAAAATCAGAAAATAATGGTATAACTTTTTTACTTGTTGTTATTGATGTATTTAGTAAATTTTTATGGATTGAACCATTAAAAAATAAAACCGGTCCTGAAGTATGTTCAGGATTTGAACGTATATTTAAAAAGAGCAATGGCCGTATGCCTGTTTTTTTACAGACCGATTCTGGAAGTGAGTTTAAAAACAAAATTATCCAAAAGATGTTAAGCGATGCTAATATTTATTTTCGAGTGGCAAGAAATCCTGACATAAAAGCATCAATTGTAGAACGCGTAATACGTACAATAAAAGAACGTATTTGGCGTTATTTTACACATAAAAGAACACATAAATATATAGATATATTACAACAAATTGTCGATGGGTACAATAATTCTATTCATACATCGATTAAAATGACACCAGCTGCAGTGACGATAAATAATTTAGAAATCGTTAGAAAAAATATAGAAAGTCGTTATGATGATGAAAAAATAGTTGATCGATTTAAATATAAAGTAAATGACCGTGTGCGCATCAGTACAGCGAAAGGTGAATTCCAGAAAGGATATACCCCTTCATGGTCTCAGGAAATATTTAAAATAACGAAAGCTACATCACGTCAAGGCAAACCAATTTATGAGTTAGCCGATTTAGCTGGTGAAGTTATTGATGGTATGTTTTATGAGGTTGAATTGTCTCCAGTCAACAAAAACATTGAAGAAAGTGTATTTAAAATCGAAAAAATTCTAAAAACACGTGGTAAAGGCAAGCGAAAAGAATATTTTGTACACTGGCTGGATTGGCCATCGAAATTTGATAGCTGGATTCCTGCAAGTAATCTACAATGAATAATGACAGAAATTTTTACCTCACACTTGTTAGTAACAAAAGTACTGAATTTTATCCTAATAATAATGCATCAGAATTTAGTATACAACTACCACGTGAAATCAATTTGGAGGGCGAGTGGGTTGTTGGTCTCTGTGATATAAATATACCTATCGGTTTTTTACATGTCTACCCTCAAGAAGGTTGTATAGGTGTTGATGTAACACAGTCGGGGGGTATTACGATATTTTTACCTCATGGCGTTTATCAAAATACTGAGGCAATAATTAATGCCTTGAATGGAGATAAAATACTGAATCAACATTTTGAATTCAAATTTAATTCCCAAACACGCTTTACCAGTATAAAAAAAATTTGTGGTGAAACCTGTGCTTCACATTCAATAACACTAACAAAAAAATTGTCAGATATTCTAGGCTTTAATTACATAGAGTGTGGATTATTATTTTCCAAAAAAATTGTTATACGTCTTAGTGAAAAACCAGCCAGTTTGTTGAGAGCATTGCCAAACTTATTGTATGTTTATTGTGATATTTGTTCACCATATATTATAAGTGATAAAAATAAACAAATTTTAAGAATTGTACCTTTTGATAGTAATGAATATAAGTATGGTGGGAATTATAATGTGAATTTCCAGCCTTATTATTTACCAGTAATTCAACAGACTTTTCAAACAATATCATGTATTATAAAAGATTCTAATGACCACATAGTCTTATTTGGGGATGACCCTTTGACCATGACGGTTCATTTTCAAAAAATTGATTAATTATGTCAATGTATTTAAAGTATTATGACAATCAAGTCGGTGGTGGTGTAACAACTCATCAACGTCAATACATTACTTATAATCAGCGAGGAAACGGTGTTGGAGGTTTTCTCAAGGGATTGTATAGAACAGTATATCCTATATTACAAAGAGTAGCTAAACCTGTTGGTGAAGAGTTGTGGCAGGCTGGAGTTAGTGTATTGGATGATGTACTAACCCATAAATCTGATTTTAAAAAATCATTAGAGACACGATTAAAAGAATCTGGTCACCGACTCAAACGTAAAGCAGTAGATAATTTAGAAACATTGTGGAATAACCGTGGGGGTGGTAGCAGTAGTCATAAGAAAAAGCGCCGTCGAAAAAATATTCAAAAAGGCTCTGGTATTAATAAACAAAAGGGTGTGATGAAGAAAAAACGTAATCAGAAAGGTAGTGGTCGTCCACGCGTCAAGAAGCAAAAATCTCGTTCTAGAGTCCAGAAAGGTGGTGGTAAAAAAAAGAGGAAAAATATAAAGAAAAATAATAAAAGAAAAAGATCAATAAAAAAGAAAAATAAACGTAACGTGTACGATATTTTTTCTTAAATAACCATGTCTTTTTTACATAATAATTCGTGTGAGTGTACAAAGTCGGAGCTTGACTTATTTACAATACCTCCAACACAAACAACGATCGAAGATTCTACGTGGGCTTATTACAATCCTATTAGTTCAATGAGTGATGATTCGCAAATCGAATTTCATGTACCTGGAACAAGTGAGGAATATATAGACTTACCACATACACTGTTAAAAATTCGTGCTAAGATTGTGGATAAAAATGGGGCAGTAGCACCGGCAACTGACGCTGTAGGTCCAGTTAATTTAACACTCCACAGTCTCTTTCAAAAAGTTGATGTATTATTCAATCAAAAATTAGTATCAGCTTCAAATAGCACATATCCTTACAGAGCATACATTGAAACAATTCTTAATTATGGATATGATGCAACAAATAGTCATCTTCAACTAGCGTTATGGTATCCTGACACTCCTGGACGTATGAATACAAATAGTGTTGTTGCTGCAGATGCAAAAAATGAAGGCTTAGTTGCCAGATGTGTTCATACAAATGCCGGAAAACAATTTGAGATGATTGGGCATTTACATGTTGATGTATTTAACCAGGAAAAATTTTTATTGAACGGGATTGAAATGAAAATTAATCTCACACGGTCAAAACAAGAATTTTGTTTAATGGATGCCTCAAACGACAAGGATTATAAAATACAAATATTAGAAGCGTCATTGATTGTACGCCGAGTCAAGCTAAATCCTCATATTATGATTGCTCATGCAAAAGCCTTAGCGAAAACGACAGCTAAATATCCCCTTACTAGAGTGGAGGTCAAGAGTTTTTTACTCACCGCAGGAATCCTTGGAAATTGTCTCGACAATATTATTATTGGTACTTTGCCTAAGCGAGTTGTTATTGGATTTGTTGATAACCGGGGCTTCAATGGTAATAGGCTCTATAATCCATTCTACTTCCAACACTTTAATATAAATTTTCTATGTCTCTACGTCGATGGTAAACAAATACCTGGAAAACCGTTGCAGCCTACATTTTCCAATAATATATTTGATGCTGAGGCATACCATACACTTTTTTCTGGTACTGGTATTCATTTTGGAGACCATGGCATGCAAATAGATAGAGATAGCTATAGAAAAGGTTATACGTTATTTGCTTTTGACTTAACACCAGATCTTTCCGCACATAGTGCTGGTCATTGGAACTTAATTAAGAGTGGTAGCCTGCGTATTGAAGTACGCTTCAGTGAAGCTTTTGGCGCAAGTCGTTAATTGTCTTGTTTATGCCGAATATGATCATATTATCACAATAGACTCCAGACGTCAAGTTATAATGGATTATAGTAATTAAATATAAAGAAGAGTGAAAATAAAAATCTATATTATCTAAGCAGCGCAGGATAGCGTGATTCATCTCATGGATACTCAACAGCTAGCTAGAGCTTTACCGTATACAGATATCTCTGTTGGTGGAATTTATCCTGTAGACAAACCTTTTGTCTGGCCAAAGCCGTGTGCAATAATTGCAAATACAGACAATCATAACCAGCCAGGATCTCATTGGGTCGCATTATTTATCGATCATTTTGGCTATGGAATATACTTCGATAGTTTTGGACAAAGACCTACCGATCCACGCTTCAGCTATGTCCTTAGAAGGAACACTGTCTGTTACGAGTATAATAATAAAAGGCTTCAAGATTTTTCGTCTAATGTGTGTGGTTGCTATTGCATTGTTGCTCTACATTGGTTTTCCAATGGCGGAAATCTTTCGAGTTTCCAACGCCTGTTTGGCGACGATACTAAACTCAACGACAATACTATAATGACAATGTATAAAAAACTGATTCAAAAAAAAAATATATTTAAAAATAAGCGTTTCCATTTTCTCCGAGGTAGTGGTGCAACTGTACAACATTCTTATTGTAAATTTCGTTGAATAAATAAATAAATAAATAAAATAAATAAAATTGTTTTTTGTTTGAATTATTCCCTCTCCTTAATTTTAAAAAAATATATATAAAGAGAATTTTAAAATTGATGTTTAGTTTAAAAAAATGGCTTCATCAACAAGCATGGTGATGGCAGAACACATCGAAAAACGTACTTGGTTTGAACGTGGTGAAAGATTATTGTATCGTGTAGAATCCAATCGCCGTGAAAGTTTTGAAACATGGCCGTTAGCTCATCTTTTAGATATTTTTGAATTGGCTTCTGCTGGATTCTATTATACCGGAGTTGGTAACTTTGTATGTTGTTTTGAATGTGGAGTTAAAATTAACGATTGGACTTTGGGTGATAATCCTTGGCTTGAACATCATCGAAACAAACCAAGCTGTAGATTTGTACGCCGAATACCATGTGGAAATGTCCCTGTGGGCATCCACCCTGACACCGTGGCTGTACCTACTTTCTACCCTTATCGGAAAAATATTTCTCCTGTAATTTCACCGTCATTCCGTTATTCATATTATTCAGCGGCGGTATCAAGACTTGAACATCGAGAATTTTTAAGTCTTTTTGATTATGTACCACCACCGTACCCTGATCCACACCCTGAGATTGATGTTAAAACTGCCAAGGTTCGACAATACTTGACTTATGACGTACGCCTGAAATCATATGGATATTGGCCTAGGCACATGAGCCAGACGAAAGAAAAGCTAGCTGAGGCCGGATTTTTCTACACTGGTATTGGTGACTACGTTCAGTGTTATCACTAATGGTATAAAAGATTGGCTCCCAAATGAAGATCCATGGGAAGAACATGCACGTTATTTTAAAGAATGTTTTGTACGTGTTATCAAAGGACAAGAATTTATTGATCATTTTAAAATACCTCAAACCGATGATCAACCATCAGACGATGAGGAAGCAGAAAGTTTGACAATCGAATCGAACTCAATAGTCATTATGAGAAATATACCTACGGATTACCACAGTATAGATGAAGATATTGAATTCAAATGTAAAATTTGTTTTGAAAAAAATTTAGGTATATTATTTTTACCATGTAGACATTTTGTTTCTTGTGGAAATTGTTCAACTGATTTAAAAAAATGTGTTATATGTAGAGCAGATATTGAAAACAACTGTACAACTGTACGACCAATTATTTCATAAATATAAAAATAAAAATAATTTTTTAAACAAATATAACCTGTCTTGTAAATTATTTTACCTATTCATATACCCATGTTGTAAATTAATCGACTTAGTCAATCACAAGCCGTGATTCAGTCAATACCATGGCGTTTACAGCATTTTTGATTTTTTCTGTAGTTGTGAAGATAATTGAATCGAGAATACAAACACCGGGTTTGTATTATGATCATATCGAAAACGTGCGTCTAACGAGTAATAGTCTGCAACTTACAACGTATATCGATGTTGACGATCTTCTCAATTTTTTACCGAATATTTTACCTTTGCGTTACTTTGATGCTGATTTGGGCGGGGGAGGTAATTATACTAAAGAAGACCCAGGATTGGCTGGTCTACATAAAATATGTCAAAAGTATGAAGCAGATAAAATTGTAGAAAATAATTGTGACTTTGTATCACGACGCCTTCCTTTTTTGGAGCAGCAACAAAAAAAAAACCGCAATGTATACAGAACAAATTGATTCATTATTTCATAAAGACGTTATAAAAACAAAACGTAATGAACCGATCTACCCTATCGTGGGTGCAATATCAAGCTCTTTATTTGGGATTCTGAATAAAGACGATGCCAAGATGATTAACGAAGAAATCAATAAATTAAAACGTGATAATAAAAAAACAATTTCTGTTTTAAATAATACAACCCATCTATTACAAACAGAGCTACATACAGTGCAGACTCGATTAAAAAACAATGACGGACTTATCAATTATTTTCGTGCACAAATGGAAGAATTTAGTGTTGGATGGAAAAGCAAGGATACACTTTTATGGAAAGTTCACTTTGAAACTATGGTAAACCTCGGTCGTACCTGGCTTCAGAATATAGAGCTGAGTTATGATGAATATATTAATTCCTTAGAACTCGTAATTCAAATCGACTATTTTGCTAGACTCGGATTAATCCACCCTCGAATAATGTCTAGTAAGAAAATTGAAGATTCTTTTGCGTCTTTTTTTACAAAATAATAATAATCAGTATGTACTACCATTATCAATAAATGAAGCGGGTATTGATGGTCTGCGGAAAATTGCAAAAATATCTATTACCTACCATGAGAGACGAATTTTACTGAGTATTATGATACCTCTACTATCACCAAAAATTTATTCAATATATGAAATCCATCCAGCACCGATAAAACAACATACTTTCCAATCACATATTGCGGCATACATTAAACCTAAAAGTTCTTTGATTCTTATAGCCCAAGATAAAAGTGAATACAGTACCAACGTTAATATCCAGGCATGTCAATTTTCACCAGTCGTACCAACATCTTTTTGTACTCACTCTTTTTCTTTACAAGATACAAGAAATATAAATTCATGTGAAATTAATTTATTAATGACAAACAAACAAGATAATATGTTAGATTGTGATATTCAATTTTATGAAAATCCTCAACCAAATTTTATTCAATTATATAATAAAAAATGGTTATATAGCATGGTTGAAAATACTGAGTTACGAGTTATTTGTGGTGATGACGTGAAAACCCGCAAACTAAATTATACAGGTATAATAACTGTCAATAGTGGATGTAGAGCCCGTATCGACTCTGTGACATTAGTCGGGGTTCCTGGCATATCCCAAAATAATGATAAAGTCCTCCATCCCTATATTGGTGGATATGATTTTTTAAATTTAGTTGAAGGTATAAATGAAACTAATAAAACAGCGATTGAAAAAATGATTGTCAACTCAAGTCCTCTAAGTCTCAAAGAAATTGTAAAGACATTAAATGCTGTGAAATTTACTGTGACTGAAAAAGAAAAAATTCACGATACTTACCTAAAAATTTTACTGGGTCAAATATTATTAGGACTTGTTCTTTTGTACCATATTTTAAAAAAACCAACATTGAATTGTTTTTACACAATAAGAAAAAAAATTCAACGACATAAAAGTTGAAAATGATGTTGGATCCTCAGACAGACCAACCAACACCGACATCTACTAAAATCTGTAAGCTCTCCCACTCTTATTTTTAAAAAAGTATAAAAGCTTTCGAAAAAAGTTTATTTCATCAGTTATTCAACATGGCTCAATACGACAGGGTTCTCGTTTTACCATATACAACGGCTCTTAATAAATCTAATACAAAATCATTGTGTGTTGGTCTTGAGTGGACAAGTGGCGAGTATTTTAAATCTGCAATACAAATTATAGCCAGTGATACCAAAAGAAGTATTTTTTTGGATAACGAGACGCAATGGATACCGTTGACGAAAATGTGTAGATCATTTTCATATTATTATGATGGTGACGATTCGAGACCGGACTTCAAACTCAATTACACTCAACCAGTACATCTTGGAGATTTAACTATAAGTTTTCCAGCCACAGACCATAAACGCGAGCGAGGTATTCTTTTTGAACAAGGGAATGTCCGTTTATTATTTATGAAAAAAACTTTGAGGACATTATCCTCTCTCGGAACATGGGTAGCAGCTTGTCAAAAAATATTGACTCATTATCCTGCAGATATTTACTCGGATGGCATTATAGAATATCTACGAAAAAACTTTGGAGGTGTACGTATTCATAAAGAAACTCTTCAGCATTATTTACAGATGACTGTTGGGAACCATTTATTTGAGGAAATACAGAAATCCACTGAAGACAATACAAAACTTGAACCGGGTTTTATGGATCCATGTTTGCCTTTATTGTATAATGATATTTTAGTCAAGAATTTTGATCAGTTATACGACTTTATTTATCCTGCCACTGCACCAAACAGTTTAAATCCTGTGGAGTATCGTGGACCAACACCTTCCCATTATGTAGACCATATGGTCAACGCCACTAAATAAAAAATGAATGATTTGTATTTAAAAAAAAAAAAAAAAATAATAAAATAATAATAATAATAAATAAATAAAAAATAATAAATTCCTTGTATTTAAAAAAATAAATAAATAAATAAATAATAATAATAAATGATTGTATTTAAAAAATAAATAAATAAATAATAATAATAAATGATTGTATTTAAAAAATAAATAAATAAATAATAATAATAATAAATGATTCCTTGTATTTGAAAATAATTTGACTTGTATATATTTTTCCCCCCACCTCTATAATAATAATAATAATAATAAGAATTTTGGATTTATCTGTGTTTTCGAGAAACTACTTCAGTCTTTATTTGGTCGTCATGGATATCGCTATTGTTGTTCTTGGTTTTGTAAAAAAGATTTTACTTTTTCACCAAAAGAAATTTCTGTGATTGGTATAAATGAAAAAATAGCTGGTCATTGGCTATTAACGCCACCTTGCGACTTTACAACACTCTCAGCGTATGGTCGTTATGAAAACCTGAAGCGTACCCGTAGACTAAAAATAAATTGGTTCGATGGTGAGTCTGAGGAAGCACAAGTCATCAAAGTTTTAAGGACCCTTGCCTCAAAAAGCAGAATTATTTTGAGTTCTGGCAATGAATCCTGTGAATATCTCGAGAGAGTACTATGCACGGCAATCAGAGATGTTGATAAAGAGAAATTTTGGCCTGAATTTATCAAACAATTACCACCGTCAACAACCTGTATTCACCATGGGTTACAGCAAGAAACAGGATGCGCCCTCCAAGTTGCGCGACAAAAAAAAGTGGATGAACAATAGATATGAATTTGTTAAACAAAGAAATTATGTGAGGAGGCTGCTATACCAGAACATTTACGTACACCTCGTGAGCCTGAAATAGATTATCCTGGAAACATACACAGTGTGTGATGGATAAAATTGATGTTTGAGAAAATAAAAAAAATATTTAAAAAAAAGTCTTGAAATTTATTTCCATAGGTTAAGAATAGTATTATATATTTTTATTTTATATTTAAGTTTTGTTTTCAACCAAAAAAAAGATTTTAAGAAAAGTTCTATACACCATGTCTGAAACTGACCCAACTATGTTACTATAAAAACCTCTCACTCCCTCGCATTGCTTTCTCCATAAGACGTTTTTCTATCCGAGTCCTTATGTTATTCCTTACTCCAGACGTTACCCATGCATTTTTACTATGCGCCCTTACAATCTCATTCATCCTATACTACACACCCCCTCACACACATACTGCACTCTCTCACACACATACCTCTCACTCGCACCTATGCTATTTTATTTTTACCCCATGCATCCTATGCGGGCCCTTGCACAACACACACGAGGGGGGAAAGGGGGGAACCGCATTCCACAAAGTCGCCCAGAAGAGCCACCTTCTACTGTGATAGTTCTCCTGTCTGGTGACTTCATAAATAATAATTCCATTAATCCTGGTGTTATTTTGTAATATGTATCAAAAATATTTAATTCATCATCGTTAAAGAATATTTTTGCATTTCCAATTTTGTAATCAGATTTCACTTTTTTTACACCATAATCTTTATCCCACTGTATACTATTGATTTTTCCTAAGTAATCATCTATTAAATCTTTATTTGATTCTTCCACAAATGTTTCACCTTCATCAGCAGTGGCATAATCATATTCACCTTCTTTTGTTCATGAACTGATTCTTCAATATCGGTGAAGTACTATAATTGTCCTCATGTGTTGAATTATTTTTTTCATCATTCGTATTTTTTTTATCCGGAAATGATTTATCATCACTAATGATTTTGTTGATGTTGCTGTTGCTGGCAGTTGTGCAGCTAATTTGTTGAGCGGTGTACAACAGGTTTAAGATATTCATTTGTAGCATCTGGATATATTTTCTTTCCTAATTTTATCAATTGATATTTTTTTCCGAATAACGTCTTGCACTTTTCAATTTCACTTTTAAAAAATTTTGTTTCATCAACTAGTTCTTACTCACAGAGAGGCATAAGTTGATCCTTTGCGATTTTACAATTAACTGAGAAAAAATTTAACAAATTGTTTTGTTATTTATAGTTATAAAGCAGTCAAAATTTTTTCTATATCTCCCTTTATCTATATCTCTATCTTTATCGATACACAGGAAGCAATATTTTTCTTTCCAACAATCTACACACATCTGCCGGAATTTACTATACTCCATATCAATATTAACGTGATCGTGATGTATATGCTTTAAATTTGTATCATCTTGTGGGAAGACTATTAAAAAATTGATATTATCACGTATTAAATGTTTTGGTATTCGTGCATATGATTGACATCCTATTATAAAAAGGACACTTGACCGCTTTTTATTCGTAATATGATTGGTCGAAATTTTTTATTCGTAATATGATTGGTCGAAAGTTTTTAGCATTTGTTTATAACTAATATTTTATCGTTTTCTCTCACCAATACTACGTGTTATGTGGTTGCTACGTAAGTTGTTGTGTGGTTGCTATGTTTGTTTTTTCAAGCGGTTGGCAGTTATACTTATTCACAGTTGTGTCGTTGTCGTTGAAGAGTATAGCAAAATATTAATTAAAAACATGATCAGAATATATTTATTTTACTCTTTTTAGTTTATTACTTAAATATTAATATCATTTTTAAATATAATATATATTAATATATTGATTATTTAAAGATTTTTTCCAAAACGTTTGGTTGTTACGTGGTTACTACGTCTTATTAATCATGTAAAAGTGTGTGATTTATCATCAAAAAAATATATTTTAAATAATAAAAATTTAAATATTATATAAAAAATTAGTATGACGTGATATTAGTAATATGATATTATATATCTATAAAGTGAAAAATATTAGAAGTGAAATAACAATTAATAAAAGTTTATTTAACAAATAAAAAAAACGTTGTAGATTGTGTGTGTTGGTGTGTGTGATACTTGACATTTTTGTGGGTCGTTTACATAGACCATACCTGTAAATGTGACATAAGTTATCACAAATTTTAACGGCAATCAACATGCATTGGCCAATTTTGTAAATATTAATCCTATTATAAATAATAAAACAGAAAAAAAAGTGTCGTAAATATATTCATTTTTTTTTTTTTTTTTTTTAATAAAATAACTACATAATAAAACAACTTTGGTTGCTACGTGGTTACTACGTCTTATTAATCATAAAAAGTGTGTGATTTATCATCAAAAAATATATTTTAAATAATAAAAATTTAAATATTATATAAAAAAAAATTAGTATGACGTGATATTATAATATGATATTATTAATATCTATAAAGTGAAAATATTAGAAGTGAATAATAGATAATAAAAGTTTATTTAACAAATAAAAAAAACGTTGTAGATTGTGTGTGTTGGTGTGTGTGATACTTGACATTTTTGTGGGTCGTTTACATAGACCATACCTGTAAATGTGACATAAGTTATCACAAATTTTAACGGCAATCGACATGCATTGGCCAATTTTGTAAATATTAATCCTATTATAAATAATAAAACAGAAAAAAAGTGTCGTAAATATATTCATTTTTTTTAATAAAATAACTACATAATAAAACAACTTTTGGTTGCACGTGGTTACTACGTATTTTATCATATAAAATGCGTGATTCATCATCAAAAAATATATTTTAAATAATAAAAAAAATTAGTATTACGTCATATTATAATATTTATAAAATGAAAATATAAGAAGTGAATAATAGATAATAAAAATTACTATTTTTTAAAATGAAAAACGTGGTAGACTGTGTGTAGTGACATTTTTGTGGGTACGTTTACAAAAGAATACGCGTGAATGCAGCATAAGCTATCACAAACTTTCGCCTTTCGCTGCATGTATCGGTTGATTTTGGAAATATTAAATCCTATTATAAATGATATAAATGATGAAATAGAAAAATAAATGTCGTAAATATATTCTTTTTTTTTTTTTTTTCAATAAAAAAAACTTAGAATTTGGTTACTACGTGGTTACTAGGTATAATAAAAATAAACAAAGTGTGTGTGTCTCAATATTTTTTTATATTAAATAAAAGTGAATCAGTGTACGAATTTTTAAATCGTTTATTTAATGAATTATAAATTAATTAAAATACTGATGATTTCGTGGTTTATCTTTAAAATATTTAATAAAAATATACTTTTTGAAATTCTTGAGGTAATTTATCAACATCTAACCCAAAATTCCGTAATCCAAAAGACAATATTCATATTTTAGAATTTAATTATCAAGATTCAAGTAAGATGATTACACATGGTCTTCTTTTGTTCAACCAGAAATAACGCATATTGATTATCAAAATGTTGAACTAAAATTTGTTAAAAACAAAATTGAATATATTGGTAATAATATATGAATTTTAATTATTTTTAGATTGAAAAAATATATTTTATTGATCCCTTTATTTATTCTTTTTTCAGAAGTTAAAGCTTATTTAAAAATCAATGTTATTAATGGAAGAAGGAGAGAAGTCATGGCTTAGGAAAATTGTTGATCACAAAGAAAACTACGTGTTGGTTAAAATTGTCAATTATCCAAAAGAAGATGAACGTTTAAAAATTGGTGTTGCTGTTAAAATGCGTGGAGTCATTTACGATGATCGTAGGCATTCACTTTTGTATACTATTTTCTTAATTTATTATTGTTTGTAAAAATTTTAATTTTTTATATTTTCAGAAATACCAATTTTCAGGTAAAAGATATGGACGACGATGTGTTAGAAGAAAACGTTTGCCAATTTCACAAGTCAGAAAAGTTTTCAACGTTTATCTGCTGTTGTTAAACGTCAAAAATTGATAATGAAAATGATGATATTTAAATTAATAATATATTTGTACTCAATTAATTACATATAATAAATTATTGAAAAAAATTCGAGATAATTGATAATCAAAATATTAATTATTGATAATTAAAAAAATATGTAAATATATATATATTATTTATAAATATCAATTATATATACTCTATGTATTGAAATAAAATAAAAAAATATAGAAATAAAATTATTATTCTTTGTATTGAATAAAATGACATTTAAATAATAAAGTCTGCTAAAATTAGTCTACCATTATGTTTTCTTTGAGATTCTTCAAATTATTTTTTGGTAAAAAATATAATAAATAATTTTTTTAACCTCATCTTTTGTATATAATTTATTTAATTAATTTTTTTCTAATAAAAAAATGAGCATCACAATTTTTCATTAGTTACAAATAAATCAAAAAATAAAAAAAGTGTGTTTAAAAATATTGAAGCTTTTGATCTATCTCTTACTCGAGATACATAAAAAATTTAAAAGCTTTCACAAAGTATTTATACTGTGTTGTGTCATAAAAATATAAAAAAGCAGTGTGTATCAAAATATTGAAGCTTTTAATTTATCTCTCTCTCGAGATAGATTCAAAATTCAAAAATTTGAAGAAAAACATTTAAATTGTGTTGTGTTGCCGTCAGAAGTACAACAACTAAACTAAGCTCTGATCATCAAGATTATAAAAAGGACATTGTTCTTTCTCTAAGTTTGCATGACATACGCATGCGCGTGATCATGCGCATTAAAGTGAAAAAAAATAAATACACTACTGGCTGCCTACCTAATGGCTGCTTTCGTTCATGAACTTAATGTTCAGAACATTGATGTGATCTCCATCAGCGCACGCGTAGGCGCAGATGCGCAGAATTATTTATTTTTTTATAAATGGCTGTGCATTGGCGCCGGCAACCACTGGCATTGCATATATTTTTAGGTTAGTACTTAGTACACAATTGTCAAGAAAAATATAAATATAATACCGGCGCCAATGCACAGCCATTTTAATAATTCACATCAATGTTCTGAACATTAAGTTCATGAAAGAAAGCAGCCATTCTTTTTCCTGTTTATTTTCGCTCATGCGCAATTAAATGCGCAGTTAGAAAAAAGTCAGTTTGCAACAGCGAAGGACATGAGAGGCTGGATCAACCATGTTTTAATTCTCATTTTATAAGAATTATTTGTTCGACGCCACTGCATGCTATCTTTCTGGTGTTTATTATTTTAAAATACAATGAGTTGAATGAGAATGATTAGTTGAATGAGAATGATCATACACATGCGCGTATTATGCGAAGATGAAGAGAGAACAATGGCGCCGAAAAATAATTATTAAAACATAGATGTACTACGCTGTTGCAAACGGACTTTTTGATGACTGAGTATTTAACTACGAAAAAATAAATTTGAAAAAAAATAAACACCGAAAAAGACAGCATAATATTTATGCGAAAAAAAAAATATATATATGCAAACACGCGCCGAAGGCGCGTAATCGGTCTCGTAAATAAAAAGAATCAACAGCTTTGTGCCTTTCCATACAAAAAAATGCTTTTATATGATCCTGCTTTTCAGTTGCAACATTATCAAATATAAACAAAGAATTTGGTTTTGCTTCGTCAACTGGTACAACTTGATCGTTGTCTGAAAATTTATAATAATTTATTTCTTCAAGTGGTTCTAGTAACTTTTCTAAATATTGATATTTCGGTTGGTATAATGATTTACTGTAAGTATAAATATTTGCAAATCGTAAACCATTTGGATCAACAATTAAACTCATTAAAGCGTTCGTTTTACCACAATTACTTCCTCCAATTATCGCACATCTTATTGTATTCGGTAGTAAATCACCATGACGTTTTTCTATTAAACCATTACCACTTTTTGATGTAATTATATCAAAGTTTATAACTGGTAATTTTAGAGCTTGTTTCTGGTATTCCATCGTGATGAGCACTGAGCTCAAATCATATAAATTCAACCGTTTTATAACAAAGCGAATCAGTCTGTTATAAGCTATGATTGAGCATACATCAAAAAAGAAAAAGAACAAAAAACGTTGTGGAAAAGGAATACTCAATAAAATAATCAACAAGTTACCATTCGAACTCCATCTGCCTGGTTATTCATATTGTGGACCAGGTACCAAGTTAGAAAAACGTTTAGCAAGAGGAGATCCAGGAATTAATCCTTTGGACGCAGCCTGTAAAAATCACGATATTGCATATTCGAAAAATCGCAACGACATCAAGGCAAGAAACGCAGCTGATGATATTTTAGCTCGTGAAGCAGCTAAACGTATTTTTCGAAAGACGCAAGTTTAAGTGAGAGAGCAGCAGCTACATTCGTTACTGGAGCAATGAAAGTAAAATCAAAATTTGGCATGGGTTGTGTTACTGAAAAAAAAAAAAGAAATGTACGAGAAAAAAAAAACCATTATCTTCGTTGAAAAATAGAAAAATAAAAAAAAAGACTGGAGGAAAATTAATAAAAAATAAAAAAAAAACGTGCAGTTATAAAAAAGAAAATATCATTTTCCAAAATCGTACAAGCAGCAAAACAAGCAATGAGGCAGGATCAAATAATTCATCAGTTGCAATTAAATCAGCAATAAACGGTGCGAGAGCAGCTATTAAAAAAAATGGTGGCAAGAAAGCTATTACAGTACCTAGAGTTTTACCAGTTGCTAAACATATCGGTGGTGCTCTACCGCTTTTAATCCCGATTTTCTCAGCTATATCAGCATTAGGTGGGTTAGTTGGTGGAGCATCTGGTGTTGTCAAAGCTATCAATGCAGTAAAGACAAGTAAAGAACAATTAAATGAAAATAAGCGACACAATAAAATGATGGAATCAATTGCAATAGGAAAAGGACTTTATTTAACACCACATAAAAGCGGTATGGGACTTTATCTCTCTCCAAAAAACTTCAACTGATGCTACCACAAAGAGCTTTAACTGACGGTGATTTATTAAAATTTGCTAAACAATCAAAAATTGCTAATTTCCGTGGAGTTTTTATGCGGAATGATATGCCAAAAGATGGATCATGGGAACAAGACTGTGGAATCATCAATTTAGATGATAAGAGAAATCCTGGAACACATTGGGTAGCATATAAAAAACTCAATAAAAATTCAGCAATATACTTTGATAGTTTTGGCAACTTACAACCACCGAAAGATCTTGTCAGTTATCGTAATGTTGGTAGCATCACTTATAATTATAAACGTTATCAAGATTGGAATACGTATAATTGCGGACATTTATGTCTCGCATTTCTCACAGGAAAACTATAAAAGCGGAAGAAAAGAAAATTTCTAATCAGTTATTTATCGACCTTGACAATGAACGAAACGTTCACTTTAACTCTCACCGGTAAATCTTCAGTCTTAGAAACTGATTACTTTCCACCAATACAATTATCAAGTGAAAAAAATTATTCATTAGCACTAATTTCATTTTTATCATTTAATTCATTGCCAAATATCGATCATGAAAATAATATAATTTCATATTTTAACGGTTTTGATAAAATTGAAATACCAACTGGAAGTTATGAAATAGATGATTTAGCAACTTACTTAGAAGAATATGGAATCAAAATTACATATAATAAAAATACTTTACATTCATATATAACAAGTGAAAGAGATATTGATTTTGTAAAACCAAAATCACCAGCACGTTTACTAGGATTTACGCCTAGACTATTGAGGGCAGATACAAAATATGAATCAAACTACCCGATTAATATTTTAAAAGTGAATACATTGAGAATCGAGTGCAACATTACAACAGGAGCTTACGTGAATCAACAAAAAGTTCATACAATATATAACTTTTTTCCTGCTCTACCACCTGGTTATAAAATAATTGAAGTACCAGTTAATCCAATCTATTTACCAATTACTGTTAAAACAATTGATCATTTACAACTAAAAATTGTTGATCAAAACGGAAAATTAGTAAATTTCCGTGGTGAAACAATAACCATTACGTTACACGTAAAATCATAGGAATGGGAATTTGCTTCAATTCACGCGCTATAAAACGTGGGGCATCGTATAAAAGCAGCACATCATGGACACCTCCAGTCAGTCTGAATCGAGCAGTCAAAAGAAGTTGACACCTCAGAATATAAATTACCTGCAGAGTCTAGGTCTAAAAGTAAAAAAAAATTTTGGAACTTTAATTGGATAAATATAACTTGTCTTAATTGTTTTACACGTCAAAATGAGTGATGAAAATATTTTCGATATAAACGCGCCAGTCCAATTTAACAATGAAATATCCAACTATGAGCTACATGCTCATCAGTCATTTGGATCAACCAGCTTCGATAATAGTGATGAAATAAGAATATCAATACAGAATCAAGATTTGTTTGTTCTACCATCAAAAAGCTATATACGTATGAGTGGAAAATTAACGCAACAACATGCTGCTGCAAATGCAGAAGATCCACTTGCCCATATTTTTTCTTTAACGTTAGTAAATAATGCTATGTGTTTTTTGTTTGATGAAATGCGTTATGAATTAAATGGAGTTTTAATTGATAAATCAAAGAATGTTGGTATAACATCTACAATGAAAAATTATTTGTCATTGAGTTCAAGAATGAATCATGAAAATGCAGGGTGGATAAATCAAAATTGTATGAAATTGATAAATGATGATGGATATTTTGATATATGCGTTCCATTAAATATAATTTTTGGCTTTGCTGAAGATTATCAAAAAATAATTGTCAATGCGAAACATGAACTCATTATGATACGATCACGTTCAAATTTGAATGCGATCGTACGAGATAATGAGAGAGTTCCTGATATGCCAGAATTTGATTTAAAACTTACAAAAATTGAATGGCTTGTACCGTATATAATGTTATCAAACAAAAATAAAATTGATATAATGAAATATATACAAAAAGATCCTGTCATTTCTATTGGATTTAGAAGTTGGGACTTATATGAGTATCCATTGCTGCCACAAACAACTCATCATATATGGACAGTGAAAACTGCAACTCAACTGGAAAAGCCACGTTATGTTATTCTTGGTTTTCAATCAAATAGAAAAAATGATTGGCAAAAAGATGTAACACATTTTGATCATTGTAAAATAACAAATGTTAAACTTTATCTTAATTCTCATATTTTTCCATATGGGAATTTGAATCTTGATATTGAAAAAAATCAATTTGCTTTATTATATGATATGTATGCTAATTTTGCAGAGTCTTACTATGGCTCAAAAATAGATTTAGTAACAAAAGATAATTTTATTAAAAAATCTCCATTAATTGTTATTGATTGTAGTAAACAAAATGAGTTTTTGAAAACTGGTGCTGTAGATGTACGCTTGGAATTTGAATCGAAAGAAAATTTTCCTCAAGGAACGACAGCATATTGCTTAATTTTACATGATAAAATAATTGAATATAGACCAATAAGTGGAATAGTACATAAGTTAACATAAATTAATTGTAACCTATGGTTTTAATTGAATAAAAAACAAACGAAAATAATTTGATTTAGTGTATTTATTTATTTATTTATTCACATTTCCTCATCATTATCGAAATCACGTAGATCATATGTACTATCATCTAATATTACATCTTGGTTATTTTCACCATCAAGAACCATGGTTAGTGTTCCTTTCTTGACAGCATTTTCTAGCTCCTTAAAATCTTGATCATCTTGATTAAAATGTGTAGCAAATCTTTTTGGTAGATATGCATAATTTTCATTGTTGATTTCAACTGTTAGCGCTGGACCATACTTTGATGTTGGAAATCTCGCTACTTTAGTAATTTTATAAACTACTTTTCTTTTCAAATCTTTCAATGATTTGCGTTCGTTAGCTTTTTGAAGTTTTTTTGCTTTTGCAAAACCCATTTTTAATATCTGTAAATGGAAAAGTTATTTTTTAGTTAACAAAATACATAATTGAAAAACATTGAAAGTATTGATAAGTTAATAAAAATTTATAAATATATGGTTAAACTTACTTGTTGGTTTCTAAGACTGGGCGCACTACAGCTGATGGACTGAACGATGAGTGATGCTTAGTCTCTGTGCACGAGAATATATACTAAATCTCAGGTCCCCCACCAACGAAGTTCCCTTTCCTCTTTTCACTAAGAGTGGGGGAACGTTGTGATTGGTTGATATTTTGTGGGGGAAGGAAAACCAGGTGATGCTTATCCCGACTAAAATTTTTTTCTTCTTAGAAAATAGTTTTTACTTTCTATTATTCTAATCTCTTAATCCTTTAATCTTTTTTCTGGAATTTATAACAATAGATGTGAAAAATATTCTTTTGAGAAAAGCTAATAATTCCTGTTTAAACATGTTTCAGTATATTTTCTAAAATTTAATCAATTGTTGTCAGATGATTCATCAGCTTTTATAACAATGAAATCTAGTCAGTATTTTTTTTTTTTTTTTCCTGTTCAAACATGTTAAACTTGTTGAAACTTGTTTCTATTATTTTATTATACAAACTAAATCTTTATTTTTTTTTTATATCTTATATTTAAAGGAAGGAAGGATAATTCTAAAAAAATTAACAACTTTTAAAAATTTGGTTTTGCATCATTTATTCATTAATAAAATTTAATTCTCCATTATCAGTTCCTTCTTTACATTTTAAACAATCTCTTTCTAGTACATAATAAGATATTCCAACTTCATCTTCACAATCATTTTGTATTGGATGTTTTTTACATCGTTTTAATTTTGAAATTGTTGGATTTGAACGTTGTTCTACTGATAATTTTTCCCAAATTTCATCAATTTGATGTGATGCAAATTTTATAATAGCCATCAATGGAAGTGCAGCAATATCTTTTTGTGTCAAGTCAGTTATATTTTCAACTGCACAAAAATGTAAAATGGATTTTTTCATGTTGGCTCTTGTTGAGAATTTTTTAATATACCAGTATTTGTATCTCTGTGCATTTTCATATGCACATTTGTAAGAACTGCATAAAGGATGTGAATTCACATGTCTTATTGCTGGATGTTCCATCTCTAATATTTTTATATCTGGACATCCTAGGTCTTCTAAATTGAAAATTGTCATTGGATTAAAACGTAAAATAAATGTTAACCATTTTTTTCTATCTTCACCTTTGACAAATAAATAATTAAACTTTCCAACTAATTCTTCAATGATTATTGTTGATACGTTATTATATTGATCACAACCAGCTTCCCAAGATATCCCATGATAATTTTTTTCACAATTATCCACAATTTTTTTATATTCTTCAGTTAGACGTGATTTTTCACAAGGTGGTTTGAATATTTTTATAGTTGGTGAAATCCTTGAAAATCAATAAATGCTGACATTTTGTTTTAATATATATCAACTCAGCTCAACTCAACTGTATAGTGACCAGTTCTAAACTGATGATATTCTTTTTATACCCTTGAGTAACCACTCCCCTCTTTTTTCTATCCCTTCCACTTCTTATTTACTCCTACCATTTTTACCCCCTCTACGACTTATTTTACAAACATCGAATAGATGATGATGAAATATTGAAATTACTTACAATACTTTCTGTAATTTGTCTTGATGATGCAAGAGCTAAGGTTCCAACCTATAAAATGATTGGTCCTCAGTTCGAACCATCATCAAGACAAATTTTTTTTTTTTTAATTCCATCAACATTATTTTATTATAAAATGGAAAAAAAAAAAAAATATTTCTTCGAGCCGGATTTGAACTAGCGACCTTTATATATCTCTCATATTTTAATTAAACCAATTACAGTCCATCGCTTCTACCAACTGAGCTATCGAAGGTGATTTAGTTTTTCATTGAATAATATTTGAAGGAATATTCTTTTACCGACAGGAAATAGCATAATCTCTTGTTTGTTTCAGGGGATAGCGTGCCAAACTCTCATGTGAAAGGTCCGAGTTCAAATCCCGGTTAGGGAAAATATTTTTTTTTCATTAATAATAATAATAATAATTACACAAGATGGCGTCTTTCAAAAACCAAATATGACATTTAAAAAATCCATGTGGCGTCTTATAAAAAAACCAATATGGCGTCTTATGAAAAATCAAACCCCCCTCCATGGCGATTTGACCTAATTAATTAATTAATTGACCTAATTAATTAATTCGAGGATCCCCCGGGGAGATTTGACCCAATTAAATTAATTCGAGGACCCCTCGGGGAGATTTGACCCAATTAAATTAATCCGCGGACCCCCTGGGGAGATATCCGCGGCTTCCGCGAAATCAGCCGCGGATCACAGCAGGGGGTCGCTGGATTCGGGGTGGCACAGCGGGGGGGGGGTGAGCCAGAACTGTCACATGTACACTACTTTTGATGTTATTTGTGTCAATGTCCGAACTGTAGGTCCCAGCATCTTTCCCTTGTGTCCATTGCACAAGGGCAAAATATTTGTCGTTATTGACTTTGGATTCAGTCATTTTTTTTACTGACCTTGAAAAACTAAAACGTATAATATTCAGTCGTTTAATATATATCCATTCGTTCTCATGATATTATTTCTCATAATTGAAAATATATAATGTTAATTTACCTTTAAAATTATGACTTTTCCCCAATCTTCTGTTTTAACAAATTAATTTTTTTTTTAACAAATTAACACTGAAGTCACAGACACTTGTTATTTGAAACGGTTTTTTTTTCATTCAATCTGTTGACTATTCACTTTCTCTCCACAACAAAGGAGGGTTATTCTCGAAATTTCTCCATACCCCTACTTACTCCGGCACTAGTTATTTAATCCAGGCTGATATTCAGAGTAACGAGTCAGAAAATGAAGAAAATATTGAAGTTTTAACTCCAAAAAGTATTCAAAAATATTCCAAAAACGTAATTCTGAGAACTCTTTTATTACTTGCGATCAAAAATAAAAATTTTCTTACGCATTCAGCATTAGAGAACATAGTGACTTTAACAGACATATTACATGATGATAAATTTTCTGTATCTGCATCTAACTATCATTTTCGTAAAATTGTAGAAGCTTTATCAATCCCAATACAAATTCACCATTTTTGTCCTCATTGTGGTTTGTATACGGGGCCAGAAGCAGAAATGATTGGCACTTTAATCAGGGACCCGACATTAGAATGCAGTGCGTGCCAGGGTGTAATCGATATCCACCAAAATAGAGAATCTGCAAATATTTTTATGTATTTATCGTTGAAGCAACAATTGAAAGATTTTTTTGAACAATCACATACACCTGAATTATATTCGAAAACTCGAAAAAAAATGGAGTTATGGGCTGTTGAAGATATTTTTGATGGGGTTATGTACAAAAAAATTGTTGGAGTAAACAATTCACTCGAAACGATAAGTATCAATTTCAGCATCGATGGGACGCCATTATTTAAGAGTTCGCAAACATCAATTACACCCATTTTATGTACAATTAATGAACTACATCCAAAAGAACGCAAACAAAACATTATGATAGTTAGCGTTTTTTTGGGAAATAAAAAACCAGTGATGAATGAATATATCAAGCCGTTCGTTAATGAATTAACAAATCTAGCTAAAGAAGGATTTGATTATTCATTCGAAGGGGTTTTGTATCATAAAATATGTAAAACACTCACTGGCGTCATGGACTCTGTTGAACGGCCTGAACTCAGATGTACAACTACATTCCGAGGATATTATGGATGTGGTTTATGTAAACACCCTGGCCAAGAAATATCTAGAGGAAGAGGATATTTCCATGTCTATCCAATAGACAACAAACAAAATGCATTTGGGGAAGGCCTTCGGAATCACGAAGAAACACTTCAGTATGCTGAAAGAAATGAAAAAGGAGTTAAAGGTCGTTCAAACCTATGCGATATACCAGATTTTAACATCATTAAATGCCTGCCAGCTGATTGAATGCATTCTGTTGCTCTAGGATGTGTCAGACAGATAGCTCAATTGTGGTTCGATCCGAACAATAAACATGAAGAATTTTGCTTTATTCGATTTTTACCCGAAATTGATAGATTATTGAAATCGATTAAGCCATCATTAGATGTATCAAGAACACCCAGACTGATGTCTGACAGAAAACACTGGAAAGCACACGAATGGGTCATTTGGTTACTTTTTTACAGTTTACCAATTATGAATCATTTTTTTCCAAAAAAATATGTCAAGCATTGGAGTTTACTCGTTGATGGAATTTCGATTCTTCTAAAAACATCAATTTTAAAATCTGAAATTTACAATGCTGAAAAATATCTTTTTCAATTTGTCGAAGACACAGAGAAAATTTATGGAACTCAACATGTGTCGTTTAACATACATTTATTAACGTTAAAGCTAAATAGCTCAGGGTGTTTTGAATCATGGTCCTCTGTGGACGCATAGCGCATTCATCTATGAGGATTTTCACCAAGAAATGAAAAAATTTGTAAAAAGTACGAACGCTGCAAATTTGCAAATTCTGGATTCATTCAGATCAAAATTTGCCTATAAAAAAATGTATGAACAATACAAAGGAGAATTATCAACATCTCGAAAGAAATTTTTAGAGAAACTTTTCAAAAAGAGAAAATTACCAAAAACTTCGTATACAATTGATGGAACTGCCTGTGTAGGTAAATACGAAGAAAAAAACATGTCCGATGATCAATATTTAGCATTACAACGCATCAATGTTGAAACAGAAAGGAATGGGAAGATACGTTGTTACAAACGAATTATAATAAAAAATGAACTATTTCTCAGTAAGGAATATGTAAAAGTGAAAAAAAGAAATAGTTTCACTGTGCTTCTATCGAATAGAGAAGTTTTTGAAATTAAAGTTATTATAGTCATCAATCAGGAAAGTGATCCAAAGTGTTTTGCTTTGGGAAATTATTTTACAAAATGTGTAAAACCTATGTTTCCCAATAGAGAATTGCAGCATATGATTTTTCTCAACAATAAAAATCAACAAGACCGATTAGCAGCAATTGATGTTAAATTAATTCAACAAAAAGTTAATATCATAAGTATTCAAAATGAAACAATTATTGCTTGCAAACATCCAAACCGGTTTGAATTACTTAGCTAAGCTGAAGGCATTTGTGTACTTTAATGATTATCATGAGCTACATCTTTTTCCTAAGCTACTACCCTTCCTTGGACATTTTTATTTTTCTCAAAAAAAATCACATGTCTTTTATTTATTGAATAAATAAAAATACCAAGGACAAGCAGTAGCTAAGAAAAAGATAGATCTAAGGAATTAATGTTGCCAAAAAAATTTTGTGGTCAGCAACATAAATTCATTAGCTTCATCTGTTTCAATAAACTTCACAATTTTTAGATGTAAAATTTACATATTTTTCTCCGTGTATTAAAATTTATATTGTATATTCAATATAATTAACGACAGTTAGTGTTTTTAAAGATGTAATTGTTTAAATATATGCCATTTATCTATGAAAAAAGCTGACGTAAATTCAAGCTCCATAAATAATGTATAGAAAAATGATAATGAATGAATGCATATATATAAACACTGCTGACATGAAATATATTTGAATTCATTTTTTACATTTCAATACTTCTAAAATTATATTTGAAGAGAAATATTTTATTATAGCTTTTTCTTTGCTCAAGGACTTTTTCATTTATTCATTTTTAATTATTGAGGTCATTGATTTATTGAATGAATTGCTCTTTTTTTTCTTCTGAATATTTAATTATAAAGGTATATATAATTATTATTTTTATATAATTATATAGTTATATAATTATTATTGTTCATTTTGAAATAAAATATCATGAAAAGAAAATTGTCAATCAAAAGATAATTTTCGAGATAAGGAAAAACTTGGATTCGTTCGTCTATGTGAACGCTTAAAATTTCTAGACAGCCATGTTGACATAAGATGTGTGAGTGACTCCGTGATTTTAGATGAGCTAACCTCGAGTGACTTTCATGAAATCACTATACGGACAGTAGAAAAGAAAGAAGAAGCACAAAGAAACTCTAGTTGGGTGCCTTCCAGTGCCTTCTGTATTTTGTGTAATACGTGAAACGGGTATTCAAAAAATCGTGGTGACAATATAAGTGTCTAAGGAACAATAAAAAAATAGTATATTATATAACTAGTACGTGAAGTAGGTGACTCTTGCACGATTTTGAAGGTGTCAATACGAGTCACCAGGAGTTGAGAACGAGCCGAAGGCGAGTCGAGATTTCTAATATAGGCGCCATTTTGCGCCAATATAGTGCATAAGGAGATACTTTTACGCACGGTTTCTTGTTAAAAAATCGTGCGTAAAAGTATTTCTTTACGCACTATAATTGGTGCGTAATGGCGTCTTTTACAAACAAAGTGTCAAAAAAATTATTTACAATTTATAAGCGTTATGTAAGAAAAAAAATTAATCATTAATAAATAGTAATCCGAATGAAAAAAAAAACGAGAATTATTAAACGTTTTTAAACGCAATTATAATTAACGTATAAATATAAATTATTAATTAAATATATCATTTAATCAATAGCATGGAAATAAATGACAAAAAGTATGCTCTTGTCATGTGGACGGAAGACAAAGACAAAGGCCTATACAGCCCGGATGTTGAAATCAGCAACATCAAAGGATTTAATGTCCAAGATTTTGATGACGACAAAATAGATGCGAATCAAGAGTTTGCCATCGAATGGAAGAATGCAAGGAAAAAACCAGCTGGAAACTGGCCTTGTTTTTTGGGAATAGTTGTAGCTGTATCAAGTGAGTAACGCTGAGGAAAAAAAGCAGTACAAATATTATATTAATAATTTATGAATTTAGGTTCAGTTAAAAAACTGGAAAAAAAATGGAACTGATGGGGGGTATTGCAGCGTCAAAAGAGAACAAAATAGAAGGAGAGAATGATGAGAATAAAAAAGAAAACAAAGAAGAAAAAAAAATAAAAGAAAATAATGATGCTTCCAGTTCAACAATTGACAAAAAAGCAGAAATATATGAATCCGACTGTGGAAATGAAACAGGAAGCAATACTGATAATGATGATGACAATGACGACGACGAGCTAACAAAAATGGTGAGTTAAGAGAGAATTGAATTTAAAACTTTATTACAGTGTTATTAGTTTTTCATTTTTTTTGATTTTCTCGTTCTAAAGAGCATGTATTTTTTTTTTATTATAAAAATTTTTTGTTTGTAAATTCTGATCGACATTGATTACTTTCAATGTATTAAAAACATTTAAACATCAACATGAGCAACAGCTCAAGCGAAATTTACATCAACATCAACAACAAGAATAAGAACGTTGCAATATTAACGGTGCATAATCAACACATTCTTGTCAATTTAAAAGAAAAAAAAAAAAAAAGAATATCCATGTGGCATATCTTTTAAAGACTATTGCATCAAAAATTACTAATGCACCACGTATTGCTAGAAGACATTTTTATGAGTTGTCTTAAAAATATTGAAACAGCAACATGAACAACAGCCGCCATAGAAAAGATAAAAGTGTTTGTACAAATAAATATAAAGATCCTGGTGCATCATAAACACATTCTTGTCAATTTAAAAAAAAAAAACAAAGAATATTCATGTGGTATATTTTTTAAAGACTATTGCATCAAAAATTAATGATGCACCACGTATCGCTAGAAGACATTTTTATGAGTTGTCTTAAAAATATTTAAACAGCAACATGAACAACAGCCTCAATAGAATTTACATCAACATCAACAACAAAAATAACAACGTGATGAATATTTACTAAAAGATATTTATAAGAAAAGAAAAAAGTGTTTGTACAAATAAATATGAAGATCCTGGTGCATCATCAACACATTCATGTCAATTTAAAAGAAAAAAAAAAACAAAGAATATTCATGTGGTATATCTTTTAAAGACTATTGCATCAAAAATTGATGATGCACCACGTATTGGTAGAAGACATTTTTATGAGTTGTCTTAAAAATATTGAAACCGCAACATGAACAATAGCCTCCATAGAATTAACATCAACATCAACAACAAAAATAACAACGTGATGAATATTTACGAAAAGTTATTTATAAATAATATTAATAACTGTTTGTACAAATAGATATGAAGATCCTGGTGCATCATCAACACATTCTTGTCAATTTAAAAGAAAGAAAAAGCAAAGAATATTCATGTGATATATTTTTTAAAGACTATTGCATCAAAAATTAATGATGCACCACGTATCGCTAGAAGACATTTTTATGAGTTGTCTTAAAAATATTCAAACAGCAACATGAACAACAGCCTCAATAGAATTTACATCAACATCAACAACAAAAATAACAACGTGATGAATATTTACTAAGAGATATTTATAAGAAAAGATAAAAGTGTTTGTACAAATTAATATGAAGATCCTGGTGTATCATCAACACATTCATGTCAATTTAAAATAAAAAAAAAAACAAAGAATATTCATGTGGTATATCTTTTAAAGACTATTGCATCAAAAATTAATGATGCACCACGTATTGCTAGAAGATATTTTTATGAGTTGTCTCAAAAATATTTAAACAGCAACATGAACAACAGCCTCCATAGAATTTACATCAACATCAACAACAAAAATAACAACGGGATGAAATTTTACTATAAGATATTCATAAATAATATTAATAACTGGTTGTACAAATTATTACGGAGATCCTGGTGCATCATCAACACATTTTTCTCAATTTAAAAGAAAAAAAAAACAAAGAATATTCATGTGGTATATTTTTTAAAGACTATTGCATCAAAAATTAATGATGCACCACGTATTGGTAGAAGACATTTTTATGAGTTGTCTTAAAAATATACAAACAGCAACATGAACAACATAGGATTTACATCAACATCAACAACAAAAATAACAACGTGATGAATATTTACTGAAAGATAGTTATAAAAAAAGAAAAATGTGTTTGTACAAATAAATATGAAGATCCTGGTGCATCATCAACACATTCATGTCAATTTAAAAGAAAAAAAAAAAACAAAGAATATTCATGTGGTATATTTTTTAAAGACTATTGCATCAAAAATTAATGATGCACCACGTATTGCTAGAAGATATTTTTATGAATTGTCTTAAAAATATTTAAACAGCAACATGAACAACAGCCTCAATAGAATTTACATCAACATCAACAACAAAAATAACAACCTGATGAATATTTACTAAAAGATATTTATAAGAAAAGAAAAAAGTGTTTGTACTAATAAATATGAAGATCCTGGTGCATCATCAACACATTCATGTTAATTTAAAAGAAAAAAAAAACAAAGAATATTCATGTGGTATATTCTTTAAAGACTATTGCATCAAAAATTAATGATGCACCACGTATCGCTAGAAGACATTTTTTTGAGTTGTCTTAAAAATATTCAAACAGCAACATGAACAACATAGAATTTACATCGACATCAACAACAAAAATAACAACGTGATGAATATTTACTAAAAGATAGTTATAAAAAAAGAAAAAAGTGTTTGTACAAATAAATATGAAGATCCTGGTGCATCATCAACATATTCATGTCAATTTATTCAATATCTAGCGATACGTGGTGCATCATTTATTTTTGATGCAATAGTCTTTAAAAAATATACCACATGAATATTCGGTGTTTTTTTTCTGATAAATGTACTGGTAATCCTAAATCAGTAAAATTTAAAATAGGACCAGGTGCTATACCAATGTCTGGTAATTTTCATGAGATTTGTACTGGTAGTTGTAATAATATTTTAAATGAAATACTGAGTATTTGAAATGAATCTGTCCAATAACCAAATAATACACAAGATACCGGTTATTCAAGTGCTTGTGCTTGTTATGATCGTGCTTGCCATGATCGAAATAAATTCAAGGTCTGGAAGAAATTTATTAAGGACAAAAAATTGGAACAGATGATTAAATATTGAATCATTCAATGAAACAACAACAACAGGAGTAAATAATAATTTGGTAAATGATGTATCGAGTGGAAATCAAAATAACAATAACAGTATCGATCATATATAAACAGCAGCAATCATAATAGAACAAGTACATGGTAGTGATGGTGGCGGCGATGATGCACCATCATGTGTTTGTGGTTAATTCGCTCATGAAAAAGATGTTGAAAAAATCGATCAATATTTGACATTAAATTTATTTAACATCAAATAGTTCGTTTTGTTTTTAGGGAATTTTAATTTCCTATTGTTTTCGCTTTTCAGCTGACCCCCCCCCCCAACCATGGTAGCCCCCCCCCCCCCCCGAAAATATATATATAAGTCCCTTAATTAATCTAAATACGATAAATTTGGTAAATATAAAGAAAAATCACTGAATATAAAAGAAAATACCATAAAAATGGGAAAATATCAGTAAATATAAAGGAAAATACAGAAAAATATATGAAAATATCGAGAAAAACCACCGAATATAAAGAAAAATACGATAAATACGAGAAATTTTAAAAGGAAAATCACTGAATATAAAGAAAAACACGATAAATATGGGAACATATAAATTATTTATGAGAAATTTTAAAGAAAAAATCATTGAATATAAAGAAAAATACGATAAAAATGGGAAAATATCTAGTAAATACCAGTAAATATAAAGGAAAATACATAAAAATACGATAAATATTGGAAAATATCACATAAATATCAGTAAATATAAAAGAAAATATACGAAAATTTCATGGGAAGATCACTAAATATAAAGAAAAATACGATAAATATGAGAAATTTTAAAAGGAAAAATCATTGAACATAAAGAAAAACACGATGAATATGGGAACATATAAATTACTCCCCCCCCTTTCCCTCCCTAATCTCCTCCTACCCCTTCACCCTCCCTTCCCTGAAAATATTTATTTAAAAAAAAAAAAGAATAAAAGATGACCAAAATAAAAAATATATATTTCAGATTGAATTAAATATGTGGAATGAAGAGGCAGAAAGTTTTGAGGGAAAAAAGGGTGACGTGATACGCTGAAAGAATTGAAAATAAATGAATATAAAAAGATTAAAAACTTAACAACGACTTTGACAACGACAAAAACACTAAATTCTAATTCAACAGAGGGAAAAAAGTAAAGTAAAAGAAATAAAATATAATATGGAAATTTATAAATAGATTCTAAACATTCACAGAGTAAAATCATGGTACAACAAAATAAATAAAAACAAAGAATTTAAAAAGGTAGAAGAAAGCGATTCCGGAAATGAAGATGATCCATTAGAAGGAACAAGCAAAATGAACGAAAATTAAATAAACTTTACACATTATAACAATAAAAAATAAATATTTCTATTCACGAATCATTTTTATTCATTACCTCAATTTTCAATAGACTAAAAATTGAAATTAAAATTCCCCCCGAAGGGAAGGCACAGTTGCTTCAGCAACTGTAATATTGATTTTTTTTTTTTTTTTTACGGAGGCTAGGAGCCATAGGCTCAGCCGCAGTCTTGAATTCATCGGCGAAAAAAAAAAAACGCTCATAACTTACGAACTAAGTAACCGAGAGACTCCGTACCAGGCTCAAAAGAAGCGCATCGAAAAACTCTATCGCCCGCGTAATAGGTTTTTTGCTCTATTGATAATAGTCTTTAATCAAAAAACTAAAATGTAAATTTTGAAAAAATTTTTTTTCTTACTTAAAAATTTGTGGTGTCTAAACTTTCCATCAGAGAGTATTTATCACCAAAGGTTTTTCGTTCGTGAATTCTTCCTGTTTTATATTTCATCATTCTTAAATTATTATTTATGTAACTTAAAATAGTACATACGTTTTCATGTGAAAATTTTACAAGTTATAAAAACGGCGCAATAAATAACTCGACGCAAAATCATAGTAGAGACTTCGTATAAGGCTCAATTTATGTGTCTCAAAAAACTCTATCGCCCGCTTTGCTAAATTCCTTTCCATTTATAATAGTTTTCGAGAAAAAAAGAAAAAAACTATAAAATAAAAAAAAAAAAATTCTGATGTCCAATTTTTTTTCTCGAAAACCGTTATTGAGAGAGAAAAAAACCCCTAATGCCGTCACTAGATTTTTTTTAAGGCACATAATTTGAGCCTAATACGAACTCCCTATCTTGATTATAACAAAAGTTATGGCTCGCCGAAAAAAAACTTAAAAACGGCGCAATGAATAACTCAACGCGAAATCAAAAGAGAGACTTCGTATAAGGCTTATATTATGCGTCTCAAATAACTCTATCGCCCGCATAATGGGTTTTTTCTCCTATCTATAATAGTTTTTGAGAAAAAAAAAAAAACCTTCAAAATTTGACAAAAAATTCGGATATTTAATTTTTTTGCTCGAAAACTATTATTGACAGAAAAAAAAATCCGGAATGCCGTCACTAGATTTTTTTTAGGCGCATATTTTGAGCCTAAAACGAACTCCCTATCTTGATTATAACAAAAGTTATGGCTCGCCGAAAAAAAAATAAAAAAAACGGACCAAACATGTCATCATAGAGTTGAAATAAAATGTTTATAAGGCTCCAAAAAAAGCTTGGAAAAACTCTATTGCCTTTCTTTTGAATATGAATAATGTTTTCGTTAATTAACGGTTAAAATATGTCTAAGCAATAAAAATAACAATGGCCCTAGACGGAGTATTGAAAATTTTTAATTTTCAACGAGTAACGCTAGCCACATGCCCCAACAAATGTTACCAGGTCTTTTTTTTTATTCAAATATTGAAGAGATAGCTACTAAATTAAAATCAAATTTATTTTAATTATAATTTGTATTAATTTTATTTATATTTTTCAGGCTGTAACATGTCAGATTACGAGGCTGAAATTAACTCAATATTCAATAATATTGAAAGCTTAAGTCATCTAAAGTTGATATATCCGGAAAATATTGAAAGATATCATCCCGACAAAAATCCTGAAGATAAAAGCAACTGAAAAAACTCAGTATTTCATGAATATATATACATACAATAAAAAGTATACATAAAATAGTAATAGAAATGTTCGGCTGACTAGTTGTTCAATAAATAAATATTTATATAAAATTATATTCTGTGTTAAGTTTTTTAATTAGAATTTCATTCACATAGAACCTTAATATTATAACTAATCAATAAATTTAAAAATTTCTATCATAATCCCCCACGGAAATAATATATATAAAATATATAAAAAATATATATATTTATTTATTTATTTATTTATTTATTTATTAAGTGTTACGCCCTTGTCCTTTCGTACTTATGGGCTACATTATATAAGTTTTACAATTACAAGTTTTTCTTAATAATATGTATTATTATATATGTAAAGAGATGAATATATATTGATGAGATGAACATGTGGTAGTAGACGTCGCTGATGACCACGTGACGATCTACGATTGTGACAGAGTGCCATATGTATATGACGATTCACGGCTGTAGCGGAGTGACACATAGACTTCCACGTCGATCCACAACCAGATGATCATTATTGGAGTTTCGAGAAGATTGTACAGATGAGTTTTTGATGACAACTTTTTCGATTGAAAATTACTGTATAGACTCTGCACTATCTAACAATAATTTTTGTTTGCCGTATAATTTCCAATTATATATTTTTTATATATTTTTTATATATTATTTGTATATATTTTATATATTTTTTATACGTTTCCGGCCAATTGTATTGTATATTAATAATATAAAACTTATATATTTTTTATTTGTTATATATAAACGGTATATATCTAAAAAATAAATATGTGATAAAAAATATATATCCAAGATATATAATTTCTTTAAAGAAAATATATAGATAAAAAATTTATATATTTCAAAAACTGAATTTTTTGTATAAAATTTATAAATTTTATATAAACTGCATATATCGAAGAAATGGTTTATAAATAAAACACATATAAATATTTTATAAATTTTTTATATATTGTATATTTATTTTTTATATATAATATATAAACTAGAAATATATTTATTTTTTATATATAATATATAATATATAAACTAGAAATATATTTATTTTTTATATATAAAATATATAAACTAGGAATATATTTATT
Organism: Aphidius gifuensis; assembly: GCF_014905175.1. Lineage (NCBI taxonomy): Eukaryota > Metazoa > Arthropoda > Insecta > Hymenoptera > Braconidae > Aphidius > Aphidius gifuensis. Next base: position 19,889,836 of record NC_057788.1, on the reverse strand, counting down.
TTTCATATATAATATATAAAATGGGTATTCATTATTTTAAATGCATTATTATTAACTTTAATCATTTCATTCAAGTTTAAATTGAACATAATATTCAATTTTTTTTTTGGTCCAATTGTAAGGGTTCTTCCTTGACTTGTGCCTGAAAAAAAAACAAAAAATGTTGAAAATTTTTATCACACAAAATCATGCCTTCTATTTTTTATTCATTTGATATTTATAAAGAAAATTATTTATTTACCTTTGATGCTGAATGTATTTTTGAAATATAAGTATTAATTGCACTTATAAAATTCGTTTCTTTGTAAGATTCAGGAAACTTTTTTTGTACAGCAACTGTAACAAAAGGTACGTCATAAATTTTCTTTTTTAAAAAAAATTAATTCATATAAAATCAATGTATGTATAATAATTACGTCTTATTGCGTCAAGTCTATCTGGATCTAATGGTTTTTTTTTTTTCAGCATCTTTTTAACTTTTGAAATACCACTACGTACATTGTGAATGAATCAATTCTCCGAGAAAGATAGCCGGGACTAAATGTTTTTTTTTTTCGTTAAATAAAACTTTTGGTATCCATATATGTCTTCAATCAATTTGCAAAATAAGAATTGTTTATCAATAGCCACATCAATGGCAAAATGTATTTAACTAAATTGGCAACATGTATATTAAAACGTCATTAAATCATAATTTTTTCACCGGCATTTTATTGAAATGATGCTCTTTTGGTTTTATCGCTCATTTTTACCGAATCGAAAATTGGTTTTTGAATTTTGTTTATTTTGAATATATTTGGAATTTTAGCCAATAAGGTTATGAATTGAGAAAATTCCAAAATTCATATAATGATAAATTTTTTATTTTTATTTTTCATACCTGTATTCATAGTGATAATTTTTCATCACTTTAAATCTGTGAGACGATGATGACGATGAAGTTGACTTGATAATCAATGTTCACGACTATTACGCTTTTGTTTTCCTGCGTATGTTTAAATTAATATTTTTAATCTTCTCAAAAAAAAAATGTAAGTATTTTATTTTAAGTTATCAATTTGTTCTACCTTTGTAAATCATCTTCTTTTCATTCAGATCTAATTTTTCACAGCCAGGTTTATCGCATGCTTTTAACTTCGGAGTTTCATCCAATTTGTAATTAATAAATTTTATATTATCATATGAATGATGCTGTACCGCGTTTAATTACTATTTAACATTATCAGCCACTGATCTTGTTCGGTCAATTGACAACTTCTGAGATTATGTCATCGGCTTTCATTTTATTTTCATACTAATGATTTCAAAAAAACAATTAATAAACGAATAATCAAATGCCATAATATATATATATATATACTACTATCATGTGTTTACTATTTCTGAAATATCATTACCGCTGGATTCAACCACCAGCAAAGCCTGCTGTGTCATGCCATTTTATTGCCTTATACGGTGCCAGGGTTTACTTGTTATTTTAAATTTTTGGATTAAACTGTTTAATATGATACCAATTTTTTTCAATATTTTATTTGTTCATTTAACAGTTATGCCGTTATTTTATAAACAATGCGATGAAAATTCTTTTTTTTTTATTCCCACGTTTCACGTTATAATGTTATAAAACATTGGCAATAATAATAATAATATAAATGAAATTTTTATTGTTTATGCATTCATTTATTTGAATTATTTTTATTTTATAATTTTTCGACAATACTTTTCAATCGTTACATATGACTTTTTTCTTATTGGATACCAATTCGAATTTCTTATTTTATTTATTTTTTGGTTTAATATATATATTATATTATTTATTTCTTGATTTTTTTTACTTTTATAGGTCCTTGCAGTCGTCGCTCACAACAAAGGAAACAAGCAAAAGCCGGTTAAGTCTTGTTAGTTTTAAATGCAAGGACCTATAAAAAGTAAGAAAATCAAGTAAATAATTATAATATAAGTACAAGTTATATTTTAATTAATAAAATTAAATAATTAAAAAAAAAAAATAAATAAAAAGAAATAGAAAAAGATTCAAGTGTGAGTTCAGTTTGTGAATAAAACCAATAAGTCATGAAAAAAGTCATATGTAACTGATTGAAAAGAATTTTTTTTTTTTTTTTTATTGTCAGTCAATTTAAGAAAATTATAAAATAAAAATACATTCAAATAAATGAATGCATAAACAATAAAAAATTTCATTTATACTATTATTATTATTATTATTATTGTTTTATAGCTCTGTTACATAACCTTACGTGGAAAGACGTGGAATACAAAAAAAAAAAAAAGAAGTATAAATTTTCCATCACTTGTTGATTTTTTTTTATCTAAAAATGGCAGAAAAATTATATGCTTTGGTTAAATGGACAAATGGAGAAGATATTGGAAAATTTACAGTTGGAATAAACGTTAATCATATTAAACAGTTTAATGTCAAAGAATTTAAAAATGGCAAGACAAACCCTGGCAAAATATGGACAATCGAATGGCATGACACAAAAGATGAACCTCTTGGTGGTTGGAATTGTTATCCAGCTTTGGTAATTGATATTTCAGGTAATTGAAATTTTATGATAGTGAAATAATATATATATATATATATATATAATTTATTTATTCGTTTATTAATTTGTTTTTTTTTTTTTTATTAAAGAATCATTAAGTATATTAGAAAATAAAATGAAAGCTATTGATGGTATAAAGTCACCTCAAAGAGTTGTCAATATTGAACAAGATCCAATTGAAGAAGCTGATGAAATATTAAATAAGGTAATTAAACATAATTTTTGTATCATTCATATATTATAATAAAATCAAATTTATTAATTGTTGTAGACAAATTTGGATCCTTATGAAACTCCAGAAGTTAAAAGCATACGAATAAACCCTAAGCTTTGTAGAAAATTAGATCTGAATGAAAAAGAAGATGATTTACAAAAGGTAAGAACTAAATTGATAACTTAAAATAAAATACCCATTTTTTTTTTCTTTTCATTTGAAGATTAAAAATATTAATTTAAATTTATACACAGGAAAAACCAAAGCGTATGAAAAAAGAAAATCAAGTCAATGAACAAAATCAACAACTCATTGATTATCAAGTCAACTCATCGTCATCGTCATCATTGTCTTTATCACCAGATTTAAGTGATGAAAAATTTATCACTCAAAAAGATCTTCATACAGGTATGAAAAAAATAAAAAATAAAAAAAAAATTTATCATTATATGAATTTTTAAATTTCAGCATTGCTTCCAATTCATAATATATTGGCTAAAATTCCAAATATAATTCAAGAAGCTTTATCAACAAAAAATTCAAAAAATAATCCAAATACAAGTGATTCATTAGTAAAAAATGAAACTGATAAACCAAAAACATCAACATCTTCTAATAAAATCACCAGTGAAGAAAAAAAAAATTCTGATTCAAATACAAAGTTAATGGTAATTTTGTTTCTTTTAATTCCTATGTTATAATTTAATTCATCTATTTTATATTGATGTGAAACTATTTGATAAACAATTCTTATTTTACAGAAAGAATTATTTGAAGACACTAATATTTGGATACCAAAAGTAGTTTGGCTAACTGCCAAAGAAAAAAAAACATTTACAGCAATGGCAACAACTTTAGTCCCAGCTGTCTTTTCTCGAGAGGAATTGATTCATTCTAATGTACGTAGTGGTATTTCAAAAGTTAAAAAAGATGCTGAAAGAAAAAAACCATTAGATCCAGATAGACTTGACGCAATAAGACGTAATTATTATACATACATTTATTTTATTATTATTAATTTTTTTTAAAAAAGAAAATTTATGACGTACCTTTTGTTACAGTTGCTGTACAAAAAAAGTTTCCTGAATCTTACAAAGAAACGAATTTTATAAGTGCAATTAATACTTATATTTCAAAAATACATTCAGCATCAAAGGTAAATAAATAATTTTCTTTATAAATATCAAATGAATAAAAAATAGAAGGCATGATTTTGTGTGATAAAAATTTTCAACATTTTTTGTTTTTTTTTCAGGCACAAGTCAAGGAAGAACCCTTACAATTGGACCAAAAAAAAAATTGAATATTATGTTCAATTTAAACTTGAATGAAATGATTAAAGTTAATAATAATGCATTTAAAATAATGAATACCCATTTTATATATTATATATGAAAAATAAATATATTCCTAGTTTATATATTTTATATATAAAAAATAAATATATTTCTAGTTTATATATATATAAATATATATAAAAAATAAATATATTTCTAGTTTATATATTATATATAAAAAATAAATATACAATATATAAAAAATTTATAAAATATTTATATGTGTTTTATTTATAAACCATTTCTTCGATATATGCAGTTTATATAAAATTTATAAATTTTATACAAAAAATTCAGTTTTTGAAATATATAAATTTTTTATCTATATATTTTCTTTAAAGAAATTATATATCTTGGATATATATTTTTTATCACATATTTATTTTTTAGATATATACCGTTTATATATAACAAATAAAAAATATATAAGTTTTATATTATTAATATACAATACAATTGGCCGGAAACGTATAAAAAATATATAAAATATATACAAATAATATATAAAAAATATATAAAAAATATATAATTGGAAATATATATATTTTTTATATATTTTATATATATTATTTCCGTGGGGGATTGTTAATGACTGGATGAACATAATAGTTCACTCGGAATGAGAGCGAAAAAGACAACTAGTCAAAAATATATTAATGCAACGAAAGATCTTTCAATTACTATTTATTAGAATTATTAAAGAAGTTTCACTTCCCTGTGCGTACAATAACACATATCTTTTCATGACCAATAATTTTAATTTAAAAAAAAAAAATACATATATATATTATTATTTTCTATAAATATCAATGACAGATATTTGCATGTAGCTATCATCATCATCATCGATGAATTTTTCATCGATTAAATATCCAGCCAACACAATTATCCACATTGTCATCTTGATGATTATGAATATATGTTTAAACATTTAATATAGAGACACAAGATAAAGGAAGAATCTGATTAAATTACCATCTCGAAGTGGAAAAAGAGAGAACGCGCTATAGTCCTAAATGATTTATCTATTTGCATTTAAACATAATCAAAAACCTGAAAAAAAATTACCAATAATATTAGCTTAGGAATTATCAGGCCGATAGATTAATAGAAGTGTAGGTCAAAATAAAGATGCACCCTGGTAGAAATATTTCTCCAACTTTCTTCCAACTTTTTTCCGCCATTTCTCCAACCTGAAAGTTACTCGATTTTTCTTCCAACCAAAAATTTACTCCAATTTTTTTCCAGCTTTTTTGGAACCATGGGTCATTTTCGTAAAAAGGTAGAGAAAGTTGGACAAAAGGTGGAGAAAATTGGAAAAAGTTGAAAAAATATTTCTACCAGGGCAAGCTTAAAAACTTTGGTAAATATTCGGTTCAAAGGAAATGTGTTATGTTAATATAAAATCAACGGTGTATTAAAATAAAAATATTTTTAACGTTAAGAATAAGAAAATTCAGTCAGTGAGTACGTACTAATTTATTTAATGGATAACCTTGATTTAGATTTTCCATTAATTCTGTCTTTAACGATAATAAAAATGGCAGTGCAAAATTATTCAATAATTATCATTATACCGTATTATTTCATTCAAAAAAAGTTAATTTTATTTAAATAATTAAGGTTGAAAGTAAATTCTATTGTCTAACAAAGTTTGGGTCCGAGAGGGGTATTCTACATATGGTTATAGAAAATATTTTTAATGCCCCCCTGTCTTAAGTATAACCACTATACTAGCAGGTTTTTAGAAGTATATGTGTTTGTAATCTATCTGGATAGACACACACATACTACTACAGCAGAGAAAAAAGGAACAGCACCATTTAAAATTGTATGTCCACTGGATCCCTAGGAGAAAAAGGATCTATAACTGCTTTGATAATCCGTATCGGTAAGTAGAACAAATTGATAGTTGACTCAGCAATAATTTGATGTCAAGTATTGATCGATTTTTTCAACATCTTTTTTATGAGCGAATTAACCACAAACACATGATAGTGCATCATCGCCGCTACCACCAACCACCGTGTATTTGTTCTATTATGATTGCTGTTGTTTATATATGATCAATATTGTTGTTGTTATTTTGATTTCCACTCGGTACATCATTTATTAAATTATTATTTACTCCTGTTGTTGTTGTTGAATGATTCAATATTTGATCATCTGTTCCATTTTTTTGTCCTTCACAAATTCATTCAAGATCTTGAATTTATTTCGATCATGACAAGCACGATCATAACAAGCACAAGCACTTGAATAACCGGTATCTTGTGTATTATTTGGTTATTGGACAGATTCATTTCAAATACTCATTATTTCATTTAAAATATGATTACAACTACCAGTACAAGTCTCATGAAAATTACCAAACATTGGTATAGCACCTGGTCCTAAATTTCACCGATTCAGGGTAACCAGTACATTTATCAGGTGTTTTTGATAATATTTCAGTGTCATTAATTGTCTCTTCAAATCCTACACAATCTAAAATACGATCTTTACTATCTATACGTTCACGTAGTACCAAATTTTATCCACATATTATTTATTGTTGTTTGGTATTGTGTCTATGACGTTGCCGTCGTATTATGTCAAGCACTTGAATAACCACTATCTTGGGTTATATTTGTTTATTTGACAAATTCATTTTCAATACTCATTATTTGATTAGAAATATTATTACAACCACCAGTACAAGTCTCATGAAAATTACCAGACATTGGTATAAGATCTAGTCGTATTTTAAATTTTACTGATTCAGGATTACCAGTACATTTATCACATGTTTCTAATAATATTTCAATGTCATTAATTATCTCAATCTAATCTAAATTACCATATTTGCTATCTTTACGTTCACGTGGTACCACATTTTATCCACATATATTATCCACATACATTTTATCCACATATATTATTTATTGTTGTTTGGTATTGTGATCATGATGTTGCTGTCGTATTATGTCAAGCACTTAAACAACTACTATCTTGTGGATTACTTGTTTATTTAACAGATTTATTTTAGATACTCATTATTTGTTTAAAATATTATTATAACCACAAGTACAAGTCTCATCAAAATTATCATGGTATAGCATTTCTGTATTTTATTTGGATTGGATTATTTGTCACATTTTTCTGATAATATTTCAATGTCATTAATTGTTTTTTGAAATCCTATACAATCTAAAATACCATCTTTACTATCTTTACGTTTACGTGGTACCACATTTCATCCACATATTATTTATTGTTGTTCGGTATTGTGATTATGATGTTGCAAAATATTATAATAAATTATATATTGTATATAATAAAAGTTTTAACTTTAATATTCACCTTTGTCTCTTGAATCTTTCATGAAACTAAAATTTTGAAACAAATTTTAAACAAATTTTTTTGTATCGTTGTCAAGGGAATAAATAAATAAAACAAAATAAAAAATAATTTAAAATTACTTACCTTCATACCGTTACTTTCGTTGCATCCATCTTTTGTTTTTTTTTTTTACTGCCCATTCTAAAGAAGTTTCACTTCAATAACAACGTGATGAATATTTTGAATATAAATTTACCTTTCATATAATATTTAATTGATAGGTTGTGTTTCAATTTTCGTTGAGAACAAAAAGTAAACAACATTAAAAACAAAAAAAAAAAAAAAAAAAAAGAACAGTTATTTATTTAAAAAAAAAAAATAAAAAATTGAACGATAGAAAAATTGAAAAATTTAATTGAATGATCAATTGATTAAATGATTAATCATTTCAGGTATACATTTTGTAATATTATCTCCTTTATAATAAAATTATTATTAATTAATTATAAATTAACAATTTAATTTAAACATATATAATTTAACAAAGTTAATTTGAATTTTTAATAATTAGTTTTGATATTAAAACCAATCGAATCAATACACTAGTATTATTATATTAAAAGATAAAAACATCTTTGCATTAGATATTTTTATTTTTAAATTATCCACGAGTCAATATGCAAGAGTATAAAATTTTCAAGAGATAATCTCAATTTTGTATTTTTTTTCCATCCAAGTCAAATCCCAATTATCACATTATAAGTGTTGTTTTCAATGCCAACTCATTCATGGTGTAAATGTTGAAATATAGTGTTTACATTTACATTTATGGTGCAATTTGTAAATTTTAATTCATTCAAATTTTCAAAATGACGCATTTCATCCAAAATATTAATACTAAGGAAATTCATAGAATAAAACTGCAGATTGGTCATTTTTTTAAAATGTTGCAGTAAATATATTGCAGTAGCTCGAACTGGTGGTAATTGTCTTAAATCTCCTATGAAAATGATGTCTAACGCGCCAAAAGCAATTTCAAAATTACCTGTTATTTGTTGCAATCTTGTATTGATTTTCGTTAATAATTCAGCACTTATCATGCTTATTTCATCAATAATAATCACCTTAATAAATTTGAACAATACTCTATATTGACAAACTGTTTCGTAAGATAATGACATCAGTGTTGCGATAGATATTTTGAAAGCTGTGTGTACCGTAGTCCCATCAATAGCAACAGCTGCTTTTCCAGTAGAAGCACAAGTTATATATGCATTGCAATGTCCATCATTATCTGTGAAGCGATTATATATTTCCATAAGTAATTTTATAACAAATGTTTTACCACATCCAGCCGGGCCAAAAAAAAATATTTGAAATGGTTCATCATTTGGAGTGAGAAGATGATGGATAACTTCCATTAAAAGTCCTTTTTGCTCTTTATTAGTACTTCGCATCAATGAATAATACTGATCACGATCCATCAAGTTTTCTCTTCTCTTAGCAATAGGCCCGAGTTTATTGAGAACAGCCAGACGAAGATCGTTATTCATTTCAGCACTAGGGTTGTTGTAAAATGCTTCAAATGGATTTGGATCCTCAGTTATATTGCTTACTTCATGTGATTCATTGTCATTTATATCTTCACGACATAAATTTCTACAAATTTCCATTATTTTCTGAATATCTAAGTTAGCTTCAAATTCACGTCGCCCACATAGTAATAAATCTTTATTATCATCATATATTTTCACGTACTTTGATTCGGCAAGAATTTCTTCGTTTTCATTCCTAAACGGGAAATATAATGTCACCATTTCTCTTTTATATTCATTTAAGTCACTACTCATATCGAAATTTCTATAACGTATTATTCGCGAATATTGTCTTTTACTGTAACTTCTATTTTTATGAACTGTATAGTTTGCAACAAAGTTTGCTAAATTTATATTCTCCAAATCTTGATGTCTTTGTTCATATTTATCAAACCAATTGTGTTTCCAAATATCAGTCGAGTCATCAGCAAGTTGCATATCAAGTAATTCCTTATTAGTCTTTCGTAACCTTTGACGTTCAGATGGCCAAACAGTCGGAATGTATACAACAACATCTGAACTTTTCGACATTGGAATTCTTAAAAGATACCAAGCAGCTTCTTGACTCGACATTTCAATACTATTTAGCATATTTAAACCTAGATTTCTGGTTATTTCAACAATGTTAAATTCTGGATGTTGATCGATAGTTCTTAATATTTCTCTTTGCAGGTTACTGATTCCTCTATTGGTTTTATTGACATATTCAGATACATAATTAGCGCAAGAGTATATATCAGTTATAAACTGTATATCCATGTTCGATTTCATGATATTTAATATAAACGGATTAAATGGATTATACCATTTTTCAGACGGTTTACGTTTTAAAAATACTTTCGGCCTTTTTATTCCTGCTTCCAGTATTTTATGATAATGATCATCTGATAAAATATTGTTATGCAAATAAAATGTATCAAAATCAACATAGTCGGTATTTTCAAGATTTTTCCTGATGTTTTTATAATGTTTATAATAACCATCAAATCCAGTATAATCCTTTTGCATAGGTGATAATACAACTGTTGATCGACTCGGCATGAATGGAGCTTCAAATCTACATTCTCTTCTTTTTCCAATAACGTTCTTATAGCATGTGAACGTATGATGATGTTTTTGTAGACTGATGTGATTAGATGCATGTTCTGCTGATACAGAAATTATTTCATCGATTAATCTTATGAGATTTTGTGATTGTGTACCAATAAAATAATCAGGCGCATTGGCTAACCAAAGCAAAATATGTGCATGAGGGCTACCTCTATGTTGAAATTCAATTCTTTTAAAATAATGAATGATATGATGTGAACCAAATGGACTTTTTTTTGGTGACGATAGAATACTTATTAAAGTATTTACTAATTTGTTAAAATAAAGAGCACACGAAACTGAGTCTTCATTAATAAGTGTTGCTTTTTCATTATAATGTAACTGCTCTATCATTTCTTTAGAGATTGACGAACCATTATTTTTTAATTCGTATAATGTTTTTAGTAAATTAGTCCATCCAATTTCATTGGCACTGACTGTAAGAAATATTGTCGGTTTTCCTAATTGTCTAATTATGGCAAATAAATCTTTTTTACGATTGGCCCAATACCAAACTGAGTTTGGGATTGACAGTAATAACGCAAGATTTGTTTCCATACAATTATCTACATACTCATTATTTTGGATTTGTTTTTTTGTAATAATTGTATCTTTGCCAACATATTTAAAAGCAATTGTAAGACTATCACGTATTCTTAATCTCATTATTTTCATTGCCATATATAACAAATGTCGTGGCGTAACACCTCTACGATCTGATCTTCGTAATTCACTTGAAGCTATATTAAATGGTGTGACTCGAACATTTTCTCTAAAATTACGAAATTGACCAAGATAAATTGCTGGAAAAGAAAGCTCCTCCGCATGATCATCAAATAATAAACTTATAGGAGTTTTCATTTGACCTGGAGCTAAACGAAGATACTCATCTTCATTCCACATCAGCGTTTCTTGTTGGGCATAAAGACTTTCTTCAATTGGAATGTGTTCACTTACATCATTAAGATTGAAACTATTTCGTTCGTCATCGTTGAAGAAAGTACGGTTAACTGTAATGTTATAATTTGAATAAAGTGGAGATGGAATCAAAAAGTTTAACCAAGTCTTGATTGTTCTTTTCTTTACTAAACCGAACAAATAACTTGATTTATGTGTTATTTGGCGTTTGAGATGGACATTTATAGCATAGTCATCATCAAGATTCCTTGGTAAACTGTTGACCATGGTATCAACAGACACGGGTACATTAATTATTTGACCGTAAATACCGAATTGACCATTACAATGTCTTAATCTTCTAATCGTCATAAATGGAATGCGTGGTGATATTAGTCTCTCAGAAATTGGATCAAGTGGTGGTAAATCGTTCGGCATTTCCGGATATTTAAAACCATTATAAACAGCCATGATTGGAATTTGATTCTTGCATAATGATAACCAGACAGGTGCCCAAATAATATGTTATCTTGTAATCGTTAAATTATCGTTAATATTCAGCATATCATGGCATTTAAACGTACTGTTTCCGACGATATCAGGGTAAAGTCCTCACTATAATCTTCCGTATGTTCAGCATCATTTTGTTCTAATATAATTTTTGTAGAATTATTCGTAAATCGAAAGCCTTGAATTTCCGTTTGATTATTTTGATTTTTCGTTTCTGTACAATCCAATTTCCTTTTCTTTTTTTAATCGTATACATTAACAATAAAAATTAATTTTTATTTCTTACGATTAAAATAGTTTGGAAAATTAAATAATTATTGTCGCTTACATTGTTTTGATTTACATCACTCATGATTTTTTTATTTTCTTATAGAAATATATATATATATATATATATTATTTCATTGACGGTTATTATTTTTATTGGTTATTTAATTTTTAAATAAACTGAACTATGTTTGAAAAATTGAAAAACGATTTTATTTCATTTTTTTTTCATTTTTGTTTATGCGGTAACTTAGTTACCATAACTATCTTGAAAACATTTTTTTTGCTTATTTATTATTTTGTTTCAAATTACGTGAAGTATGATTAGAAATTTTTTTTTATTTCGTTCATGGTTACTATGCAATTAAATTCATCAAATTATTTGAAAAAAAATGAGAGAATAACGGAATAAATGAATTGAAAAATAAATATATACTTATTAGAATTTTTGAATAAATTTTATTTTGCACTTAATTTATGATTACATATTCTACGTAAGATTTATACTATAAACATTATTACATGAGCCACATGAAAAGAAGATGCCTTTTGTATCTCGCTTATGAATAAAAATAATTTTCGGTGGATCATTGCAATTTAATGAATGACGTTTTATTTCTTTTTTCAATGAATGTGATGCATATTCATAGTGTTTTTTCGATTTTATAGATAACTTGCATTGTTTACATGACAGTCCCAAGTTATCATCGATCAGAGGATATTGTAAACACAATGGGCAAAAAATATAATCACGAACTGTATTTTTCATCTTTTTGATAATTGAGAAAAATTCTGAAAAAGGACACATATATAGTATATCATACGAAATATGTTCGCAATATTTATTTAAGAGAATGAACCATTTCTTTGTATGATATCTTGTTCGAATTCAATCGACGATATTTCATAAACATCATCATATCGAGGATTCTGAGTATCATTAATTATACGATGAAATACGTCAGTAATTAATTTATCATCCCACTTAACTTTCCAAGTTTGTGAATCCAACTTACAAAACATGAGTGTATGATCAAATAAGACTTTAATACATTTCTAAAAAAAAAAAAATTGTTAATTTATTTAAAAAAAATTAGTAATTTGAAGATATATCACCTTTTTTAAAAATTTTTTCATTCCTATATCTTGTGGACATGACTCCATTTTATCTCTGAATCAAAGATATTAAATCATTGACAGTTATCGATAATATGCATAATAAAATTTTTTATCCAATCAATAATCTGAAATTGGTAAAATAAAACAAAATTTTTCTTTTGTTAGTTTTTTGTTACAGTATCCACAGAAACAATAAAAAATTTTATTGACTAATGGTAACTGTATGAACTATTATTTTTTTTGTTTCTCTCGATTATAATCGTACCCATGATCAGTTCAATGAAATAAGATTTATGTTATGTAATTTTTTTTTTATTTTACGAATTACAAAAAAAAAAACAAGAAATTAATAACATGAAAATAATAAATTTAATTAATATTTAATTTCAATTTTTCATTCCATCCACGAAGAATATGGCATATTGGCTCAATATTATTGGCTGTCTTCATATTCATTCTCAAACCATTCATTAAGACTTGAAAAAAAAATTGAAAATTATAAATGCATCATATTAATATCGATATTATAAATAATTTCAGGTTATTATACTTTTTATCTGATGTTTCTTTTACGTTATAAGAAATAATAGATTTATCATTCAACGTCAATTGTTTTATTTTATTAAATTCATTAACTTTCGTATTTTTCAAAGTTATCATTGTATTTTCTTCTACTATCATCGATTAAAATAATTTCTTTCTTCTCAAATGATCGTCCATCTTTAGAAGAAATATTAACAATATTACCAATTTTTTCAACAACTGCATTTATATCTATTTTTGAATAAATTAATGATAATTATTACAATATAATTATGAAAATTATATAATGTATTTTAGAACGAATCACTTTACTTATGATCTCATGATTCTCCAAACTTTGAATTGAATCAATTTTAATAAATTCAATGTTCTGGACAATATCTGTTCTAATATTTTCAACATCTTTTTTCAATCTATTAAAAAAATTTTAAGGTTATTATTATTCATTCATTTATAAAGTTTGTAATATTATACCTATTTGCCTCTGGAATATCTGGATTTATTTTTATTGTTGATCCACTAGTTAGAACTAAATTTTTCATCGATTGATATTCTGAAATTTTGACATTCTTAATAACTATGATATCATTTTTATTACCATTGAATGTATCAATATTTTCATTCCATAAATTTAATATGATCTATAAAATATGAAGTCAAATATTAAAATATTTAGTGCAATTTTAAAAATAGTGAATTCATACTTTTTTCTTCCCTTCATCATTTAATAAGATTTCTTGTTTTTTATAATCATTGCCATTCAAAGCTGATATTTTTATTGGTTCCATTATATCAAAGATAAAGGCAACAATATCTGTAATAAAGTCATAAATTTTTATTTTTACTTTAAGACAAATTCAACTTGGTTATTTTACCAATGATTTTATTTTTCATTTCATTAAAAATCGAAGGAATATTTGTAAAGCTATAATCCTTTTTAACTTCTTCACATACTTGAACAAAAACTTTTTTTTTTTCGTCACCTGAATACCATTTTGATAATCTGTAAATTGAATCGATTTAATCATTGGTTCGTGTTCAAGATAATGATATTTACTTTTTTACTTCATTTATATCTGGGTTCAACAATATTATAGTTGAAGATTGAATATTCAAAATTTTGATACCACAATATTCTGAATCGTTTATGTTTTTCAAGACAATAACGTCGTCGGTTTCACCATTAAAACAATCAATTTGTTTTGAATTCCATAAAATTAGTGATATCTTTGACAATAAAATATATTAATACAAAAAATAAAATTGATAAATAAAAAATCTATTTACCTTCGAATGAGTATCATCGACAATGTGTATCTCTTGTCTTTTTAGTATTGAACCATTTGTAAATGATGTTTTTACTGATCCTACTTCTTTGACAATACCAACTACATCTACAATATAATTTCATGTTATGATTATATTTCTTTATTAAATAAAAATATATAACACTATACCTATCATTGTATCTTTTTTGATTTTAGATATATTTTTCAATTTCATGAAATTATATTGAAATTTTTTTATTGAATTATCATCTGGTGATTTTTCAATACAAGTTGTATTATTTATCAATACCTCATACTCTGTATTCAATTTATTGAAATATTTATTCTTCTGTTTTATGGTACTATTTTTTATGCAATAAATATCTTGTACCTACAAAAAATATACTCCTCGTATACTCGATTATTTTGCAAAAATTATAAAAAAAAATTAAGATAATTTTACTTTGATTAAATCATAAAATTTATCAACGAATTCTCCATACGCAACACATCTTATTTCTCCACTTTCATTAATAACATCAAAATTGAATACTTTTTTTTCATCATTTGCAAACTTATTAATTATTGATTTATTCGTAACTCTCACTTCGATTGTGAATCTGAAAAATAAGTATTATTTAATGAAATATTATTGAAAACATATCTAAATATTTACTCTTTTATATCTTCTTTCAAGTTTGATATTTGAATAGAGTTCTCAAATTTTTTTTTCGGTTGCAATTTTATTATTTTTCTCCGTTTGTTCTTTACTTTCACTATTTCTAGTGTTAGTATTATTCTTATCCTGTTTTCTTTTGTATGATCTTTTCATTATATATTATTTTTATGTATATATTTATGTATATATATATATATATAATATATATTCTCGATATTTGAGAAAGATTCAAGTATAGGACAATAAGTAAGTAATTAATACCTCAACCAACTAAAAATATTTTTATTTTCCTGTTCTTTTGTCAGAAAATAAAACGTAACTATGGTAATCGTTTGCTCTTGTTATATGTAATTTCGTTATATTTTTGTTTTTTACATAGTAACGAGTAAAAATAAATAAACTCAAGGTTACTTCTATTAATTTTGAAATAAAAAAAAATTATTCGTGAATTTGAAAATGAAAATAAAATGAAAAATACAGAAGCTTAGAAAAAATAAAGAAGTTCCCCGACCGGAATCGAACCCGGGTCTTTTGCTTATCAGGCAAACGCCTCGATTTCTGGACCACAGGTCTACTTATTTTTTCTAAGTTCTAAAAAGATGTTTGGAGAAGGATATGAATAAAAAATCATTATTTTTTTTTTTTATCAAGATTTATTTTAAACAATTTTTGAAAAATAAAATAAATAATTATGATTTATTAAATTATAATATTGAATTCAATTTCGTGTTGTGTAGAGATGTTTTTTTTTTTTTAATTGTTTATATTTTTTTATTTTTTTTTGCTGTTTTTGTATTTGTAAATATTGACGTTGAATTTATATTTTGAATCTTCTGATTTGCTGATGGAGACGATACACGTGTTGTTGTTGTCGTTGTTGTTGTTGTTGTTGTTGTTGTTGTTGTTGTTGTTGATTATGTGCTTCATAAATTATTTCAACATCAGAATCAATATCTGAATCAATTTCGAAAGGGTCATATAAATCATCTTTTCTTTGCTGTTGTTGTTGTTCCTTATATTGTTGCTGTTGTTGTTGTTGTTGTTGTTGTTGTTGTGGTTGTTGTTGTGGTTGTTGTTGTGGTTGTTGTTGTTGTTGTTGTTGTTGATGATGTTGCTGTTGTTGTTCTTCAACTATTAGGCATAGAACAAAAGAAAACCATATAAAATTTATATTTTAAAATGTCGAGATTATTGTAAAAAAAAAACAATTACCAATTGAAAAATATCTTCTTTCATATATATTTATGAAATACTGAGTTTTTACAGTTGATCTTTCATCATCAGGATTTTTATCTAGATGATATTTTTTGATATTTTTCCGATATATCAATTTCAGATGACTCAAGCTTTGAATATTATTGAATATTAAATCAATTTCAGCCTCGTAATCTGACATGTTACAGCCTGAAAAATATAAACAAAAATAATACAAATTATAATGGAAATAAATTTGATTTTAATTTAGGATCTATCTCCTCAATATATTTGAATAAAAAAAAAAAAACAAAACAAAGCAAACTATTTGATGTTAAAAAAATTTTTCAACGTCTTTTTTATGAGCTTATTAACCACCACCACCACCACCACCATGTATTTGTACTATTATGATTGATAATATTGTTGTTGTTATTTTGATTTTATAATTATATTTTCATAATCATATTATTGTTCCATTTAATGATTCAATATTTAATCATCTGTTCCATTTTTTTGTCTTTAACAAATTCATTTAAGATCTTGAATTTATTTTAATCATGACAAGCACGATCATAACAAGCACAAATACTTGAATAACCACTATCTTGTGTATTATTTGTTCATTTACTGATTGACAAATTCATACACGATTCAAAATAGAGATTCATTTCGAATACTCATTATTTGATGATAAAAATATTATTACAACCACCAATACAAGTTTTATGAATAATACCAGACATTAATTTAACACATGTTTCAATGTCATTGATTGTCTCTGGAAATCCAATACAATCTAAAATACCATCTTTATCATCTTTACGTTTACGTAGTAACACATTTTATTCACACATTATTTGTTGTTGTTTGTGTTGTGATTATGATGTTGCTGTCGTATTATGTCAAGCATTTAAATAACCACTACCTTGTGTATTATTTGTTTATTTAAAAAATTCATTTCAAATACTCATTATTTGATTAAGTATATTATTATTACAACCAGTACAAGTCTTATGAAAATTACCAGACATTGATATAACACCTGGTCGTATTCTAAATTTTAATTTTTTAGGATTACCAGTACATTTATCACATGTTTCTTGTAATATTTCAATGTTATTAATTGTATCTTGAAACCATATTGAATTTTTACAATCTGGAAAACCCATACAGCAATATATTTTTTTTCAATTTCTTTATGTTCATGTAGTTCCATATTTTGTCCACATTTTGGACATTTAAATATTGGTACTTCTTCAGTAGGTGTTATCATTCCTATATGACCATCACCAGTTGGTCTTTCATCTAGATATTCAGCTAATGCTTCATCAATCAAATTAGCATGTTCTAATGCAACAAATTAATAATTATTAATATGCTTAAGATCATTTTCAAGTTTTAGCAATTATTTGTAAACAATTGGATATAAATTTTTCACCAGCAATATCAATGTCAACTGTTGCTTCATAACCCTCAGCATTTTTTGATATACATGCTAAAAAATGACGTACAATAAATTCATATACTTTAGCTTCATTACCTTATAAATTATTTCTAAATTTTGTTGAATATATTGGAGGATGTGCTTGATGACTTTTTTACCAGCACGTGGTGTTATACCATCTTGAAGTACACGTTGTGCATAATTACCCCATGTTTGATGTTC
The DNA here is from genome assembly GCF_014905175.1 of Aphidius gifuensis. Lineage (NCBI taxonomy): Eukaryota > Metazoa > Arthropoda > Insecta > Hymenoptera > Braconidae > Aphidius > Aphidius gifuensis. The sequence continues at coordinate 19,871,567 of NC_057788.1, read as the reverse complement.
TGTTTGTTACATTAATATTGTCATAATTGTCTGATACAGTATGTCTCAGGTTTAAATCTTTTAATTGTCAAGTATCTTTCAACAACAAAACCATCACTAACATTTTTTTGTGGTTCATCAAGTATTTGTATTGCTCTTGTTATTGATGCATTTGTTATTTCAGAAAATTTAGCTCTGTATACTTTAATATTTCTTTTGACAGCTTGACAAACATTTATTATTTCAAAGTCAATATTTTCACCTTCTCTATCACAATCTGTCCATATTATTAATGCATCACATTGACGTATTTCACGTTCTAATGTACGTTTTATTTTTGTAAAATTTTCTGGACATGGTTTTGTTACTGGAACATCAAAATCAATTGATGACAGCCAGTCCATTTTCTATAAGCACCATTGAATTCATAAGTTATCAAATGTCCAGATACTGATGTCATTGTCATTTTCACATTTTTATTCCATAGCCTCATGTGAAATTCATATATTTTATTAATATATAACTTTGAAAAACCTTCTCTCTATATTGTAAATTAATTATTGTCATTAATTTCATGTTTTTTCTTTTATTTATATTTCAAAGATTAATTTAAAAATTCACTTACTCTTTGACTATTTCCTCGACTCAAAAGTGCAGATATATTTTTAGTTGTATCATTTTTCTCAGAAACATTTAAGACTTTCATGATTTTTTTATTATTTTCAATTGAATTAACATTGTAATTTATATTTTTATTTTCAACATTGTTTGTTCATTTTTTAAATAATAATCTACCAAAATTCTACCAATATATATCTCATAACAATTACCAAACATTGGTATAGCACATGGTCGTATTTTAAATTTTAATTTTTTAGTTTTAAGCTTAGACTCACCTTTGTCTCTTGAATCTTTCATGAAACTAAACTTTTAAAACAAATTTAAACAAATTTTTTCCTAGCGTTGTCAAGGGAATAAATAAACAAAACAAGATAGAATATAATTTAAAATATTACTTACCTTCATATCGTTACTTTCGTTGCATCCATCTTTTGTTTTTTTTTTTTACTGCCCATCCTAAAGAAGTTTCACTTTAATAAAAACAAAGAATATTCATGTGGTATATTTTTTAAAGACCCGGGAAAAAATAGTTTGTATCTGGTTAGATCTATATGGCCAGATCTGATTAGATTCCTCTTAGGGCGTGATCTAAAGAAATCACGGGGAATATGCCTAGATCTGACGCGTAGTGACCAAAGTATAGTAAAAAGATAGATATCTGTAGATCTGTATATATTTACTTAGATCCGTACAGATCTCTTTAGATCTGTTTTATTGTACCACATAGAGTAACAAGTCAGTTAGTGTCTCATCTTAAGTTATATAAAATTTTTTTTTTATGGTTATACAAACGCGCGAACATACGCGTTCGCGAGAGAGGGGGCTGACGATCACGCATACATAGCCCTAACGGCAGCTCGCAATTTGTTGTTAAATTAATAACTCAGTAAATAATTATTAAAAATATCTGATAATTTGTAAAAAACTTCTTGATATACTGCTTAACAATATTGCCACTGACAAGTTACTCAATTTTTAAATTTCTCCGACTCTTTTTTCATTCAAAGTTAGACAAATTGAATTTTTCCTCGACATTAAATAATCATAATAAAAATTAAACAATATGAATAAATGAGTTTTTTTATTATACTGTTGCAATCGGTAGCTTATAATGAAGCTACAGTCAAAATTTCAAGTCGATTTATTACTTTTTAAAGAAGTTGTCTCGAGTTACATGATTAAAAAAAAGTATTTTTCTCAAAAAAAAAAAATTTCGTTTTTTTTATCCTATAATTATCATATAAAAAAGTTTATTTGGAGAAAAACATGTATTTTTTAATTTTATTGACGACTGTATTTTTTTTTTTTTTTATTTTTCAATTTTAATTTTTCTTATTTTTCACCCACAGCAACATAGCATTTTCTTGACTTCGAGCGCTCAACGTGTTATTGCATCCAGACCCTCAATTAACTTAGAGATATTGTGATCGTTATACGTATACATAATATCAGATAATTGACTATAATTTATCTAATTTGCAACATATTAATAATTACTCAGGTATTAAAAATAGCTGTAACCAAAGTGTACATAATATCACCAACAATGTTTGAAGAATCAATATTCTTGCATCCATTTTTTTCAAAAAATTATATATATTTATATTTATGTATTGTAGTTACCAGAGGTATAAATAAATTTATGATTAAATGATTATAAAATTGTTTATAATTATTTATAATTATTTTTCTTCATTAAAACTTTCATTCTAAGTGTGCTCTGCTGAGATCCGCTAGAGAGCAATAAATATGTGAATATAATATAATGTATTTTTTATGTATATAATATACTGTATATTAATGAGAATCCAATATTTTCGTATACGTATCCAGAATCTTTCGAGAGAGCCTCAAAGTAAACACGATAGAGCTGCTGTTAAAAAACGTATGAGCTTTACGGCTCTCTCAGTGAACAATGGCACCCTCAAATGGAAGACGGAAAAAAAAATTAGCGTGTTGCGAGTACGCGCGGGGGAAGTGAAACTTCTTTCAGAGTAGTTTTATGTCACGCTGAATATTAATAATAATAATAATAATATTAATCCTGACAATAATATTCGAATATAAATATTATTAGTTAATAATAATTATTAGTATTTATATTTCGAATATTATTATTATAAATTTTATTATTTATATCGTCACATTAATGGAAGAAGGGCGTAAGTGCCATTTTTAGGAATTTTTTTTTTCTAAAAGAAAAAGGGCGTGAGTGCGAATTTATAAATTTTCGGGCTTTGCATCTAATTTTAAGGCTTAAAGAAAAAAAAAAAGTGCGTATGTTCAGGGACTTACGCCTTTTTTCCATTCTCAAAATCATTTTTAATAAAAGATGAAGATTTGTAATTATTTTTATGTTTTTCGTATTGATAATAAATTATGTATAATTATCAGTATACAATCAATGATTTAAAAAATCCTGCCATTAAATAAATTTCAAATAAAATTGAAAATATGCCTTTCATCTTTTATCAAAAATTATTTTGATAACGGGAAAAAAGGCGTAAATCCTTGGACATACGCCCTTTATCCTTTATCAAAGGTTGTTACGCCCATTTTCCCTTTTTTTTTAAGTATTAAAATTAGATGAATAACCCGAAAATTTATAAATTTGCACTTACGCCCTTTTTCCTTTAAAATTGACGTTTTTGGCACTTCATTCTTTAATGCGACAATATAATTGATACCATCGTTATTATTACTAATATTATATTGATATTATTGTTAACATAATATTATTGGAGTTATTATTATTTATAATAATATTATTCATATATAACCATAGTATAAATAAAATAATAATTTCAAAAATATAATATTAGTAATAATAACAATAATATTATCGATTTATAATAATATCAGTGATATTAATAATATAAATAATAACATTGACAATAACATTCATATATAAATATTGATAATTATTAGTATTTATATTCAAAATATTATTATTATAGATATTATTATTAATATCAATACTATTGTGAATAATTGGTAATATTATCAAAATTATTGTTGTTATAATTATCATTTATATATATTTATAATCATTTTATTGTTATTATAATAATGATTCTTTAAGCCCGCGAGATAACTATTGCTTGATACGTTCAAATGAATTTTTTTTAAAAATCAATTATTTAAGTATTAAACTCAGTTGAACTGTTTAATAATATTTAAATAAATAAAAGCCGGCTCGTTTGGAGTAGTGGATAGCGCTCTTAACTCTCCACCCAAACGTCTCGAGTTCGATCCCGGGCTACGGCAAACAAAAATTACTGTTAAAGCTATGTGCAGAGCCTATACAGTAATTTTCATCGAAAATGTTGTCATCGTTACAACAAAAAGGCGATGTAAAATAAAGACTCGAGTTTTCGACTGCACAAAATCTTCTCGAAAACACCAATAATGATGATCATCTGGTCGTGGATCAATGTGGAAGTCTGTGTGTCACTCTGCTACAACTGTGGATCGTCATTCGTATGTCACTCTATCACAATCGTGAATCGTCATTCGTATGGCACTCTGTCACAATCGTAGATCGTCATAAAAAGTCATCAACGGCAGTCTACTACCACATGTTCATCTCATCAATTTATAATATTATTCTCTTACATATATAATTATATACATATTATTAAGTAACTTGTAATTGTAATAACTTATATAATGTAGCCCAAAAGAAAGAAATGTCAAGGGCGTAAACTTAATAAATAAATAAATAAATAAATAAACAAACAAAAAGTCGCACACGCATACACACATAGCAGCTGACGCTCCGAGTTTATACGCTATATATAGTGCATGTATAATGCTTGCCGGTATAGCAGAGAGTATAGCAGAAAGTATACGAGAGAACGTCTACAAGGGAGTATACGGGAGAGTAAACGCGAGAATAAACGCCAGAGTAAACGCCAGAGTAAACGCCAGAGTATACGCGAGCGCGTAACGCTAGCAGGGCCTCGAATTTTTTTGCTACCCTCCGTAAAGAAGTTTCACTTCAATAAGTATTTTTTACAAATTTTTCGTCTCGGGCTGTATATGAAATTCTCATATACTGTAT